>NC_135328.1:126744745-127065462 GCF_023851605.1 Tamandua tetradactyla
TCAATATACTAGAAATGGAGTGGCTTTTAAAAAGGGAAATTTAATAAGTTGCTAGTTTATAGTTCTAAGGCCAAGAAAATGTCCCAATTACAACAAGTCTATGGAAATGTCCAATCTAAGGCATCCAGGGAGAGATACCTTGGTTCAAGAAGGCCGATGAAGTTCAGAGTTTCTCTCTCAAGGGAGAAGGCACATGGTGGACACAGTCACGGTTTCTCTCTCAGCTGGAAGGGCACATGGTGAACACGGAGTCATCTGCTAGCTTTCTCTCCTGGTTTATGGTTTCATGAAGCTCCCCAGGAGGCATTTTCCTTCTTCACCTCCAAAGATCACTTCCCTGCTTCTCAAAGCTATGCTGTTCTTCTCTGCTATCTCTGAATCTCTCATTCTCCAAAATGTTTCCTCTTTTATAGGAATTCAGAAACTAATCAAGACCCACCCAAATGGGTAGAGACACGTTGTCACCTAATCCAGCTTAACAACCACTCTTGATTGAGTTACATCTCCAGGGAGATGATCTAATTACATACAGTATTGAATAGGGATTATTCTGCCTTTATGAAATGGGATCTTTACTAAAACATAGTTTTTCTAAGGGACATACATCCCTTCAAACCAGCACAACCCTCATCAGAGGTATCTTGAGAGTTCACATTTCTACTCACAGTCTTTTCAAAGCATTCTAGGCTTTCTCTATCACGTTTTTCATGATCCTTCCAGGATCTTCCCCTTGTCCATTTAAAAAGCTGTTCCAATATGTTTGCTATTTGCAAACCACAGCAGCACCCCACAGCTCTGCTACCAAATCTGTGCAGTTCACGAGCTGTTGGAATGTGATATGCCAGAACTGAAATGGCTTTTAAAAAGGGGAATTCAAAACACAGAATGATATGTCTTTGGGTCTAAGGTTAGTTGCTTGTAGACAAAATATAGTAGGATCATACTTTTTAATTATTCTGCTGATCTGTGCCTTATGATTAGGGATATTAATTCATTAACATTCAATGTTATTACTGTAAAGACAGAACTTATTTCATCCATTTTGTCCTTTGGGTTTTATATGTAACATCTTATTTTTGTCTCTCTTCTTACCCTCTTAGTTACTTTTACTAATAATATCTTATTCTACAATCTACTCCAAGGTCCGTTCTCCTACATTTCCTTTCTTTCTTTCTTTCTTTTTTGTATGCTGTATGCCGGGGGGGTCACATTTCATTATTTTTCCATGTGAGTATTCCATAATTGCAGCACCATTTTTTTTTGGTTGTTTTGGTTTTCATTTGTTCATTTTTGGTTTGTTTGTTTATTTGGGAAGTGCATGGGCCTGGAATTGAACCTGGGTCCCCTGCAGGGCAGGCAAGAATTCTACCCCTGAACTACCCTTGCACCCCTGTATCTTCTATTCAGGCTGAAGAACGTCCTTTATTATTTCTTATAAGCAGGACTACTGTGGAAAAACTGTATTACTTTCTGTTTATTTCTGAATATTTTAAACTTTCCCTCACTTTTGAAAAACAGTGTTTCTGGATAAAGAATCATTGATTGACAGTTTTCCTCACTTTTTACCTATTACATATACCATACTACTGCCTTCTTGCCTATATGGTTTCTGAGGAGATATTGGTACTTACTGTGGTTCCTTGTAAGTGACAAATCATTTTTGACTTGATACTTTCAGGACACTCTATCTATCTTTGGTATTTCACATTCTGGTTATTATTTATATAACAGTATTTCTATTAGAATTTATTCTGTTTGGAGTGGATTGCACTTCTTGGACATGTATGTATATGCCTTTCATAAGAATGGTGAATTTTTTGGCCATTATTTCTTCAAATATTCTTTCTTCCCCTTTCCCCTTCCTTTGCCTTCTAGATAACCCAGGATGTGAGTTTTATTCACCTTGTGCTGTCACTCAAATCCTTGGAACCATGCTAAATTTTCCCACACTTTTTTCTATCTGACCAACTATCTGTAAGTTTTTTTTTTCATGAGCAGACATCAGGAATCAAACCCAGATATCCAGTATGGCAAGCAAGAACTCTGCCTGCTGAGCCACTGCGGCCTGCCCTTTCTGTAAGATTTTGTTTGTACTATCTTCTAATTCACTGATTCTTTCCTCTGCCTGTTGAAATCTGTTCTGCTGTTATATATCTCTAGTGTCTTTTTAATCTCTTCTAATGTGGCTTTTAGTCCCATAATAGGTTTTAAATTTAATCTTTTTATTTTGAAATACTTTCAAACTTAAAGCACTGTTACAAAAATAATACACATTGAAACAGAATACACACCCCATACATAGAACTGCAGTACAGCCCTACCCCCCAGATACCCAGATGCACCAATTTTAACATTTTACTACATCACTCCATTCATATATATCCATCGTCCAATCCACCATCTATTTTATTATCAATCTGAACTCTTGGGGGCAAATTTTCTGAACTCTTGGGGGCAAATTGAATACATCATATTCCTTGTACACTTAATAATACCCTGTACATTTCTTGGGAACAAGGATATTCAGTTATTCTTTTTATCCACCTCACATCCAGTTATCTAGTTAAAGACATTTAACTAGTCCCATAATTTTTTGTTATTTTTTATACTTTCAGATTATTCTTTTTGCTCCTCCAGTGCCTTACTAATAGCTTAGCTCTTGGGCTTAGCTCTTTAACCACATTTTCCTTCATCCCCTTGCATTAATTTAAGAATTGTGTTTGAACACCTTTGACTAGTTTTCCCCATTCCATGTCTCCTCTCTGATTTAATTTCTTCCTTCTATTGGGCCCTTTTGTGCTGGTTTGAAACTATTAGACACCCCAGAAAAGCCACGTTCTTTTAATCTCAGTACAGCTTTATGGGGGCAGACCTATTTTTGGGGTGAGACCTTTGATTAAGTTATTTCCGTGGAGATATGAGCCACTGAGCTGTGGGTGGAACCTTTTGGTTACATGGAGATATGCCCCCCTGCATTCAAATGGGGGTTATTTAGTTTGCTGGAGTCCTTAAAAAGCTCATGGAGGGAGAAAGATCTCAGAGCCAACACAGAGAGCAAATGCCTAGACACAGATGCTTGGAGACGCTAAAATAGCCATTTGAACTGGAAGCCTGGAGAGAATCACCATGTATCTTCCCATATAACATGAAACCCCCCCAAATCAATTGGATTTTCTTGAACGATGGTATCTTCTTTTTGGTGCCTTATTTTGGACATTTTCATGGCCTTAGAATTTTAATGTGTAACTTAATACGTTCTGTTTATAAAAGCCAATGCATTTTTTGGTATATTGCATGCTGGCAGCTTTATCAAACCAAAACAAATTTTAGTAGCAGAGAAATGGGGTGCTGTGAAGTGCAAATACCACAAAATGCTGGAGATGATTTATAAGTGGATAAGGGGGAGGTTCTAGGAAAATTTTGAGGATCATAAAAGGAAAGACCTAGAATATTTTGAAGAGACTGCCGATAGAAATATATATTCCTCTAAAGATATCTCCAAAGTGGCTTCAGACAGAAATGTTGAACATGTCATTGAAAACTGGAAGAAAGGGGAACCTTGTTTTAAAGTGGCAGAAAATTCACAAAAATTGATTCCTGATGTTGGATGGAAGGTAGAATTTGAAAGCAATGAACTTGAACATTTAGCTGAAGAAATTTCCGAATGAAATGTGAAAAATACAGCCTGGTTTCTTCTTGCAGCTTCTATTAAAATGCAAAAGGAAAAGGATAAGCTGAGAACTAAACTCTTCCATGCAACAAAACAAAACAAACATAAATTGATAGTTTGAGAAATCTGAGCTTTTGGAAAATGAGACTACAGAAAATATTGCCCCACATGAGGATTTTACCAATAATGGAAGCACTCAGCCAGTACAGGACAAACAAGGATTGGAGATGTAGTTCTTCAGAAAGCATTTCTGGAAAGTCTTATTGTCTGTCTGATTGATTTGACCCTTGTATACTTCATTTCAAGTCAGAAATTTTTGTGAGCGTTGTAGAAAAAGAACCATTGTCAGTCTGAACTAAAGTGACAGTAAAGAGACAGATTAAAAGAAAAATTATTTCAATGGCAGAACCAGGGAAACTAAGGTCTGGAGCCAGGAAATCTCAGACCAGGAGAGCAGATCCACATGTGTGCAGAGAGGGTGAGTTTGTCCTGGAAGCAGGGTGGGGGTGCTTTGCACTTCGTTGCTTTGAAAGAGTGTTGCCCCTTCAGGCCTCACAAAGGGTGGCACATATTCACTGGTGATTGGGGGGAACTTTCTGCTGCCAGTCCACTGTTCTGAAAGGGTTGAGCATGTACCCCAGAGATTGAAGTGAGTCTGACTGATGCTCTGATGGTTAGAGAGGGTGGTACCAAGAGTAAAGTCATTTCCCCAATACTGCAACCCTCATCCAACTGTTTAGACAGACTGCGACTCTGCATAATCCCTTGGAAAATGCACACTACCACTCTCTCAAACCACAAGGGTAAATGACTCTTGAAATCTAATGGAGCTTGCCTTTCAGGTTTTTGGAAGTGTTTAGGTCCATTGACCCTTGGGTCCCCTGTTTTCTTTTAAGTTTTTTCCTACGGAAGTAGAAATACTTATCATATGACTGTCCTTCATTTGTATGTTGGCAGCTGATCATTTGTCCTGAGTTTTAGAGGGTGGGCCACAGCCAGAGAATTTTGCCTTAGGATTCACCACGCATGTAACTGACTTTGTACCGTTTTGACTTGGTATTGTATTTGTGTTGTTACTGATATGGTTCAAGTTTTTTGTAATATTGTGAGAAATGAATATATTTTGTACATAGAACAAAGCATATCTTTTTGGGTTAAGAGGGTGGAATGTGTTAGTTCAAAACTATTATGTTTCCCAGAAAAGCCATGTTCTTTTAATCCATCTCCTCTTATGGCAGAACTATTGTTTGCTTGGGACCTGTTGTTCAAGTTCTTTCCATGGAGATGTCACCCACATAATTGTTGATGGGGCTTTTAGATTAGTTGACTTTTCTCATTCAATGATGAGTGTTAGTTTGCCAGAGTTCCTAAAAGATTTCACAGTGAGAGAAAGAGCTCAGAGCCAATACAAAGAGCACATGCCTAGACACAGATGCTTGGAGATGCTGAAAGGGCTGTGTAAATGCAGAAGCCAGAAAGCAGGACAGTAGATTTCACCATGTGCCATCCCATGAGGCAGAGAAACCTCAGATTTTATCAGTATTTCATCAGTGAAGTTATCCTCTTTTTGGTGCCTTAATTTGGACATTTTCATGGTTTTAGAATTATAACTTGTAATTTAATACATTTCATTTATAATGAGTCAATCCATTTTTTTTGTATCTTACACCATGGCAGCTTTAACAAACTGAAACACATATCTTCCTGTTTTTTAGTGTGACTGGTAATTTTTGTTGATATCTAGGCATCTGATTATACAGATGAGTCTCCTCTGAAGATCAGTTTCCCTCTCTTGCCTAGGGTCTTATTGATGATTGGCTTTGTATTAAGGCTATTCCTTGACACTGGTTCAACTTATTCTAGATCTTTAGAATTGTCTGTGCTTAACTGATCAGATTTCTTCAGCTTTACTTTATTGGATACTTACCCTTGATACATGTACAAGTTTTAAGATTTTGCTATTTTTCCAAATATATGACTCCCAGGAGAAAGTGTCCTTGCCTCTGTTCCTTCTCCAGGAATCTTGATTTGTTATGTTTGCTTTTGTGTTGACTTTATATATTTTTTACATTCATTTCTGTGCCTCTAGCTACATTTTTATAGGAGGGCAAACTCTGGACACCCCAGAGTGGGTTTTCACAAGACAGTATTTCCCTGCCAAAACAAACTCAAGGAAGGATGAAGAGCCTTCAGAGAAGCTCCAAAGAGCCCTGGGAAGGAAGTAAGGAAAGATGAGAAAAAAAACCTTGTGACAGCTACTCAAAGGTGCATTTTCCTGGCCTGCAGCAAACAATTCCTCATAGCCCTAAGGAGGCATTGTGACTTTAAATCTCCACTATCTCCACTCGTGCTTGGAGTTGAAACAAGGGCTTCAACCCACTTTGCTTGTGATAGGTGGATTCAGTAGCTTGGAGTTGGAAAGTAGTGATCTAAATTCAATAGTCAAAAGCCATGATCAGTGCTCAGCTGTCCTACTCCAATGCTTGGGGAAAGATATTTTCTTTTGCATGGGCAGGCACCAGGAATTAAACCCAGGTCTCTAGCATGTCAGGCAGGAATTTTGCCACTGAGCCACCATCCCACCACCCGGGTAAAGATTCATTCAGTCTGCAGCAGTTAGCTAGGGATGGATTCCAAGGTGACCCACCTCAAGTGTGGGGGATGGGTGCTAGCAGTTGATGCAGAGAAATATGATTAGCTTGGGCAGAGCAAGCTAATCACATTTCTTTACCATAGTTTCTCAGTCTCTACCTTCTGCTGTTCTCTGGATGCCTTACTATTCTTCTACCCTCTGGAGCCAAAGAACAGTTGTTTCAGACAGTTCCTGTCTGCTTCCTAGCTGTTGTGGAGGAAGGAGTATGTTCTGGAGCTCCCTCATCTGTCATCTTCTTAGATGTTTTTTCCACCTTTCTTTTTAAAGCATTCAACTAACAGTATAAGACTTCACTCATTTTTGTAATCATCCAATGATGCAATCAACTTACTGATTATTTAAATCCATGAAATAATCTTCACAGTAACAATCAGGCCACTGCGTGTTTGACCAAACAACTGGACACCACAACCTGGCCAAATTGACATAAAAACTTAACCACCACATTCCATCCCTTGTCAAGTTGGTACCCATACACACCTCACACTGCCATACTTAATCTCTAAGTAAAAATAATAACAACCATATTCTTGCCTAACAATATTCAAATTGTCCTCCATAAAATCTGAGAAACACTAGCTTTCCTGATTTAAATGGAAGTTTTTGGGTAATATTCACTCTTATACTTGATATCCTGTATCTTAAATACTGCAACATGATGTTAATACAAATTATGTCATATGATACACAGAAATTATAGGGAATAAAACAAAGATATTTGCTTTATGTTTAATTATGAATATATTTATAAAAAACAAGGAAGAGCTATTCATAAACATTAGAACATTATTTCTGTAACTGGTCACATGTAACATTTTTTCATTCTGTTCTACATATATAATCAGTAATTCACAATATCATCACATAGTTACATATTCATAATCATGATCATTTCTTGGAACATTTGCATCTAATCAGAAGAAATAAAAAGAAAACAGAAAAAACATTCATACATACCATTACCCCCCACCCCTTCCCCTCACCGATCACCAGCATTTTCACTCTAAATTTATTTTAACATTTGTTCTTTCTTTTTTTAAGTCAATAGACAAATGATTGAAAGACCAAGACCAAGGCATAGTAAAGACTGAGGAGTCCTGATCCCTCAGAGTTTGAAGATGGAGAAATTACCTGAGACTTTACTTCCCTTTCAAATTTAACAGAACTTGCATTGTCTCCAGCAGCTTTCTTTTATTGCTTTACCTAATCTATCTCTATATCTTTATAAGAGTTATACGACTATTAAAGGCTGGCAAGTGATATAATATTAGGGTATAATAACTTTTAGGATGATAGACACAGTAATGAAATCAAAACTCTTCCCTTTCAAAAACAGAAAAACAGAAGCCCCATGAATTTAAATTATTCCACCAAGATTACAGCCCAGTTAATTAGGTTTGTACAATTTTTGTTTGTATAATTCTGGTTTTCTTTATACTACACTATACCACTTTCTGACAGTAAAAATCATGAGATCAAATCAGAGAGCATAATCTGATGTTAACAAAAGTCTGAATTTTCTAAGAGAAACTGCAGAAGTCATTCAGTCTCAGCTACTTGAGTCCTCATTGATGAATGCAATGAGCAGGCATAGCTATGTTCCAGAAGGAAATATAAGGGCATATATTCTCTCTTCTGTTATTTGACAAGTGAAATTTCTCTGGATATAAAAATATTACCATATTCCCAAACCCAATTTTGTCTCAAACTTAAGTTGAGTATCTCATACAGATACAAACTAAATACACATTGATGAAAAAACAGATTAATTACTTTAAAAATTGTGAGGGAGATGGGACCCTTAAGTGGGTGATTATAGGATTCACTTTATCTGTCTTGACTTTTCTTCATTTGAGGTGAATGAATTATCTTTTGTATGGTGATAAGATGATGAAGACATTTGAACTTCAAATTCTTTGAATATTTGTGCCAAGCAGAAAGCCCACATTTTCCATTATAAACACTTTGGATATCTATGTATTCTGCATGAGAAAGAAGGCTGTTGGTGCTTTTTTTCCAGATAATCTGTCTCTTAGGAATTTGCCCTGCTGGATTAATTCCATGGAAAAATAAACAATGTAACCAAATTCATTTTCTGGGGGCTTTTCAGAGCCCAGAGGTCACAAAGTTTTGTTTTGTGGCATTTTCTTTACTTTTACATGGTCATTCTTCTGGGAAACCACCTCATCATGCTGATAGTTTCACTGGCAACATGTTCAAGTCTCCAATTACATTTTCAACTATTTTTCGTTGGTGGACATTTGTTACTCCTCAGTAACAGCTTCCAATATGATTGTTCATCTATTTGCCAAGGCTAAAATTATGTCTAATATAGTATATATTACAACTCTTTGGGGTATATTTCTTTGGTTGTACTGAAATCTTCATTCTTATCATAATGGCCTATGATCCTTTGTGGCCATCTGTAAACCCCTACACGATATGACCATGTGCTGGTTTGAAAGGATGTATGTACCCTAGAAAAACCATGCTTTAATCCTAATCCCATTTTGTAAAAGGAGCCATTTCTTCTAATCCCAATTCAGTGCTGTATGTTTGAAACTGTAATTAGATCATCTTCCTGGAGATGTGATTTTAAAAAGAGTGGCTGTTAAACTGGATTAGATGGAAGCGTGTCTCCTCCCATTTGGGTGGGTCTTGATTAGTTTACTGGAATCCTATAAAAGAGGAAACATTTTGGAGAAAAGGAGATTCAGAGAGAGCAGAGAATGCTGCAGCACCATGAAGCTGAGAGTCTACCACCCAGTGACCTTTGGAGATAAAGAAGGAAAGTGCCTCCTGGGGAACTTCATGAAACAGGAAGCCATGAGAGAAAGCTAGCTGATGATGCCATGTTCACCAGGTGCCCTTCCAGCTGACAGAGAAGCCCTGACTGTATTCACCATGTGCCTTCTCACTTGAGGGACAAACCCTGAACTTATCCGTCTTATTGAATCAAGATATCTTTCTCTGGATACCTTTGATTGGACATTTCTATAGATTTGTTTTAATTGGGACATTTTCTCAGCCTTAGAAATGTAAACTAGCAACTTCTTAAATTCCCCATTTTAAAAGCCATTTTGTTTCTGGTATGTTGCATTCTGGCAGCTAGCAAACTAGAACAGATGATCACAGTGTGGAACAGATGCAATATCATATTGCCGGGGACCTGGATAGGTGGGCTCTCAAAGTCCATTATCCGATTGGCTCTGGTGATCCAGCTACCCTCTTGTGGACCCAAGGTGATTGATAAATACTTTTGTAATGTCCACCTCATGCTGAAACTTGCCTGCACAGACACATCTATTCTTGGTGTTGTTTAGACAGCTCTGGGGAGCTTTGTTATTTAGCTAATTTCTTACCCTTTCTTCCTAATGTCCCTGAGAAAGCAATCAGCAGATGTCAGGCACAAAGCTCTGTCTACTTTTGGCTCCCACATTGATGTGGTCATCAATTTTTTGGTCCTGGTCCTTTATGTACATGTATCCTGATATTATTTTTTTAGAGGATAAGATGGTGGCTGACATTTGCACTATTATTACCCCCATGTTACATTCCCTGATTTATAAACTGAGAAATGCAGAAGAATGCAGTGAAGCAACTGTGAGGCAGGAAGTTTTTTTTTTTTAGAGACGAATAGCAAATAGTTGAAAATAATGATATGTTAAGCTGGATGACCTTATATTTTCTAAGCCTTAATGAACTCATCTGCCCAATGTAGAAATTAATACAAACCTCACAGAATTTTGTGGAAGAAAAATTAAATAATAACACATTTTACAGGAATAAATTAGTGCTTCTGATAATTGGACTCTAATCTTTACCTGTATTCTGTAGCTAGCAGTTCCTATTAATATAAAGTGACCATTCTAGTCTGGTAGGCTGCTGAAAGAAGATTCAATAAAGTGGGTTCAATATTGACAGTGGGAAATTATTAACTTTGAAGTTTATATTTTCAAGGCTGAGAAAAATATCCAAATAAAGGCATCATCAGGTGGTGTTTTCTTGCCAAATTCTGCCTGCTGGCAATCCTGGGTTCTTTTGCCAAATGGTGGTGTCTATTGGTCTCTCTTCTCTTACACATTTCCTTGTTTTCAGCTTTTTGTTTCTGTAGCTTTCTCTTTCTTTGTCTGAATTTCATCTTCTTATAAAATGTTCCATTAGAAGGATTAAAACCCGCCCTGGATGAGTTGTGTCACTAAGATTTGACTCACCAAAATACCATTTTTACAGTGGGTCAGCAGCCACAGAAATGGACCAACTTCAAGAACATACTTTCCAATGGTATATACAGCTTTAAATCATCGTGTTGTTTAAGAGGAAAAATTGAAGAAACTGAATTAAAACAGTGTGCTGTGAAGAATCAGTGACTGGGTCTCAGATCAACAGGCTAAATACAATTTACCAAAATGCATGGTTGAGAAATCATATTTCCTCCAATGTTTCAACCAAACAGCTTTAATAAATACAGTGAATCATTGTTCACTGTTTTCTTTCTTGACTTACCTAAGCAGATTTTTCAGCTGTGCATTCCAGAGAGACTCATTCTGGAGAAACAACTATATGCCTTTCTCATGGCAACTGACTGTAACTTCAGTAATATGT
The DNA here is from genome assembly GCF_023851605.1 of Tamandua tetradactyla. NCBI lineage: Eukaryota > Metazoa > Chordata > Mammalia > Pilosa > Myrmecophagidae > Tamandua > Tamandua tetradactyla. The sequence goes on from NC_135328.1 coordinate 126,755,674, forward strand.
TCTTCCATAACCATAAGACACAGCCTGGGCTGTGATATGTTCACAGCAGATGTGCACATATCATTGCTTAATCCTCCACCATAGTCCTATTGCCTTTTCCTGCAAATTATCCACTTACTGTATACACACTTATGGTTGTGGTCTGTATGTGCATGCTTGTGCGTGCACATGTGCATGTGAGCTTCATTCAAATTAAGAGCTACACATTGTTAAGGCTTAATAAATGCTTGGTGAGTGTTGCTACAACAGAATTAAACTTAGGGAAGCTCAAAAGCAGCAAGAAATCTGGGTTAGAATATATAATCTAGAAATCAAGATCCTTTTGCCCTGGGATCACACAAAACCATGGTTACTGTCTCAGCATAGACATATACTCATTGTTCTCTATAGGCTTCCATTTCTTTAATTTTCAAATAAAGACTATATTAGTGCTTCTGAGGCTTGGCCAATAATTGTAATGGATTTGAGAGATTTTTAAACAGATAACACACACCAGTTGAAAGGATTCTTATTCAGAAGGCCAAGGTTGAGAAAAGCATAAAAATTGCTTTTTATAAAAATATCAATAGTAATTTTTATGCAGTCTGTGGTCATTTTTCAGGAAACTTGAATTTGAAAATGCTGGAACTAGATGTTTTTAGAGTTTAATTTGTTTGTGAATCAGTGGAAGCTAGGGATCATTACTTTGGATACATACATTTGCTCTGCCTATAAATACAAGGAGAGCGGAAATTGAACTGATTTAGAAAACCAAAATAAATATATGTCATTCATATGATGATCTTTCCACAATACGCTTTCCCATTTGCTTTAAATTTAAATGTTTGAATATACTGGGATAATACTGGGATAATATATGGCAAGTCTGAGGTCTGTAAGAAGTTAAAAGCTGACATATTCACAACTCACAAAAGCTGGGAAGGGGAAAATGTGAAATAGTACCCAAGTTTCCACCAATTACTTTATAAACTTTTTCCTTACTTACAAAAGTTTTTTAGTCAATCCCCATCAGAGAAGGTCAGAGAGTCTGCTCTTAGTTTTTAGGAAGGAGATGACAAAGAAAAATGAGAACTCAGTCTCTCCCAAGTTACTGAAGGGGCAAGTCTTGTCAATAACACCAATTTATTCTGTAGGTGTCTGATTATAATATTGCTGCTAAGTTTTTAGCTTCCTAACTTTGCTGCCACAAGATGGCAGATGTGGACTTGATGAAACTAGTGGTACTACTTCTCATTTCCAAATAAAGAGATTTAGTTCATATTGCAAAACAATGAAAATATCTCTCTCTGTATCTTTTAACTAGGAGCTATACATTTGTCCTATGGTGCATAATATATTTTAAACACAGTCCATGAAGTGCTCAATTGACTGTATATATAGAAAGTTTTGATATTCACCTATCTAGCATCCATTTTATTAATTTAAACATATCCAGGAGATTAAAACTTTTCTCACATCAGGATCTACACAATTCACTATTTTTGTAGTGGATAAGTGTGTATGCTTCATTTTTTCATTATTCTGATGTTTCCATTTCTTGCATGAGGATCAGCTTTGAGTTAAATATGATATGCAAAGAATAAGATGAAGCTTCTCTTTGATGCACAAAAAAATTGAGAAGTACATGGAGTATAACTGCATCCAACCTGAAGCATAGAAGTTAGCCAAGCCAAATCCAGCCTAATTCAGGTGAACCCCCACTAATCCACAGACATATGAACAAGAATTAAGTGTTTGTTGGATAAGTCATTAGTGTTGGAATGACTTATTATACAGTATTATTGATCTGATTGGTCCAATAGGGGCACGGTCAAATTGTAAAAGTGGGGATTTTGAAATGTATTCTTAAATTTATAAAGCCTCTCTTTTATTTAGTGTGAGATACTTTGCAAGGAACAGTGAAAAATAGTCAAGATAGAAAGAATGGAAATGAGGGACAACACATAACTATTTTTATAAACATAAAGGCCAAATACTAAATACATAAGTATACAACCAGCTTCCCTTACACTCTATCTTCCATGGGTAGCATATGGAAAGAGGTAGACATTATGTTAACCATTCTTCAATAGACTATTTTCACCCCTTCTTTGTTGATAAGTTATAGGAAAAGGGTTAACCAAAGAAACGCAAGCCATGTTCAAACAAATTCCTGACAGAATTGCCACCTTTTCTGAAAATCAAATAGAGAATTTTTCACAATCAGCTAATTTAATTCATTATTGGCAAATGTGGCTTATATATCTGTCAACAACAGACTTCTTAAAATAAACATGAAAGTTGAACACTTGCCCTTCAAGCTCTATACAAATCCACTTATTTTTACCTTCTTGAATTAATTTAATCCCACCAAGAGTTAATTACCATGAGACCAACATAAAAACTAGACTCTGACTTGATCTACTATTATCTTTGTTGTCTCATTTTCAATATACTTCATCATTTATATGCCTTCCTTTAGGGTTCCTTCATTTTTCAAATAGTGTACATGTGGAATTTTAGGAAGGGAAAAGCTGTTGTTGAAACATCCAGTACTTACAGCTAATTTCTGCAAATCAATTCCTGACCTTAAAATTGTCTTCCTGTGCACATAGAATGATATATATTAAGTGTGTGGAATTTATTTGTTTAATGGGTACTGTGGTATAAAGGAAGGAACAGTAGGAAATTTCAGTTTTGCTTGGTGAACTTTTAACCATTTACTGGGCCTGAGTTATACCCCTCCTGTGTTTTGTGGGAGTGGATGACACTAGAAGATCTTTGATATTCCCCTTCAGTTCACACAGCTTAACAATTCTTGTATACATTAAGGAATCACTTCATAGACCAGAAGTGATCTTGGGCTATGCCCCAGTTTCAGTACATCCAACTTTTTTCTTAGTCCAGTATTATTAATTTCTCCCTAGTGTGAGGGCCTGCCTAAGTGGAAGGGCAACAGTTTTACACAGTTTAATGGTGAAAGAAAACCTCAAAAGAAGCCATTTAAATGATAGGCAGTGCATTAGTCAGAATTCTCTAGGGGAATTAAACCAATGGGAGATATCTGCAAATGAGAAATTTTATAAAAGTGTCTCATGTGACTTGGGGATGCATGAGTCCAAATTCTGTATGGTAGGTCATGAGCTGGCAACAACAATGAAGCCTTTGATGAATTCTCCAGGAGAGGCTGGCTGGCTGAAATAGAGATGAATATTCTCTCTTCTGACTGCTGAAGTCATCACTCTCCCTTAAGAGTCTTCAAATGATTGAATTAAAACCAACTGATTGGATTCACTCATTGCAGGAGACTCTCCCCTTAGTTAATCATAGATGAGATCAGCCATAGGTGCATGGTTGGCTCACCGAGGCTGCTGCCCCATGGATGAGCACAATGGGCAAAGTTTTCAAGAGAACTGCCGAAGACTGAAGTGAGAGCAGCATAAAGCAGGTGGCCTTTGCATCCTTACCACTAAAAAAGGAGCTGTACGATAAATTTTAACATGCTTTAATGTTCCACAGCTTTTGTGGAATTGGTCATTTAAATGGTAGCTTAATATCCCTGAAGTACTAGAATTTTTGAAACTGTTGATTCATTTTCATTTAATAAATATATATTGATTTTTCTTAGGATTCAGTCATTCTGCTTGATAATAAGAGTACAGAAATGGACAAAATACAAACAGTCTCTATCCACCCAAAGAGTATAGTATATTTGTGCGGACATTTAATAAAAATAATAATAAATGCCAAAGTGTCAGGTTTGCAATTAACAACAAAATGAACACTAAAAGATGAAACATGTTTATCATGTTGAATTTGAGATGGAATTTCAATATCACACCTTATGAATGGTTTTTAAATCTCTAGCATGCATTAAACAGCAATGAGTTATCTAAATTTTAAGGATAGAAGAGGCATGATATATTCTAAATGTTTCCCTTTGACTACCACTGTAAAAAATCCAGAAAATGTAGTAATTTCATTAGACTTCAAGGGGTTCATTAATTTATCATTGGATCTTAGGGTGATAATCTCAGAAAGAGCCTTCAGAACATTTTTACAACATTAAAAATAACATGTAGAGAAAAAAAAGAGCAAAAAGCAGATTTGGGGGAAATATGTCTCCATTGTATGGGCTTCCACTATGGTTATTGCTTCCTGTAATTTACCTTATTTCCAAGTTCACTTTCCAACCTAAGCCAGGAGAGCTCAGTATTTTTGTCATTTAGTCCACTTTTTCTCACCTCCTTTCATGGTAGGACCATTGAGGCATAAACAGCATATGAGATAATTTGTCACTTGATCTGTTTTGCCAATTTGTATCTCCCTGAATAAAATGACTTTCTTTCCACACCAGGCTCATTACACACTCATGAGGCAGAGTTCTGGAATTTTCTAGTTAAAAAGGAAATTTTTCTTTGATGCAAATTATTACACTACATCTCTTCTTTTCTGCAGCTATAGTTACTTCATCTAAAATGTGTCATAATATTGTAAACTTAAGATTCAGTTGTATAAAAGAAATTAATCCAATACATTGATTAAAATTTGCCAACATGCTACTGAATATTTTAGATAGTATTTGCTATAGTTTCCTATGGAATTGCATTTGAAAATAAATGTTTGACAAAAACAGGACTTTTGACTGTGATTTTTAGAGATTTCATGGAATTGTGATTAGATTTTCATTCAAGAATTCAACTTAATACCTTCTACTTCATTTACTTCAAAATCTTTGGAAGCATCTGTGTCACAAAAATGAAAGTCCAATTTCAACAGTCCTGAGTTGTGGTATAATATTTGTTAATTAAAACTTAAAAACCATTTTAACTGTGAGGCAGATTGATAGACTCTAGACGGTCAATAAACACACACCCAAATACATTGGGATTTATTTTATTTTTAAGCTGACAATATTAGTCTATGTGAAATATCGGGCGATTCAGTAACTAATTTGAGATTTTCCATCTCCATCTGGAAATGAAGATAAAAAGAAAACCTTATTTCGCTAGTAGTAGAATGTCTACTCTAGATGTTTGAAAGTTACAAATGTAACAAATAAATCTAGAAAAAATTATTAAAGGAGCAAGTCTAGAAAAATTATTAGAATGCATTTTTTTTACCTTAGAGTAGGGAACAATTTTAAACATATGAACTAAATTCATAAAGAAAGTGTAGCATATTTAATAGTTTTGTATGACAAAATTCCATGTGGACAAAAGATTTTTAAAAAGTGGCAGAATGGGAGTAAATATGCATATTTCCTACAAATAAAAAATATAAAGATGAATAACCCAATTTTGTTGAGTGAGCAAAACATTGCAATAGGCAATACACAAGAAAGAAATTAAAATTGACCAATAAGCATATGTAAAAATATTCAACATCATGATCAAGGGAATTAAATTTAAACATTGATATATATTATCATTCTTCAGTTTCATGAAAATACAGTTAAAAAGGTTGTCCATAAATATTTTGATAATGGCTTAAGGAATCAGCATGTTATGTAGTGAAACCACCCCATGAAGCATTGAAAAGAATGATCATTGCAGGCCTGTTCAAATTTGAAAAATAGAAACGTCATAAATGCCTAGTAATAATAGAATTTAAATAACATGGATAGGTGCTTATTGTAGAAAATGAGGCAGAAATTTAAAATGTAAGATCAATGAGACACATCTTTCATAGACAAATCACTGTGTTATCTTGAGTACAAACCATGAGGTACATGAAGATAATCACAAGTATGACAACTTGTATGCTAAAAAAAGTCCCACCAAAAAAAAGTCCCACCCAGAGAATGTCATGTTATTTCTATGAGTACTTATGCTCTCATAAATGAATATGAGAAAGATATGGAATGAAATATTTACCTTTGTTTCCCAAAGGTAGTGATGGCTATGGAGATTTTAATGTTACATAACATTAGGAGTTCTTCATTAAAGATAATACATTTCAATATTAGTTCCATAATTAAAGTTAATCAAGATGCATTCATTTTTAATATAACAATAGGAATACATTATATGATGAGTGAAATGAAACAAAGCAAAATATAAATCACAATCAAGTTTCATAATTCAGTAAACTTTCATATAACATTATCTTCAGTAGTTACTACAATGTTTTTTCAATTATTGTATTAAATGCATACATAGTTGGTGTGCCACTTTGAAGCTATTATATACCCCAGAAAAGCCATGTCCTTTAATCCTCATTCAATATTGTTAGGTGGAATCTTTTTCATTGTTTCCATAGAGATGCGACCTCCCCATTGTGGGTGGTAACTTTTGATTAAATGTTACCATGGAGATGTCTCTACCCATTCAAGCTGGTATTGCTTCCTGGAGCCCTTTAAGAAGGAAGCATTTTGGAAAAAGCTTTAGAACTGACAGATCCCACACAGCCAGAACTCACTGGAGATGAAGAACAAAAACATTCCTTGGGAAGCCTTATGAAATGAGAAGAGAAAGCTAGCAGACATCACTATGTACCTTTCCAGCTGACAGAGGTGTTCTGAACTCATCAGCCTTTCTTGAGTCAAGGTACCTTTCCCTTGGATGCTCTAGCAAGAAGTCAAGAGTCATCCTAGTAGGTAAGATGGACCTCTGGCTGACAGCAAGAAAGGAAATGGGGGCCTGGCTCCTAAAACTGCACAGAATAGAATTCTGCCAACAATCTGAATAATCCTAGAAGTGATTGCTTCCCAAACCCTATAGGTAAGAGCCCATCCCCACTCACATCTGGATTTCATACCATGAAAGATACCAGCCAAGCTCACTCAGACTATGGTGAGATAATAAATGGGTGTCATTTAAAGTCATTAAGGTTGTGATAATTTTTTATGTAACAATAGAAAACTAATACTAGTTTTTATTTATTTATTCTGATTTATATTCAATATGTAATTCTATAATTGCAATTAAAGCCTAGGTTTCTGATTTATTATCGATACATCTGAGTGATAGCACAGAATATTAGGTTAGAAGTGACAGAAATTATTTTATATGTATATATATTTTAAATATCTAGAGGTCTTTAAAAGAAACCAGAAATACTCTTTTTTCCTATGCAATTTAGGCATTAAAAAAGTAAAATTCCTTGTGCTGGTGGGAACTATGATAGTGGACATTTGGCCTCCAAAAATTGGATGACATGAAAGGCATGAAAACAATTAGAGCAGGGATTTGGGTGGTTAGAAATTTAGTAATGAGTTAAAAATCTATATGATAAGAAATCATCAAAATAGCAAGTAAATTACAGATTTGAAGAAATGAATATTGCATAATAACACACTATTAGCATTTTAGAATCACAAGGCAGTTTTATTAGTAAACTAAGGTGGAAAGGCCGTATAATAATATCTGATTGTTTTATGTAGACTTGCCCCCCTGCCTTCTCTCACAGAAGTTGAATACCCTTGCTCCCCATCCCCTTCCAGCTTGCACAAGACAGGCAAAAAGCTTTTAAAGAAACTACATAACTATGTACTAGAGCATGATTCCCTGAAGCTTTTGTTCATAAGATTAGATTTTCCTTTCTCAGAGAATAAATGGTATGAGATCTATAGAAAGGGAAGTCAAGGGAATTAACTGATAGTAAAAGACTAAAGTGGGTGATTTAATTCTTGGACACTAGGATCAATGAATGGCACAGAAGAGGCAAGTAATACATTTTTATGTAGCCTAGTCTTTCTCCACTGACTCAGCACATTAGATCTACTCAAAATTTAACAGTCCTAAAAATCCATAAGCTTTCTTAAAGGAGAGAGCAGAGTGCAATCACTCCCTGACCAAAGTGGAAGCGAACAAAATCATTTAGGGAACTTCTCTATGAATAAAGAAAATGTGGGCACACCTCCACTCAAACTAGTAATTAATGTCTTGTTGGCACACATCTCTAGTTTACCTGGAAAAAGTATGTATTTTAGAAATGAAGATATAATGTAAGTTGGATTAAGCATATTGAAGCCTTAGATTTGCATATGAAAGTTAACAAAGGATGTTGGTCACAGTACAACAATATCTACTTTTGGTAAAATGTGTAAATTTAAGACGAAGGGAGAATTACACAATACTTTTCTCAAACCCAAGGGCCAGGATAATTCTTTGAAAAATCTGAATCTAGAACATTCAATTTGAGATGCACTAACTTGTTAGAAAATAATCATTCAGATTTTGGAAATAGAATATTAGAAACTCAATGGAGAGTAAATTGAGCTTAGGAAACAAATACATAGCTAAATGACAAGATAAAATTCTTAGTTTATAAAATGTTTCCATTTTTTTTTGCAGAGTACAGAGTTATTAACATCTCATGCTCAACAGATATTTTTTTTCAGCAGATTTTTTTGCTGGCATATTTTGGAGTGCATGGGATTGTGCCAGAAATAGCAGCTGATTGGGGGAAGTTGCTCCATAGATTGGCCAGGAACCTAGGTTTACAAATCTTCCACTCAAATATAGAATCAGGCTACTAATAATTCCTGTCTGGGCTTCTGAACAATGAACCTAATAGGCTGGAGATAAGAGAGATTATTTTAGCAATCTTAAGCTGTGTGTAAGCAGACATTTTGACAGTGCATAAAGGTATAAAAATAATTTTTTTAAAAGCATATGGAGATTTTTTAAACTAAGGTACAAAAAAGAAGGTGAATCACACACAAGCTTATAAAGTAAAAGAGACGACTGGAAACCCAGCATCCTGAGGTACTGATGACTTTCTAGTTTCTCCCCTTGTCTACCAGGTCCCTTATGATTAACCTGGTTTTTACAAGAGTAGCATGATAAGTTCTGTTTTTAATCACTGAATGAGCTTCATTGAACACCATGGATTGTTTATTATCTCCAAAATATCCATTGTGATTTTATTATGACATGCAAGATGTAAAGCAATTAAAAGAGCCCATCATTCCTTCATTATATGGAGTACATGGGACACAAAAAGTTGCCAGAAAAACTGTAGAAAATTGTAAAATAAGTGATAGACAAATAGAACACTAGATTGCTTAGGATGAAGTGTAAGGGGTAAACTAGAAAACAACTCAGATATTAATAGATGACCACTAATCTTAGGAAGATGAGTCTGGTTAATTACATAATCTTTATTTGCAAGTTAAGGGCAGAACTGAAATGTTAAGGAAAACAGAGAATTTGCTGTACCTAATACATAGAGGAGAAATTCCTCTTTGCTTTAGTTTGAAGATAGAATTCTATTGACCTTTTTGTTTCAATTCACTGATACTGCCATCCTGCCTATAAGCAATAACTCTTAATTTATATTAAAAGTTGAAGAAATTAAAATTGCTTTGGAATCTAAATATGTGGGAATGGTTTGTAAGTTGTGAGTTTAATTTGTGGGTGGTCAGGCAGTATAATATCAGACACATATTTTCTCTTGGACAAAAAGCATGAACAACAAAATTCCACCATCCTAGCTGGGGTGTACCACAGTAGTGGGAGATTGACAAGGATGCATTCTAGAAATTGTTATCTTGGCAGCAGAAGGAAGTGCGTGCCTCTATTTCACTATGTAGATTTTCACTTAGTCCTTGCATATGCAACTGTATATTTCATCACTGACCTTCACAGTTATACAAGAAGTTCTCTAGCATAATTTCTTAAAACAACAACAACAAAAGCAACTCCAATCTTCTGCAGAGTGGCGTGGAAGTGTTTTTTCTTAGCTGTGTGTAAAATTACCTTGGACAATAAAATAATCTCCCTGTAATTCAATGTGTGGTTCAATTCTACATAGTGGAACCTGATGTTTCTAGCATCTCAGGTGCTTTGCATTGTATTAAGTGTGAAAAAACATTATGTCTAAAAATAACATGCATTCCTTAATTTAAAATATTTATTGCTAAAAAATATTAACTACCATCTAAGCCTTCAGCAAGTCATAATTTTGTGCAGGTGGAAGGTCTTGCCTAGATGTTAATGGCTGCCGGCTGATCAGGTTGGCGTTTGCTGAAGGTTGGAGTGGTTATGACAATTTCTTAAACAACAATGAAGATCACCACATTGATTGACACTTCCTTTCATGGAAGATTTTTTGGTGTAATGAGATGTTACATTATGCAGCAGAACTTCTAAAACAATGCTTTAAAGTAAGCTTAAATAATATTCTAAATTTTGCTGTCATTTGAATAATGTTCACAATGTCCTCAGCAAGAGTAGAATCTATCTTAAGAAACCACTTTCTCTGCTCATCCATAGGAAGTAACTCCTCATCCACTAAAATGTTATCATGAGATTACAGACATTCAGTGACATCTTCAGGCTCCACTTCTATTCGTAGTACTCTTGCTATTTCACTCCATCTGCAATTACTTCTTCCACTGAAATCTTGGGCCTCTTAAAACCATCCATGAAAATTTAAATCAATTTCTTCCAAATGTGATTCATTCCTTGCATGAATCACAAATGTTCTTAAAGGCATCTAGAATGATGAATCCCTTCCAGAAAATTTTCAATTTATTTTGCCCAGATCCATTGCTGGAATCACTATTTATGACAGTTATAGCCTTATGAAATGCATTTCTTCAATAAGACTTGGAATTTAAAGTGACTCCTTGATCCCTGTACTTCAAAAAGAATGTTGTGATAGCAGGCATGAAAACAACAAACATCTTTGTACGTCATCATCAGAGCTCCTTGGTAACTAGGTGCATTTTTAATTCCTTTTGAGTGGAATATTTTTTTTGAAAAGTAGTTCTCAAAAGTGGGCTTAAAATACTCAGTAAGCTGTATAGTGAACAAATGTGCTTTAAGCCAGGCTTTGTTTTTCTATTTATAGAGCACAGGCAGAGAGGATATAGCATAATTCTTAAGGGCCTTAGGATTTTCATAATGGAAAACACTCATTAGTTTCCATTTATAGTCACCAGCTGCATTAGTCCCTAATAAAAGTGTCAGCCTGTCCTTTAAAGCTTTGATGACAGGCACCAATTTCTCTTCTCTAGCTGTGAAATCACTAGAGCATCCTTTTCCAATATAAACCTGTTTTGACTACATTGAAAATCTGTTGTTTAGTATAACCATCTTCATCTATTTTCTCATCTATGATCTTCTGGTTAACTTGCATCAGCTCCTACAGCCACACTTGCTGTTTCACCTTGCACTTTTATGTTATGGAGATGGCTTGTTTCTTTAAACCTCATGAACCCACATCTACTAGTTTCCAAATTTTATTCTGAAGCTTCCTCACCTCCCTCAACCTTCCTACACTTGAAGAGAGTTAGGGCATTGGTGTTGGAAGAGACTTTTGCTTAAGGGAATATTGGCTTGCTTTTCTACCCAGACCACTAAAATTTCCTCAGGATGAACAGTAGGACAATTTTGCTTTCTTATCATTCAGTGTTCACTGGAGTGGGACTTTTAATACCTTCAAGAACTATTCTTTCCACAATTTGGCTAACTGTTTGGTGCAAGAGGTCTAGATTTCAATTTATCTTGACTTTTGAAATGCCTTCCACACTAAACTTAATTATTTTTATCTTTTGATTTAAAGTGAGACATATGGAACTCTTTCTTTCGCTTGACCATTTAGACCATTGCAGAGTTATTAAATTGCATTATTTCAATATTGTGTCTAAGGGAATAAGGAAGCCTGAGAAGAGACAGAGAGATGAGGAACAGCTGATCAGTGGGGCAGTCAGAACACATGCAACTATTATCAAATATTTTCACAGTCTTATAGTGTGTGGTTCATGGCACCTCAAAATGATTACAATAGTAACATCGAACATCACTGAACACAGATCACCATGAAAGATATAATGATAGAGAAAAAGCTTGAAATAATAGAATCATTACTAAAATATGACAGAGAGTCACAAAGTGAGCACATGAGGTTGAAAAAATAGCACCAATTGACTTGCTAGAGTCAGGATTGCCATTAACCTTCAATTTGTAAAAATCACAATGTCTGTGAAACATAATAAGGAAAGGTGCAACACAATGAGATGTGCCTTTACATAATGGCACCACCAACATGACCCTCAGCACATGAAAATTCAAACTTCTCAAAAATGTACAAGATGAAAAAGAAAACAATTTTTTCATCCTCTCTTAAAAAGAAAATCACTGCTAACAGTTTCCTATGAATCCTCTCATTAAAAATAACATTTTCCTTATATCTAGATGCACTTTTTTTCTTTTGTGCTTTTATTCACAAAACGGAATAATAGCATTATACAATTTTCTCTTTTAATATACCATGACTCTTTTTCCACAGCAGCGCTAAGAAATGAATCTACATGGATCTAACGAGCTCAGACTTGGGTTTTCACACAATGGCAGATACAATGGAGAACCTGGCAGGAAACAGACCTCTCCTGAGGAAAGCCAAAGGAACTGATAGTGTGAACAAATGAGATGGTTTTGATAATATCCAATGTTTGTGATTGAGATTGTAATCAAATGTTTGGGAGACAAATTAGGATAAGTAAATTTTTGGAGATAACTAAATTGTGGCCAATAAAATCCATCCACTTATTTATTGAGTCATTCAAAACTTTTTGATATATCTTGCTTCTCATACATAGTATGTGGTCTTCAGTAATTCAATTTTATCCTTTAGTTTTCTTTCTTTTGAAAACAAGATATCCTCATTTCTTTGCTGAGTTAGAAGGTACAAATTAAATCAGTAACAGAATCACCTCTAGGAAAGTGGCCTGTCATATTTTTCATATTCTTCAGCCCTAAAAAAATTTAAACTAAACTGCATTCTTCATTGCAATAATAATTCTCAGAACCATACTGATATAGATGATCTTTATTCTCTATTACCCATTCTATTACTCTTGGCCAGTGCTTCAGTTTGTTTGGATTTTTGCCTGGTGGGATGACTGTAATCACAATCTCCAAGATTATGAGATGATAGTTGCCTTGTTCCTGTTTGATTGGTTCAATGGTCCATTTAAAGTTATCATTGCATGTCCAAGAACTAAGACATGCTTTTGTGAGTCATCTGTGTCCTGGATATAGTTCTGTGTTAGTTAAATTCAGTTGTCAACTTGGCCAGGTGAGCATATCTAGTTCTGTTGCTGCAGACACAAGCCAATGGTACGTGAACCTCATCTGTTGCTAGTTACATCTGCAGTCGGCTAGAAGGCGTGTCTGCTGCAATGAGTGATGTTTGACTTAATTGGCTTGTTGTTAAATGAGAGAACGCAATGTAGCACAGTTTAAGCAGCTCAGCATTCCTCATCTCAACACTAGCAGCTCAGCCCAGGCCTTTGGAGATGCAGAAAGAAGTCACCCTGGGGAAAGTTGTTGGAACCCAGGGGCCTGGAGAGAAGACCAGCAGAGACCATTTTGTGCCTTCCACATAAGAAAGAACCTCAGTGTAAAGTTAGCTACTTTCCTCTGAAGAACTAACAAAACAAATCCCCTTTTATTAAAAGCCAATCCATCTCTGGTGTGTTGCATTTTGGCAGCTAGCAAACTAGAACAGAAGCATTCCTCATCTCAGCACTCACAGGTCAGCCCAGGCCCTTGGAGATGCAGAAAGAAGTCACCCCGGGGAAAGTTGTTGGAACCCAGGGGCCTGGAGAGAAGACCAGCAGAGACCATCCTGTGCCTTCCACATAAGAAAGAACCTCAGTGGAAAGTTAGCTGCCTTTCCTCTGAAGAACCAACAAAATAAATCCCCTTTTATTAAAAGCCAATCCATCTCTGGTGTGTTGCATTCCAGCAGCTAGCAAACTAGTACAAGTTCTGCCTGTCTTACCTCTATAATAGCATTCCTAGATACACATGGTAATCAGAATCAAGTACCCAAGCCAGTAAAGTAACTCATCTTTCTTGCTGTTTTACTGGTATGCAGAGCACAAAATGTTGGCTTTATTTTAATGGAACCTCTATAGTGTCCCCATCAGTTATGTATTTTCTCCAGGAACCAGGATCTTTACCCTGGTGAAATTAAAGATTGAAAGTGAAGTCCTAGGTATGTAAGTAATAGGGCACCTTCTGCTTCCACCTGTTAGATCCCATGATAATATATACCAGGAAATGTGTACAGAGCACCACATATTAGGCAGTGAATCATTGAATATATTCAATCTTGAGAACAGCATCTCAACTCCTCATAGAGTTGAATTCATCTGATTTCTTAAAATTGGGCCCTTAAGAACTGTTTCTTCCATTTTATCAGATTGACTGCTTAAGGGTGATAAGGTATTTTATAAGATAAGTGAATCCTTGAGTGATGAGAAAAATTTCACTCATGTAGCAGAATCCTGAGACTTCATGGGAGTTCTCTCCCACCATATGGCATGTATTTATCTTACTAGGGCAATTAACATACTTGCCTCCTGGTCACAGGCCCAGTTAATATGATGACATTAACACATTCTGAAAAATTCTCAGAAGATAAAATTTCCTGAAGACAAAATTAATAAAAATGAGAATATAACATTACCCTGGAGAAATAAATGACTACAGACTTTTGTACTTTCAATATAAAGCTGAACTGATTCTGATAATCCCTATCTATGACATCAAGAAGAACTGATTTGCCAAATGGAAATATTTCTAGAATCATACCAAATTCCAGGTGCTCAGGAAAAACAGATGCTTTTCCAGGCCCACTATCATTACCACAGTGTATTTGGTTTTTACAGAAAACCAGACAGGTTAATAAGACAGTAAAATGATAGAGAATATTGTGTCTGCATTCTTCACTCCTTTGGTAGTATCACAAGTCTCTGCAATACCTCCCAATATGAAGTAGTGATTCTAATTTTTTTGGGGGGGCAATAAAACATGTTTAAGGAACTTCCATTTGGTCATTTTTGACAAGTGTGCACTTAATCCACAGAACAAGACCAATAAAGGTTTTTCAGTTATTAAATAAATTCATATATGGAGAAATAAATGTGAATTAAGTCTGTGAAACCCTTATCAACACTATAGAATGTATGAGACCTGCCCTTGTGAATATTCTACTTTAATCAGAGGGAACACTAATAGCATTTTGGGTCTCTTGCTATCATTGTCACCTCTGATCTCATATCTCACAATCCTCTAAAATTCTGGGCATTCCCTTTCCCTACTAAATATTTACACAGGCAGCATAGATTCCTTTTGATAAGGATAAGAAAAAAAAATATATATATATGCATCACAACATGCCATTGAATCATTGGGTCCAGTGTCTGAAAAATAACTTAATTATGCACCTGGATAAAGGACTATAGTTTACCATTGCTGTCACTGGCACTAATATTTTTCTCATTGGGTCTTTTTATAATTATTAAACAAGTCATGCATATCTTACTTGGTTTTTCATCCATTTTTTCCCTTAGAAACATTGTGATCTATTCCCATTTTCACAGAAACCATAAGA
This sequence comes from Tamandua tetradactyla, assembly GCF_023851605.1. NCBI lineage: Eukaryota > Metazoa > Chordata > Mammalia > Pilosa > Myrmecophagidae > Tamandua > Tamandua tetradactyla. The sequence continues at coordinate 126,771,007 of NC_135328.1, forward strand.
AAAAGGCCTCTGATTGGACTTCATTCTTGCTGTCATTGCAATAATTATATCCACCTTGTCTCTAATAGTTATTAACTGCTGCTACCTGCCCTTCTAGAATCCCATAATTCTCATGAGCAAAGTTCTAGGGAAGCATCTTAATTTGTCATTTTCACAAACCATCTCAAAAATATTTCTGCCCCTCTCATCAGCCCATCCCTTATTGTGTTAGATGAAGAGAATGTCTTCTAGATCTTCCTAGGAAGTATAGTCAGCCAAGGGTTTCTCTGATTTTATATTCTCAGTGCTCTGATTCTTCTACTCCCCTCTACAATATTAAGTCAAGAAAACTCTTTATTCTCATTTTACTTGCTGATAACTGCTATGGTATGCAGCACAATTGCTCCAAAGATGCTCATAGTCTAGTCCTTGGAACCTGTGAATATATAAGGTTACTTGGCACAGGAAATTAAATTTACTGATGGAATTAAGATTGTTATTCATCTGATAGCAAAATAAGAGGATTATGCTGGATTATCCAAAAGGACTTAATGGAATCACTAACCTTCGTAAACATGGACAAGAGAGTTCAGGGAAGATGACAAAATAAGATACATCAAGTTCACCCCTGCACCAAGGAAGAGTTATAGAAGGGACAGAAAAAAAATACCATAAGAGTGTTTCTAGGGCTTAAGTGACCTGAGAGGGTCTTCTGACCACATTGGGAGGCCTGGTTGAAAAAGCAGAAGATTTAGATGCAGAGAACTGGAGACCAGTGAGCTAGTGCAAACAGCTTAGTGTGAACATTTCTGGATGGAGGCTTGGAGTGATCAGGAGTACATAGACAGGGAAGCGGGGACAAGGAAGCCTGCCTGAACTTCACCTTGCCCCCACAGCCCCTGCACTGCAAATCCACAACACTGCGACCTGCATCCCAAGCTCATAGGCACCAGCATAGAGTCTCTGATCCAGGAATATACATGCACAGCAACCCAAAATCACACTGTGGTGCCTCTTGCCGCATCCTGTATCCTGCTCCACATCAATCCCACAAAAACAAAGCTTTAGGCTGCTGAAGGAAATCAATATGCAAAGTAACTCTATCATGATATTTCCATGCCATGAAGATAACAGAATATCACTTACTATATGAAGATGCAGACAGATACAGTGCAGTCTAATAACCAAATAAAAACACTGGAGGAGATACAGACTTTGGAACAACTAATCAAAGGTGTTCATATAACTTTACTAAATAAAATCAGTGGGATGGCTAATGAAATAGAGGAGATCAAGAAGACACTAGAAGAGGATAAAGAAGAAATTGAGAAATAAATAGAAAAGCATCAGCTATCACATAGATCAAAGACACTGTAGATCAAATCAAAACTATACTGGGCAAGCCATGGTGGCTCAGCAGGCAAGGACGCTTGCCTGCCATGCCAGAGGACCCAGGTTCGATTCCTGGTGCCTGCCCATGTTAAAAAAAAAACTATACTAGAGACACACAATAGCAGATTTGAAGAGGCAGAAGAAAGAATAAGTGAACTAGAGGACAGGGCAACTAATTTTGAATATGCAAAAAAAAAAAGACAAAAAAAAAAGGAAAAATTTGAATTGGATCCCAGGGAAATGATGGACAAAAGAAAGCACACAAATGTAAGAATCATTGGTGTCCCAGAAGGAGAAGAGTAAAGGGCTAGGAATATTAGTGGAGGATATAATGGAGGAAAACTTCCCAAATCAAAGAAGCCCAGTGAACTCCAAATAGAATAAATCCAAATAGGCCCACCTTGAGGCACATAGTTATCAGTCTTTTAAATATTGAAAAGAAGCAGAAAATCATGACAGTGGTAAGAGAAAAAGAATCTACTACATAAAAGAGAAACTATTGAAGACAGAATTTGGACTACTCAACAGGCACTCTGGAGGTGAGAAGACAGGGGAATGATACATTTAAAATCCTTGATGAGAAAGACTTCCAACATAGAATTCTGTACCCAGCCAAATAGTCCTTCAAAACGGAGGGAGAGACTAAAATTTTCACAGACAAGCAAAGTTTGAGAGAATATGTCAACAAGAGACCAGTTCTACAAGAAATACTAAAAGGAGTTCTGCCAGCTGAGAGAAAAGACTTAAGAGAGAGGTCTGAAGGGCAGCACAGAATAGGACAGTACCAGTAAGGATACCAAAAAGGATAAAAACAAAATAAGGAAAAGAATATGCAGATCTGACAAATAAAATCCAAAGGATAAGATAGTGGATTCAAGAAATGCCTTTAAGTAATAACTTTGAATGTTAACAGAGTAGATGTACCAATTAAAAGAGACAGATTGGGACAATGGACTAAGAAATATAACCCAGCTATATGTTGCTTAAAAGAAACTCATCTTAGACACAAGAATATATAGATTGAAAGTGAAAGGATGGGAAAAGATGTTCCATGCTAGCTATAACCAAAAGAAAACAGGAATAACTAGCTATACTAATATCAGACAAAATAGACTTTAAATGTAAGAACCTCATAAGAGACAAAGAAGGACACTATATGTTAGTAAAAAGGACAATTAACCATGAAGAAATGGCAATCATAAATGTTCATGCTCCCAATCAAATGGCTCCAAAGTACATGAGACAGACATTGCCAAAACTGAATGGAGTGATAGACATATCAACAATAATAGTAAGAGACTGCAATGCACCACTTTTCTCTATAGACAGAACAATCAAACAGCGTATGAACAAGGAAATAGAGAACTTACACAATTTGATAAATTATTTAGACCTAACAGACATATATAGGCCATTACATCTCCAAACACCACAATACACATTCTTCTCTAGCACTCATAAAATATTCTCCAGTATTGATCATATGCTGGGGCATAAAGCAAATATTTATAGATTTAAAAGCATTGAAATTTTTTAGAGAACTTTCTGTGATCACAATGGGGTGAGGCCAGAAATCAATACCCACCAAAAAAAAAAAAAAGAACTTTCACAAATATATGGAGATTAAATTACACACTCTTAAACAATGAGTGGGTCAAAGAAAAAATTACTAAAGAAATTGGTAGTTTTCTGTAGAAGAATGAAAATGAGAATGAAACATACCAGGACTTATGGAATGAAGCAAAAACTGTAGTTAGAGGGAAATTCATTGCTATGAATGCCTTTACTAAAAAAGGAGAAAGATAAAAATGAGGACAAAACTGCTCACCTTGCGGAACTTGAGAAAGAATAGCAAGCCAACTCCAAAGCAAATAGAAGAGAAATAACAAAGATTAAAGCAGAGTTAAATGAATGGGAGAACAAAAGAACAATAAAAAGAATCCATAAAACTAAAATTCGTTCTTCAATAAAATAATGAGCCACCAGAAAGGCTGACAAAGAAAAAAAGAAGGAGGATGAACATAAACAAAATCAGAAACAAGAGAGGGGTCATTACCATAGATCTTGAAGGAATAAAAAAATCATAAGAGGATACTATGAACAACTGTATGCCAACAAACTGCACAACTTAGATGAAATGGACAAATTCATGGAAACACACAAACCACTAAACTGATTTAAGAAAAAATAGAAAATCTAAACAAAGCAATCCAAAGTAAAGAGATTCAAACATTCATAAAAGAGTTTTCCTACAAAGAAAAGCAAAGGGTCAGATGGCTTCACAGAGGAATTTTAACAAACATTCCAAAAAGAACTAACACCAATCCTGCTCAAATTTTTCCAAAACCAGGCTACAAGAAAGGAAAACTACAGTCCACTCTCCCTAATGAACATAGATGCAAAAATTCTCAACAGAATATTATCAAATTGAATCCAACAACACATTAAAAGAATTATACTCCACAACCAAATGGTTTTTATAACCAGGAATGCAAGGATGGTTCAACACAAGAAAATCAGTTAATGTAATATAACACATTTACAAATTGAAAGGGAAAAATCATATGATCATCTCGATTGATGCTGAAAAAGCATTAGACAAAATTCAACAACCTTTTCTGAGAAAAACACTTCAAAAGGTAGGGATCAAAGGTAACTTCCTCAACAGGAAAAAAGTGTATATGAAAAACCCATAGCCATCATCATACTCAATGAGGAGAGGCTGAAAGCTTTCCCCTAAGACCAGGAATGAGACAAGGATGCTCTCTGTCACCACTATCACTCAACAGTGTACTAGAAGACCTAGTGAGAGCAATCAGCTAGGAGAAAGAAATAAGAGGCATCCAAATTGGAAAGAAACAAGTCAAACTTGCATTATTTGCAGATGATGTGATCTTATACTTGGAAAATCTTGAGAAATCTGCAACAAAGTTACTTGAGCTAAGAAACAGATTGAGCAAGTTGGCAGATTATAAAATTAATGTGCAAAAAGCAGTAATACACAAGCAATGACCAAACCGAGGAGTCAATTAAAGTAAAAATTCCATTCAAAAGAGCAACTAAAAGAGTCAGTTATCTATAAACAAACTTAACTGGGGATATAAAGGACTTGAACACACAGAACTACATAACATTGTTAAAAGAAATCAAAGAAGATCTAAATGAGTTGAAAAACATTCCATGCTCATGGATAGGAAGGTTAAATGTAGTTAAAATGTCAATTCTACCCAAATCAATATACAGATACAATGCAGTACTATTCAAAATTCCAATTACCTACTTTGAGACTTGGAATAGTTAGTTATAAATGCACCTGGAATGGAAAGAGACACTGAACAGATAAAAGCATCCTAAAAAAGAAGAGTGAAGTGTGAGGATTAACACTTCCTAATTAAAAAAATTTATTATAAAACCTCAGTGGTGGAAACAGCATGGTACTGGCACAAAGATAAAAGCATTGACTAACGGGATCAAATTGTAGGAGCAGATATAGACCACCAAATCCATGGTAAATGGTTCTTCAACAAGTCCCCCAAATATACTAACCTGGGACAAAAATGTCTTTTAATAAATGGGCCTGGGAGAACTTGATATCAATAGCCATTAGAATAAAGGAGGACCCTGACGTTACATGTTATGCCAAAATTATCTCAAAGTGGATCAAACACCTAAATATAAAATCCAGTATCATAAAACTCATAGGAGAAAATGTAGGGAAACATCTTCAAGACATATAATATGAGGTAACTTCCTACACTTTACATCTAAAGAAAAAGCAACAAAATAAAAACAGATAAGTGGGTAGTCCTCAAAATCAAATGCTTTTGTGCCTCAAAAGACCTTGCCAAAATGGAGTGTAGGAGAGGAGGGGCCAAGATGGCAGCTTAGCAATGTGCACATTTTAGTTCGTCTTCCAGAACGACTACTAAATAACGAGAAACAGTACAGAACAGCTCCCGGAGCCATGTCAGTGACCGGACACACAGCATACCCCAGTCTGGAACAGCTGGACTGGCTGCAAGCCTCCCCAAAACCGTGAGTTCCCCAAGCTGCGGCGGCCAGCAGCCAGTGCCCCTTCCCCACAGGCAGCTTCAAAGAGGGAAAGGAAAGAGACTCTAAACCTGGTCAAGACAGAGTTCACTTATTGGGCTCACAGAAAAAGAGGAAAGGGAAGGAAACAGAGGTTTTAGTGGCTGTGTTTCTATGGAGACTTGGCAGTCTCTGGATTCGGTGGTGGGACTTCTTGGGTTGCAACTGCCCCAGGCATAGGCAGAAATTGGCTGCTTTCAGAGCTGTCTCCTGTGCCTTCCTCAGGGGAGGGGTGAAACCCAACTCAGGTGGAATCCCTCTCTCAAGGAATTCAGACCCAAGGGCTTGGCAATTTGAAGCCATTAAAGCCAGCCTACAACCTCTCCTCCATCTCCACCACTCCCCCAGCAGGGAGAGTCTTCCAAAGTTAAAAGTGCTGCAACATCTTTTGCTGCTGTGACATGCAGGCAAACGCCCCACATACTGGGTAGGATAAGAAAAACAGAACCCAGAGACTTCACAGGAAAGTCTTTTAACCTGCTGGGTCTCACCCTCAGGGAAAACTGATGTAGGTGACTCCTTCTCCTTGATAGGAGGTCAGTTTAGTCCAGGAAAACCCAACTGGAGTCTATAATACCTACGTAGACCCTCCTAAGGGTGGGGAGGGAAAAGGCACCATACAAGCAGGACAAGAAACAAGAAAAAAAGAACTGAAAAATTATCCTCTGTTAAACAAAACCTAAGCTAGAGATCTGGAAAAAGTTGAACTGAAGGTCAAAGAACAGCTAGACAACAAATTCATCTAGTAAGAAAACCCTAGGTAAGAGAAGTGAAAGTAATATCCAGAATAAACTAATTAAGGTAATTAAATGTCTAGACACCAGCAAAAAATGACAAATCACACCAGGAAAATTAAAGATATGGCCCAGTCAAAGGAACAAACCAATAGTTCAAATGAGATACAAGAGCTGAAACAACTAATTCAGAATGTATGAGCAGACATGGAAAACCTCATCAAAAACCAAATCAATGAATTGAGGGAGGATATGAAGAAGGCAAGGAATGAAAAAAGAAGAAATGGAAAGTCAGAAAAAACAAATCACGGAACATATGGGGATGAAAGGTACAGTAGAAGAGATGAAAAAAACAATGGAGTTTCCTCTGTCTCCACCACACACCCAGCAGCGAGAGTTTTCCAAAATTAAAGGAGCCACAACATCTTTTGCTGGTGGGACCCACAGACAGACAAGCACCACTTTCTGGGCAGGATAAGAAAAACAGACCTCAGAGACTTCACAGGAAAGTCTTTCAACCTGCTGGGTCCCAACTCAGGGAAATCTGATTAAATGCCCAGATGCCAGCAAAAAAGAACAAATCACACCAGGAAAATTGAAGATATGGCCCAGTCAAAGGAACAAACCAATCACTCAAATGAAATACAAGAGCTGAGACAACTAACTCTGAATATACGAACAGAAATGGAAAACCTCTTCAAAAACCAAATCAATAAATTGAGGGAGGACATGAAGAAGGCATGGGATCAACAAAAAGAAGAAATGGAAAGTCTGAAAAAACAAATCACAGAACTTATGGGAATAAAAGACACAGTAGAAGAGATGAAAAAAACAATGGAAACCTACAGTGGTAGATTTAAAGAGACAGAGGCTAGAATCAGTGAACTGGAGGATGGAACATCTGAAATCCAAAAAGAAACAGAAACTACAGGGAAACAAATGGAAAAATTTCAGCAGGGGCTCAGGGAATTGAATGATAATATGAAGCACACAAATATACGTGTTGTGGGTGTCCCAGAAGGAGAAGAGAAGGGAAAAGGAGGAGAAAAACTACTGGAAGAAATTATCACTGAAAATTTCCCAACTCTTATGAAAGACCTAAAATTACAGATCCAAGAAGTGCAGCACACCCCAAAGAGAATAGATCCAAATAGGCATTCTCCAAGACACTTACTAGTTAGAATGTCAGAGGTCAAAGAGAAAGAGAAGATCTTGAGAGCACAAGAGAAAAATAATCCATCACATACAAGGGAAACCCAATAAGTCTATGTGTAGATTTCTCAGCAGAAACCATGGAAGCTAGAAGACAGTGGGATGATATATATAAATTACTAAAAGAGAAAAACTGCCAGCCAAGAATTCTATATCCAGCAAAATTGTCCTTTAAAAATGAGGGAGAAATTAAAACATTTTCAGACAAAAAGTCACTAAGAATTTGTGACCAAGAGACCAACTCTGCAAGAAATACTAAAGGGAGCACTAGAGTCAGATATGAAAAGACAGAAGAGAGAGGTATGGAGAAGAGTGTAGAAAGAAGGAAAATCAGATATGATATATATAATACAAAAGGCAAAATGGTAGAGGAAAGTATTACCCAAACAGTAATAACAGTAAATGTTAATGGACTGAATTCCCCAATCAAAAGACATAGACTGGCAGAATGGATTAAAAAACAGGATCCTTCTATATGCTGTCTACAGGAAACACATCTTAGACCCAAAGATAAACATAGGTTGAAAGTGAAAGGTTGGGAAAAGATATCCCATGCAAATAACAACCAGAAAAGAGCAGGAGTAGCTATACTAATATCCAACAAATTAGACCTCAAATGTAAAACAGTTAAAAGAGACAAAGAAGGATACTATCTACTAATAAAAGGAACAATTAAACAAGAAGACATAACAATCATAAATATTTACGCACCAAATCAGAATGCCCCAAAATACGTGAGGAATACACTGCAATCACTGAAAAGGGAAATAGGCACATCTACCATAATAGTTGGAGACTTCAATTCCCCACTCTCATCAATGGACAGAACATCTAGACAGAGGATCAATAAAGAAACAGAGAATTTGAATATTACAATAAATGAGCTAGACTTAACAGACATTTATAGGACATTACACTCCACAATGTCAGGATACACATTTTTCTCAAGTGCTTATCAATCATTCTCAAAGATAGACCATATGCTGGGTCACAAAGCAAGTCTCAACAAATTTAAAAAGATTGAAATCATACACAACACTTTCTCAGATCATAAAGGAATGAAGCTGGAAATCAATAATAGGCAGAGTGACAGAAAATTCACAAATACGTGGAGGCTCAACAACACATTCTTAAACAACAAGTGAGTCAAGGAAGAAATTACAAGAGAAATTAGTAAATATCTCGAGGCGAATGAAAATGAAAACACAACATATCAAAACCTATGGGACGCAGCAAAGGCAGTGCTCAGAGGGAAATTTATTGCCCTAAATGCCTATATCAGAAAAGAAGAAAAGGCAAAAATTCAGGAATTAACTGTCCACTTGGAAGAACTGGAGAAAGAACAGCAGACTAACCCCAAAGCAAGCAAAAGGAAAGAAATAACAAAGATTAGAGCAGAAATAAATGAAATTGAGAACATGGAAACAATAGAGAAAATCAGTAAGACCAGAAGTTGATTCTATGAGAAAATCAATAAGATTGATGGGCCCTTTGCAAGAGTGACAAAAAGAAGAAGAGAGAGGACGCAAATAAATAAGATCAGTAATGGAAGAGGAGACATAACCACTGACCTCACAGAAATAAAGGAGGTAACAACAGGATACTATGAACAACTTTACTCTAATAAATACAACAATGTAAATGAAATGGACAAGTTCCTAGAAAGGCATGAACAACCAACTTTGACTCAAGAAGAAATAGACGACCTCAACACACCAATCACAAGTAAAAAATTGAATCAGTCATTCAAAAGCTTCCCAAAAAGAAAAGTCCAGAACCAGATGGCTTCACATGTGAATTCTACCAAACATTCCAGAAAGAATTAGTACCAACTCTGCTCAAACTCTTCAAAAAAATCGAAGTGGAGGGAAAGCTACCTAATTCATTCTATGAAGTCAACATCACCCTGATACCAAAACCAGGCAAAGATATTACACAAAAAAGAAAACTACAGACCAATCTCTCTAATGAATATAGATGCAAAAATCCTCAACAAAATTCTAGCAAATCAAATCCAGCAACACATTAAAAGAATTATACATCATGACCAAGTAGGACTCATTCCAGGTATGCAAGAATGGTTCAACATAAGAAAATCAATTCATGCAATACACCATATCAACAAATCAAAACAGAAAAATCACATGATCATCTCAATTGATGCAGAGAAGGCATTTGACAACATTCAACATCCTTTCCTATTGAAAACACTTCAAAGGATAGGAATACAAGGGAACCTCCTTAAAATTATAGAGGGAATATATGAAAAACCCACAGGTAATGTCTTCCTCAATGGGGAGAAACTGAAAACTTTCTCCCTAAGATCAGGAACAAGACAAGGATGTCCACTCTTACCACTGTTATTCAACATCGTGTTGGAAGTTCTAGCCAGAGCAATTAGACAAGAAAAAGAAATACAAGGCATCAAAATTGGAAAGGAAGAAGTAAAACTATCATTGTTTGCAGATATGATACTATATGTTGAAAACCCTGAAAAATCCACAGCAAAACTTCTAGAGCTAAGAAACGAGTACAGCAAAGTGGCAGGTTACAAGACCAACGTTCTTAAATATATAGTGTTTCTGTACACTAGTAATAAACAATCTGAGGGGGAAATAAAGAAATGAATTCCATTTACAACTGCAACTAAAAGAATAAAATACTTAGGAATAGATTTAACTAAAGAGACAAAAGACCTATACAAAGAAAACTACAAAAAACTGTTAAAAGAAATCACAGAAGACCTAAATAGATGGAAGAGTGTACCGTGTTCATGGGTTGGAAGACTAAATATAGTTAAGATGTCAATTCTACCTAAGTTGATTTACAGATTCAACACAATACCAATCAAAATCCCAACAACTTACTTTTCAGAAATAGAAAAGCCAATAAGCAAATTTATCTGGAAGGGCAGGGTGCCCCGAATTGCTAAAAGTATCTTGAGGAAAAAAAACGAAGCTGGAGGTCTCACGCTGCCTGACTTTAAGGCATATTATGAAACCACAGTGGTCAAAACAGCATGGTACTGGCATAAAGATAGATATATTGACCAATGGAATTGAATAGAGTGCTCAGATATGACTCTCTCATCTATGGACATTTGATCTTTGATAAGGCATTCAAACCAACTCACCTGGGACAGAACAGTCTCTTCAATAAATGGTGCCTAGAGAACTGGATATCCATATGCAAAAGAATGAAAGAAGACCCGTATCTCACACCCTATACAAAAGTTAACTCAAAATGAATCAAAGATCTACACATCAGGTCTAAAACCATAAAACAGTTAGAAGAAAATGTAGGGAAATATCTCATAAATCTTATCATTGAAGGCAGTTTTATAGACCTTACAGCTAAAGCAAGAGCACTGAAGAAAGAACTAAAAAAAAAAGGGAACTCCTCAAAATTAAACATTTTTGTGCATCAAAGAACTTCATCGAAAAAGTAAAAAGACAGCCTACACAATGGGAGACAATATTTGGAAACGACATATCAGATAAAGGTCTAGTATCCAGAATTTATAAAGAGATTGTTCAACTCAACAACAAAAAGACAGCCAATCCAATTACAAAATGGGAAAAAGACTTGAACAGACACTTCTCAGAAGAGGAAATACAAATGGCCAAAAGGCACACGAAGAGATGTTCAATATCCCTGGCCCTTAGCGAAATGCAAATCAAAACCACAATGAGATATCATCTCACACCCACCAGAATGGCCATTATCAACAAAACAGAAAATGACAAGTGCTGGAGAGGATGTGGAGAAAGAGGCACACTTATCCACTGTTGGTGGGAATGTCAAATGGTGCAATCACTGTGGAAGGCAGTTTGGCGGTTCCTCAAAAAGCTGAATATAGAATTGCCATATGACCCAGCAATATCATTGCTAGGTATCTACTCAGAGGACTTAAAGGCAAAGACACAAATGAACATTTGCACACCAATGTTTATAGCAGCATTATTTACAATTGCAAAGAGATGGAAACAGCCAAAATGTCCATCAACAGACGAGTGGCTAAACAAACTGTGGTATATACATACGATGGAATATTATGCAGCTTTAAGACAGAATAAATTTATGAAGTATGTAACAACATGGATGGACCTTGAGAACATTATGCTGAGTGAGACTAGCCAAAAACTAAAGGACAAATACTGTATGGTCTCACTGATATGAACTGACATTAGTAAATAAACTTGGAATATTTTGTTCGTAGCAGAGACCATCAGGAGATAGAAATAGGGTAAGATATTGGGTAATTGGAGCTGAAGTGATACAGACTGTTCAACAGGACTGGATACAAAAACTCAGAAATGGACAGCACAATACTACCTAACTGTAATATAATTATGTTAAAACATTGACTGAAGCTGCATGTGGGAATGATAGAGGGAGGAGGACTGGGGACATAAATGAAATCAGAAAGAAAGATAGATGTTAAAGATTGAGATGGTATAGTCTAGGAATGCCTAGAGTGTATAATAATAGTGAAATGTACAAAGTACAATTTTAAAAATGTTTTTGCATGTGGAAGAACAAAGGAATGTCATTATTGCAGGGTACTGAAAATAGATGGTAATTAATATTTTAAAATGTCACCTTCTGTGTGAGACTAAAGCAAAAAATTTTTATTAGTTACAAAATTTATATTTTGACTAGTGCATTTCCTAATATAACTTATGTAGATAGTTTGATTGAACGCCATAAGTACTTGGAATCTCAGGTAGGATGTGAGATTTTGCTGGCTTGTCCAGAGTGATGCCCCGATGCATCCCAGAGTGATTTGATCAGTGAGTGGAAATGTATCTGCAAAACCCCCTTCGTGGAGTGGTGAGAATGGGAAGAAATTCAACTTCCCCAAGTTGAATTCTTGATATTCTCATAAGCAGTGTGGACAACCAAAGCTATAGTCAGAGCCCCCATTCTTGGGGTTTGTTCATATGAAACTTAACCCCACAAAGGACAGGTCAAGTCTACTTAAAATTTAGGCCTAAGAGTCACCCCCAAGAGAGCCTCTTTTGTTGCTCAGATGTGGCCTCTCTCTCCAGCCAACACAACGAGCAAACTCACCACCCTCCCCCTGTCTATGTGGGACATGACTCCCAGGGGTGTGGACCTTCCTGGCAACATGGGACAGAGATCTTGGAATGAGCTGAGACTCAGCATCAAGGGATTGAGAAAAACCTTATAATGAGCTGAGACTTAGCATCAAGGGATTGAGGAAACCTTCTCGACCAGAAGGGGGAAGAGGGAAATGAGACAATTTGTCAATGGCTGAGAGATTCCAAACAGAGTCGAGAGGTTATCCTGGAGGTTATTCCTATGCATCAAGTAGATATCATCTTGTTATTCAAGATGTAATGGAGAGGTCGGAGGGAACTGCCTGAAAATGTAGAACTGTGTTCCAGTAGCCATGTTTCTTGAGGATGATTGAATAATGATACAGCTGTCACAATGTGACTGTGTGACTATGAAAACCTTGCGTCTGATGCTGCTTTTATCTATCTTGTCAACAAAGGAGTAGATCATGTGGAATAAAAATAAATAATAGTGCGAACAAATGCTAAAATAAATTTAGTTTAAATGCTAGTGATCAATGAAAGCAAGGGGTAAGGGGCATGGTAGGTATAATCTTTTTTTTTTCTTTCCTGTGTTTGTTTTATTTCTTTTTCTATTGTCTTTTTATTTCTTTTTCTGAATTAATGCAAATGTTCTAAGAAATGATGAATATGCAACTAAGTGATGATATTGTGAATTGCTGATTTTGTATGTTGTTTTATTTTGTTTCTTTATTCTTTTAATTAATAAATAAATTAGGAGAAAATATTTGGAAATCACATATCAGATAAAGGTTTGATATCCTACATACATAAAGAAATCATACAACTCAACAACAAAAGAACAAGCAACCCAATCATAAAGTGGAGTAAATATATGAGTAGAATTTTGTCAAAAGAGCAAATGATGGCTAAAATTATCTATTAGGGAAATGCAGATCAAGACTACAATCATATACCACCTCACACCTATAAGAATGGCTACTATTAGATAAACAGTAAACCAGAAATGTTGGAGAAGATATGGAGAAATTGGGACACTTATACATTACTGCTATGGAAGACAGTCTGGTTGTTTCTCAGAAAACTAAGTATTGAGTTGCCCTGTAACCTGGCAATACCACTACTAGGTATATATCCAGAAGAGCTGAAAGCAGTGACACAAACAGAGATTTGCATACCAATGTTCATAGCAGCACCATTCATCATTGCAAAAAGATGGAAACAATCCAAATACCTTTCAACAGACTAGTAAAATAACAAAATGTGGTATATACATATGATGGAATATTATGCCACAATAAGGTGAAATGATGTCCTGAACCACATGATAAGGTGGATAAGCCTTGAGGCCATAAAGCTGAGTGAAATAAGCCAGATACAAAAGGATAGGTAGGGTAAGATTCCAGTTTTATGACCATGGTAAAGGTAAAATCAGAGGCTTATAATACAAAATATAGGGTACATAGAGATACACAGAGGCTTGACACGGGTGAAGAGTTTGATAATGAGTTTGAACTTAATTGTAAGGTAATATAAAGAAGTGAAATCACTTCACTAGTTGGTCTATAAATAATGCTACCATATGGAACATGAACAAGATTGAAAGGGATTGTATAGACTCATGTGTCCCGCCAATTAACACTACAAATATAAATAAGTCTTTGCATGAACTACTGTAAAGGTATTGATCTTGTACATAGAGTACATAATTTCAGGGTATGGGGAAAATGATACTGTATGCTGTGGGCTATGTTCAACAGGAAAACACCAACAGTACCACAGCAATTTCAGGGGTACATAGTGAGGAGAAGGACAAGAGTTAGGGGAGGTTTGGATTTCCTATTTGGTTTGTGTGTGTTTATTGGCTTTATCTTGGAAACAATGAAATTATCTAAAATTGAGAGTGTTGATGGACTGTTGGCTTTGGATATTATACATGAGGCTCAGTAGATGGAGGTGGCTGAAAGATGCACTGACTGAGAAGTAGATTGACTAATGATGGTGTAAACATATATTCAAACATGGTTCTGCTACAAAAAGGAATGAAGTTGTAAGGCATGTTACAATGTAAATGAGCCTATGGGACATTTGGTGAGACAAAATAAGCCAAAAACAAAAGGGCAAATATTGTATGATTCCACTTAGAAATACATATAAGAAAACTGGAGTCTATATTGTAAGCTCTTAAAGCAGTCACATTTACTCCAGAGTGGTAATTGTTATTTCTGGATTTTGAGGGGCTGTTTTATGTATGTATAACATGACAGAGATAAGAATGAAGCTGGCTGGGTTAGGATTAAAGTAATTCAGAATGCAGGGTTAAGGAAGACTTTACCTGTATTATAGAAATTCACCTACTCTTTAAGACCAAAGGAAGAAAGTTTCCTTATTTTCATAACCATATTTTTTGTGGGAAATAATCTAATTCAACCTGTCTGGATAGATCATTTAAACAATCCAAGCACAAGGAGCCCAGAGTAAGAATGAGGGCCTTTAATCCTGTACAGCTTAAAATAATATCTGGATATATCATAGAGTATATTAAGCAAATAATAAAAAATATTGGAAAAGCTCCTTGAGAGATGGGAGAAAAATTATGGAACTATTAAACTTTGCCACCTGGGAAACCCAGATAATGTGACAAGTATTAGGGACAACCAAATCAATAGACCAAGCCCTTGATCTTGAGAATTGCTCTTTTTGAGGCTTATGTATGTAGCAGAGATGCTTACCCTAGCTATAGGAATGCCTAAGAGTCACCTTTTGAGGACCTCTTTTGTTGCTCAAATGTGGCCTTTCTCTCTCTAAGCTCAACACTACAAGTGAAACACCTTCGTCCTCCCTGCTATATGGGAAATGACATCCCAGGATGAAAGTCTCCTGTTGATGCCCAAGAATGAGCCTGGCCCTAGGACTGTGGGATCAACAATGTCATCTTGGCCAAAAGAGGGGAAAGAAGTGCAACAAATAAGATATCAGTGCCTGAGAGAAATCAAGTAGAGAGCCTACTCCACAAGTCACACTTACTCATGCTTCAGTTAGACATTGCTACCTATCATAACTTGCCAAACCCCAACTGAAACCATTCCTGCCAATCCTAAAGAATATCTAAGGCATTAAATAAGATTTTACAAAGTTTCCATGCACTAGGGAGGCTTTCCAAAACCTACAACCTCAACATGGGTTCCTGGACCAGATAAGTACTGTAGTGCAGAGGGGCAACCTTTTCCAGTATATCAACTAGTTCCATCCCCCTATCCCATATCATTGACAGTCCCTTCCAACAGAAAAAAATTAGAATGAGCATAAACAAATACCCATAAAGAGTGGGAGAAAAATCACAGGTAATTGTGGAGTTATACAGAGAAGTTAAGATTTAACATAAGAGTATGACTGCTGAATCATTGTATTGATATTTCTGTTAGTCTCCAGTGTCTTGGAGCAGCTAGAAGAAAAATTAAAAATTTGTGGAAGTGTAACACATGCTAAACTTTCAGATCTGTTCTATAACTACTTGCTAAAATGTACTTATCAATTTATTGCTTTTTTGTATATATTTTCAGAATAAAGAACATTAAAATTATTCAATAAAGATTTAAATTACTGCAATCAATATTCCATTGCTGAAATTGTTCAATGAGCATTTCTTGAGCACCTATCATGCTCCAGGCATGGCATTTGCAATTGGTAAAGAATAAGAGTAAGGGGTATAAAATATATAATATAAATAATATATAATATAAAAATAATAATATAAAATAAAATTATATGTTATGAAAAAGATTTAAATTCTTGTTTATGATTTAAAAAAAACAGTGGTGACAGAGGCAAAAGGAAAAATCAGAGGGAGATATTACCATGGAAGAAAAGTCTAAAAAGATGCAACTTTTCTGACTTGGAAAGTGGAGGAAAGGGACCATAATAAAAGCAGGGTTGGCAGCATCTAGAAGATGGAAAAGCCAAGGCAATAGGCTCTTGCCTAGAGCCTCCAGTAAAGTACATAGCCCTGCTGACAATTTGATTTTAACCCAGAGTGACACGTGTCACACTTGCAACTTACAGAACTGTAAGATATATTTGCTGTAATCAGTTATGGAAGCATTAGTAAATGAATACAGCTATCATCTCATGTATCTTTTAAGGAGCCAGTTCTAGATGTCCTCATCAAAATAGTAAACCTCAAGTTATAGATGAGTGCCCTTAAGTAAAAAATTCTTCAGTCTTTAAACTCATATTCAAGATCTCCTTTCCCATAGTGAGGTGCTCCACTAGATCTCCCTGTATTAATTAGCTTGGTCTACAATTTCCACAGATATATCATTTCCTCCTAAAGCAAGGGTTACATTTTCATGCTTGGAATTTCCTAATACCTACCTCTTGTTAACTGCTTCATAGGCAATAAGGGATGGAGGAAGAAGCTGTCCAGAACAAATACCACTGTAATGGTAATTTGTCCAGATGAGGTAATATAGCACAGTGTCTTAGCAAGGGAAAACTTTTCTTGCAAAAAAGGGAGAGGAAGATATTTATGGCAATCCAGAAGATCCAGGGTAATTTACATTTTCATGATTCCTTCCCACAAACAAATGTCCCAATTATAGTTCTCAGAATACACTCTTTTCTCATCAGGATATTGACTTGAATGAAGGAAAATTTTGAGGTTGAGCATTTCATCTTCACTTAACTTCTGCCATCTTTATTATAAAATCCTGGCTCTGGGTTATGGCACATTCTCTGTTTTTAGGAAACATAGCAGCAATTGCAGTAGAGGCTCTATATTGAGTGTATGTCTGGGAGATTAAGTTAGATGAAGGGAATCTGGAAGATACCTAAATTGGATCCACCCCTTTCATCTTTTCCTTGTCATGAAATAAAGAAGGGACCAACTAAATCTCTTCCCACTGGAACATATTGATGAATAAACCTTTAAAAAACAGAATCTAACTGCAGCTGATGTGTTCAATAATGAATTGCTTAAGGTGGATTTCACCTTGGCATTCACAGAATTTGAAAAAGCAAACTGACATATATATATATATGTTGGTGCTGGTCACTGTGGAATTCACTGCTTTCCTCACTCAAACAGAGGAACAAATGGTCATTCTCTCAAATTTAAAGTTTCTTGTACAATACAGTTTATGCAAACTTAATAATCTTAATAAAATTTAGTAAATTATAAATTGAAATTGAAGTTGCAAATAAAAATAATCATGGTTAATATCTGTATGGATAAAAGTACAAAGAAGAAACTAAGTTAAATTTGGGAAGATTCTTAGCAGAAATATGTTTCAGAAAAATATCACAGTCTTCTTCAGATGACTATCTACTTACAGTTTCAAATTCCTTACCATCACCTGTTTGCACACCCTACCTCTAGTTCATATAAATGCATTAAATAATATCAATATAAAATATTATTTTTGTAAAAGTTAAATCTGATTTTGAAGAGTACCTTAATTTTCTACTGTTCTACTATTATAATAACCTGATATTATAAACAAATTATTATAATCAATTATGATCCATGAGAAGTCAATATCTCTCCCTCACCAAAAACAATAAAGGGAACAAGTTAGGGCATAATATAGCTTTTTTTTTGCATGAGCAGGCACTGGGAATCAAACCTGGTCCCCAGCACGGTGGGCAAGAATTCTGCCACAGAGCCACCATCACACCACCCCATAACATAGATTTTAAAGAGAGAAAAACAGATAAAGCCTTCCTAAGATAAAAACTCAAGGAGTTTTTTGTGAATAAACCACACTCCTTGTTTTGCTTCTGTTTTAAATGGAGCTAGGTAAACACCTGGTAAGGATTTGGAGTATAAATCTGAGAATTAGAAGGGAGAGCCCCTAGGTTATATATATTGTGCCCTCCACCATGCAATTTCTTTGACTATTTGAATCTTATATTTTCTTCTGAGTCCTTGATCATAAATGCTGGGAATGAACTGTCAAATAAAGGAAAAAAATTGGAGGAGGGAAATTTTTTCAACTTGAGGATATAAATATAAAGAGGATAACTACAAGTAGAAAACACCAGATGTCAACATGAAGGAAGACAGTGAAAACACCAATGCAAAACTAAGAGTTATACTAGGCAGGCAAAATAGCCAGACATATAACAGTGAACCTTACATTCCTGTTAATACCTGATGCCGTCTATTCATCTAAATATAATTGACTCAATACTATGTAGTATATATATTTACATTGACTATTTTCCCAAAGGAACTAATTTTCACACTCTAAAATTGGATTATATTAATATCACAATAAGAAAACATTTTATATTAATTTTTAGGTCAATCCAAACTATGATGAAAGATTTGAAAAGTCCATTCATCTTTTGTCATATGAGACCAGTGTCTTTCTCCATAAATTCCTCATAGCATTTTTTACTTCTGCATTCCTCAGTGTATAAATCAGAGGGTTGAGCAAAGGTGTTCCAATTGTATAAAACACAGCTATCATCTTATCCACGGGGAAGGTGGTTGCAGGACGTGTATATATAAATATGCAAGGAACAAAGAACAAGATGACCACGATGATGTGAGAGATGCAGGTGGAGAGAGCTTTTTTCTTCCCTTCAGCAGAGTAGTTTCTCAGAGAATGCAAAATGATAACATAGGAGAACATCAGCATGACAAAACTCACCGAGCAAATGGCTCCACTATTGGACACTAATAACAAATTGATCACGTATGTGTCTGCACAGGCAAGTTTCAACAAGGGCTGCAAGTCACAAAAATAGTGATCAATCACATTGGGACCACAGAAAGGTAAACTTAAGGCCAGAAAAATCTGAGTTAAAGAATGCACACAAGACCCCACCCAGGCCACAGCCACCAACACTGTGCAGACCCGCCGGTTCATGATGGTCATGTAGTGCAGGGGCTTACAGATGGCCACATAGCGGTCAATGGCCATGAGGATAAGGATAAAGATCTCCAGGCAGCCAAAGAAATGGAATGAAAAGACTTGTATTATGCACTCACTGAAAGAGATGGTGGCCTTCTTCAAAAGAGCATCGACAATCATTCGAGGGGCTATGGAAGTACAGAAACAGGTATCAGATAAGGATAAGTGGAAAAGGAAGAAGTACATTGGACTCCCAAGTGCCTGGCTTGTCTTGATGGTGACAAGAATGAGTAGGTTACCCAGCAAGATCTCCAAGTAGAAAAGTAAGCAAGCAACAAATATTACTTTTTTTCTAAAAGGATCCTGTGTCAACCCAAGCAGAATGAACTCAGTCACATTGTTATGCAGCTGCATGATGTCATGAAAGAGGAGAAGATATGAGTGGGAAATGCTTAATCTGCAAAAAATAAAGGAATTAATGTATGGTGCTATATGATGTTATGGAATAATATAAACAAATTATATTTTTATAATTATATTATATATATTTATAATAATATAAACCCATGGAGTTGTGCAATATTTAGAATATTTTAAGCAAAATAAACATCCCTCATCAGGGACATTCTCATAGATATTCATTCTTAAGTCACTTTAACTCTTTGGTCCTCAATTTTTAATAATACTTCATAAGAATATTATAACTCTCAATTAAGCTTAAAATGTGATACTTTTCTGAAACAACTCTTCATATGCTACCTAATTTAGCTTGGGCATGATACTGCTGTTATAATTTTGACACATTTAACGAATATAAAATCTAGAGACATGTTAATTCAATATTTGCTTCATATTTTTATATTCAGTAAACTTTGGAACCCATGTTATTCATGGCTTGACACTAAGCATTTTGCATACATTGTTAGGTTAATGTAAAATGTAAACTCAAACACCACCACACTGCCATAAAGAACTTCTTATTTAAGCATATATATATATATGCTTATATATATATATATATATATATGCATATATATATACACAATGCATAAAAGTTATGCATGTTTATACAAATTTTTACTAGTTATTAATTCATATGTCCCATTTCTTCACTGCATAATCCCTTCCATATGATCCTATGATCCTGCTCAAAAAGAGAACAGGAAACATTTATAAGTTTTATACAATCTGTTTCTACTTTCAAACACCTTATTGATATTTAATACTTAAGAGAAATAAATGTTTTTTCTAATTGGTAATGTTAGTTCAAATATCAAATATACTCATTTCCATTTTCATCTTCCAATTATGAAAATAACTACTAGAACACTCAAGAGTCACTGGGGTTACATTTCTAAATGAAAAGACGGGGAGTCAATCCATACTTCATAATTTTGCATTCAGTTTTAGATTAAATACTTTAGATATGGGTTGATGGGTGAGTTTGTCACTGGGACGTTGGCTTATGACCAGGTCATGGCTTCAATTGCCAATATAGTTTTTTTAATCCAGATATCTAAAACCTCATGTTCCTGAACAAAGAAAGGAAGTAGAAAACAGAGGGAGATGTGGGTTTAGAGAAGAAGAATAGTGGGTGTTTGCACACTGAGTTCTTCATTCAATTTGTTTTATGTTCTGGAACAGTCAGTGATTATTGAACTTTGAAATGCCACTTCTTACATCAAGAACTTCCCTTTTTCAAGTTTAGAATGGAAGATTATCATGGGCTTTACATCCAAGAAAAAAATCTTTTGTCTGGATCTTTCTTGTTTATATGACATTGAAGGACACTATATGAAAATAAAAATATAAAATGAAATTTTATATATTTAATTATAGTATTAAAAAATTTTGTATTTTACTGTGTTCTTCTCCAATCCTTACATTCCTTTAATTCATTAACTTGAAGACTGTAATTTGGCCAAACTCCAGGCCATGAGAAAGAAAGAGACACAATTCTCTGATATATTTTTCCATCTTCCCTGATAAGTTTTCTTCTCCTCAACAGACTTGAAATATCCATTACCTTCCTCCTAATCAAAATTGCTCGTGGAAAGTATCTGATGAAGTTATTCACTTTAAGATGCCAAGAATAAAAAATATTTCTCTTTGGACTGGGTCATCTTTGGCAAGGACCTTAAACTGTAAAGAAACTGAGTATTTCAATAAGCTCATTATTTCCTTCATTTATTTAAAACACTGATCCATCATTTTATTTCCTTGCATGGGCAGGCACCAGAAATTGAACGCAGGTCTCCAGCATGGCAGATGAGAACTCGGCTTCCTGAGCCACCATGGCCCACCCCCATCATGGTTTTTGTACACGAAAATATGGTAGGCATTTGAAGAAAGATAATAATAAAGTCTCTTTCATCTTCAATAGCCCATCATTTTGGTCCCTCCTTTGTATACTATTTGAGGGTATATTGTCAAACCCAGAACACTGTTTCTTCTAGATCAAACATTTGTTTATACAACTGAACATATGCTTTAAAGATAAATTATGACTCATAAATATACATGACCCCATTAACTTTTTAATAAATTTTGGGTCCTCATCAAATATTTAGTCAAGAGTTTCAGGATGACATTAAATATTCTAACCAATATCTGCAGGCTTAAAGCCCATTCATGTTCCAAATAAGCCCAACTACTTTAATTAAATATACATTAATTTCTTTGAAAACCAATTTATGTGCCCCCAAGCACACATTTATTTTTGAACCAAGAGTTTTAAACTGTTTTTTAATCTACAAAACTTAATAATCTAGAAAATGGAGAAAATGGTTACCAAATTACTTTTCATTGTAGTCTCTATAATCAGAGCATTCAAGATGCAATGGGGGCACAGATTAAAGACTAGTAAATGAATCAGATGTGATCTTTATAATGGAAATAATATAGTAGCTAAGATTTAAAAGTAAAAAGGGATAGATTCTCTAAACTCATATTTCCCTCTTCTTTGCCTTTAGAATTTCTTTACATTTTCAACAGTTTCAATCTTCTCCAAACCTCAGGACTCAACTCTAGCAGGATCTCTTCTAGATGGCCTTCAATGATTGCCTTGTGATAAAGGAATCCTCTCCTTTGATCTCTGTAGCATTCTTTATGACTTTTAAAATAATATTACCTATTATTACTTATGATACAATGCAACGATTTGTGTGCTTGATTTAGCTACCTTTCTGGAATAAGAAATTTGGAAAATTATGTGTTCTCAGGATTTTTTTCTCCATAGTTCCGACATCAATATTTCTATAATGCAGGTGTTAACAAGTGCTTTTATATTGAATATTCTCTATTACCTTTTAAAACATACCCACATTTATCTGCAGTTTGTAGTAACTCTGACTATGAAACAGTCACACCATTAATTTAATGGGGCCTTCTAGATATTTTGTATAGTATGCAACTCAGACAAATATAGCCCCAATTTTAAAGCTGGGGTGAATAATAGACAGATTTTAAGTAACTTAATAGGTCATCTCCAAACCTGGAACCATGGATAATGTACTTTGCACTACATCATGCAGACAGGTTAGATGTTGGGACTCAGACACCCATGAAAATAACCACCTTGAGCATTAGAGTATTTTACATTAATCATTGGGCCTTAGGGAATTCATGTAGAGGTGTTACATTATTTATATTTTCCCAATATGGATATATGTAATTATGTCTATGAACACATGTCTATGTTTTCTTTTTTCCAGGGGGATATGAAGCACTTTTCATCAGGTTCTTAGAGGAATCTGTGGCACAAAAAATGGGTTACAATGTTCTGAAGACAAATCAGCACTAGTGAAATACCACACCTTCTAATAACTACTGTATTTACCTCAACTCTCCTAATGAACTGGCCAACTTTAGAATACTAAATTTGTCAAAACAACAAACACATCCAGGAAATATTCTGGGGTCAAAGAGCTGAAAACAAAGTAGACAGGAGAACATTAAGAATAGATGGGGTAATACAGCCAGGGGCATGGCTCTTTCTGTGCTCAAACACCTGTTTTATTGTGGAGGATACAGTGAGAAGCACTGTTGCTCCTTAAAGACTCTCTTAAAGTCTTGCCAAATTCAGTTACATTAGATTTCTATTTTTGTAATAATCCTGATACTCACTTTATTTTAATATTGTTGTACATTCTCTTTGGGAAGGTTAACAGATTTTCCCAGCTTCTTTAACTTTTAAATGCACAGTTTAAAGAGTGATGTAACGTCCCTCATTGCATTCCACACTATGTAACAAATTCCTAGAATTCTGCTATCTGTTCAAGAAATGTCCTGTAAAATGGGATGGCCAAAGAATGACCAGAATGTCATAAAATTCGATATCCATTACCTACACATCCTATGTTTAGTTGCACACAAGAGATGAAATTAGTGTTTATTTCCCCAAATTTTATCAAGCATATAATCAGGAGCATTGTGGAAGAACACTAGTGGAGAAGGTGACAAGTGGAAGGAAGTTGGACAAGGAAAAAAAGGAAAAAGATATCAGAAACCCACCATCAATATATAGGGCATGTTACTACTGACCTTCATTAAATTATTTTTATTCTCTTCATCTTATGTGTACTGTGAAATTTCTCTGGAAAGTATTCAATTTTTTTCTAACTAAGTTTCAGAAGTATGTGCTAACTGAAGTTATATTCTTTAGATATCATTTTTGGAAACATTAGAGGTGTAAAAATTCTGTACTGTGACACAATATTCTATTCAATGCTGCCATTGGGAGCTAGAAAGTCCAACATTATTCAGAAGTTACATCAAAGGTACCTAGAAGTACTTTTGGAGTATCAGTATTCAGCTTTATAAAATAATAGCATAAATTTTCACAAGGGATGCAGGAAATGTCATATAATCATATACAAAAAAAGAGAGGACTGAAATATTTATGAACAGCCCTAATAATCTCCATAGTAAAAGGAACTATTTAGTAGAATGTTCTGCATTTAATTTTAATCTAGTGCATGAATAAATCAGTAGTCCACAAAATAACCCATGTTTATTTTTTATTTCAATTTTTAAATGTCAATCCCTAGCCACATGATCTGTGTCACATTTGGAATTCTATTTATAGAACACAAGTATAGACTGGTTTCCTTAGGAGGAGAGAAAGAGAGCTCTTT
This sequence comes from Tamandua tetradactyla, assembly GCF_023851605.1. Lineage (NCBI taxonomy): Eukaryota > Metazoa > Chordata > Mammalia > Pilosa > Myrmecophagidae > Tamandua > Tamandua tetradactyla. The sequence continues at coordinate 126,795,471 of NC_135328.1, forward strand.
TGATAGCAGAAAGACTTCCTCCTACTTGCTAAATTTTAAAACATGATCTAGAAAGTTAAGTTAGAGGTAAATGGTTATGCTTTTATTAATAAGAATGACATTTATAAAAATATTTACATTTACCCTTACATACCTAGATCTATACTCTTCTTGATTCCAGAACATTTTAGGCAAATAGTTATGAAGGACTTGCAGATATTAGGAGAGGCATGATAATGAAGAATCTTAGAGTTTTGCATGAAGTAAGACAATTCATTGTTTCCTAGCATATAGCCAGGACTGAAAAGACTGGCCAAATAAAAGAAAATCTGTTTGTAAAATTAAAATAAGAAGCATCACCTTTACTCTCTTACCTATTTGTTAGCAGAAGAAATAGATGAAACTCCAGGAGCTTGAGTCCTAAGAGGGCCTGGTTCCTTCTAATATCAGACTCTGAATTCAGGTGCTTCAGCCTACAAGAAATACCTTAAAGTATAGGATTCATAAAGACTGCCTAATCAAAGGTAGACTTATTCTATTTCATACTTTAAAATCCCAATATGGTTTATTAACAGATGCATAGAGATTTATCCATATATGTAAAGTGTTTCTCTAAGGTGAAATTTCTTGTAGTTTTGAGCTATATTGGGGTGATGAGGGTGTTGTATTTTTAGAAGAGCCCTATTAAAGATTTCCTGGAGCTCTAGCCCCTGCATGCAACTCATGAAGCCAGGAAGGAAAAAGTGAATTCCCTGAGGTATACAACAAACTGTGGGTAATGTCTCCTTCCCACATGGTTTCTTTATCTCCGAAGCTGATGCAATGCCTAAATTATGCAGAAAGCTTGGTGCCAAAAGACGCTCCAAATTAGCAGGCACTGTTATTTGTCAATTCCCCAGTGATAACTTCCAGTAGCCAATAGTTTCTTGGCAAGAAGCTTTGGAGCTCCATCCTAATACCGAGCTACAGAAAATGGCTCCTAATCATCTCTGCAGACTTTATGTTACCTACCTTGAGTGGTTCTTCTGCCTCCAGTGTGCTGCATGATCAAGAACTGTAATTCAAGCCTCTTTCCTTTCTCTCCACCCATGAGTTAATACCTACTACCATGTTCTTGAGACCCACTCTTCTTACTTTCCTGACATTCAGAGCATGACATAGCTCCATTTTCAAGCTCAAGACTTGTGCTTCCATTTGAAGTTTATATTATTTATAAATGTGGCACCTGAGGGTACCATTTAAGTGTGTAGACTGTCATTTCTTAAATTTGAAGTCCTTTAAATAGCAATTGGCTCAAAATCAATGTTATCATTGGTGTCCAGTCAAAATCCTGGATCAGCTTAGAGTTAAGCATTCATAAGGTCAAGAGATGAATGCCTACTCCAGAGCCATTTCTGACATCTCTGCTCCTCAGTGCTATGATATGTTGCTATCATGTGCAATCTTCATAAGAACATGATTACAAATTAGTCCTGGCATTCAGATTCATTGTTAATATATTTATAGCAACTTTCAAGTGTTACTGAACATTCTAGATCTAACTCAGAGAAAATATGTCTTTGTTTTATTTGTTTTCACTTTGGTTTTCTTTGAAATGTCAAACATTAATCCGATTGACATCCTTATAATATCAATAATTATAATACTATCCTCTTCCACAAAGTCTGAGCATAGACATACATCCAAACCTGCAGCTGGTAAAATTCACAAGCATGAATATGGTGAAAAAGCCAAATTAAAATGCACAATTTTTTCTTCTTTTCCTTCATTTTTAATCCTTTCATCACATTGATAAAGAATGAGATAATTTTTCTTGTACTTCCTGCCTCAAAACAATATTACTAATAGTTTTATCATTATTTAATAGTTAATTATTCATATGTGCTTACTAAGTATACACACAGACTCAAGAAATAACTTATGATATAGGAAATTGATTTTTTAATAATATTCTTACTTTTTGTTTGGTCTGGAATGATTGTAAAGGATGGTGATTATTGGATGGGGTCTGGTTAAATTCCCTCAATGATATGTGAATAATATCTCCAGAATAGTGCTAGAAAGAGGAAAGGGAAAAAGGAAAAGTAGGAAACTGGGTCAAGGTTAAAATTCTTAGTCTTTGGAGTGACAGAAAATAAGCTTTTCACGTGGCCATCTGGGGATGATGGATGCTTCAGGTATTGGTTCTGATACCCATAAAGAAGATTTCCAAAATAATCTCCCTGGATTATTTTACAGCAGAGCATGCTTCAACAGAAATTGATATATGGCTTCTAGACACCTAAGGAAACTGAAGAACTAATTAACAATTGCCAAGATTTCTACTCTTGCTCTGTGGCATGAGAGAGAGAGAGGGTGCCACCACACCTGAGTATATAGGGAAGCTGCTCAATATCAATAGTGTATAGTTAAGTTAATGAATCATGGGTGATATCTTGAATAAGCTCTGTGGGCCACATTGTGTAGGGACTGAGGACATGGGGCATGGAGATCAGACCTTCCACCAATGAGTCATAAGAATCCATAGTGAAACATACTTCCGGATTGAACTGGATAGTGGTGAGATTCAAAGTGGTCTTTAGTTTGTACTTGGTCATGTTGTTATTGGGATCGCTAAAAGCTAGGCTCAGAGTCTGTGGGTTCTTCAGGTAGAAGGAAATGCCATTCAACATAAATCTGGCTACTACAGCACTTGCCCCAGCAGTGAAGTGCAAAAAAACCAATAGATCATGTAAGCTTGATAAATAACCTTAGTTAACTTACATTTCCTTACATTTTTTCATAATCTGCATTATTTTGTCTGAATTTTTAAAATTTGATTTATGTTGTTATATATTTGGGGAAATTTGTCTCCTGATTTTTGATATGGCATAGTAGACACACTGTTTTTAATCCATCATCACCTAATGTGAAGAATGCCCAGAGTGAATTTTCTTCAAGCAGCCCTGACTTAAAAAAACTAAATATTTAAAAATAAAATAAAATCATTAGAGGTTATTTTTATTATTATTATAAATTAAAAAAATGAAACTTTCACATAAAGATTAGAATTTTGGTGTATACACTTTTTCCGCTACTTCTGCATCCTTAGTCCAGTAAACTTTTGGAATCCAAGTCCAGATTACTGTCTTCTGCACATGCCTCCTTCCACATCACTATCTTATCCCAGACTCCTAGAGAGTTGATAACCTGGGGAATGAAAAGATAACTGTGATCAATTAAATTCTAAAATGCATGAGGTCATAAGAATCCAAGCTCCTCTGAGAACATGACATTAGACATTCCTGAGCTGTCATGTCTATATACAAAGACTTAGAGACTCAGAAGAGATTCCCAAAATATAAAGCACAGGCCATTATCCTCATCATAACTTCAAGAAAATTTCCACTTTTATTGTACTCTGTCCTCACTTATGTTCAGTCATTAACTTTCCCATCTTCTTAATCTCATCATACAATGTTCTCACTTCCAGCTTTCCTGTGTCACTTTTAGAAAATTTTTCTCCACTAAATGTTGTAAAATGATTTTGTCATAGTTTCTGCTACAATTCCATTTAAATTTTTATCTGCCTCCAATAAAGGGCTCCAGGAAATGAATGAGACCCATTCTGAGTGGGCAGGATCATTTCTCCATGGAAACAATCCAGTGAAAAATAGGTCTGCCCCATAAGATTGGAGTAAAAGAACAAACTTTTCTGTGATACCTAACAGATTCAAACCAGCACAACTTTATTTTTGTTCTTCTCTTTTCACCTCTCTTATCTTCCCTCACTTTTTTTCTTTTTTGCTGTATAATGGGGGTCACATTTCATTCTTTTTCCATGAGTATCCCAATATTGCTGCATCATTTGTTCAATTTTGGGGGATGGGGAAATGCATGGACCAGGAGCTGAACTCCAGTATCCCACATGACAGGTGACAATTCTACCACTGAATGATCTTTGTACCCACTCTTCTCTTCACTTTTTAAGCAATCAAGTCCCAAGGCCATCAGATGAAATTCATATAAGATTTGCTAAAGTAAGAGTCCACATAGTGCTTAGAATGGGAACCAAGTGGCCCAGAGTGTGATGTCATATTCCAAGTGATATGAGGATGTTGTCCTTGGACCATGCTAAGTTTAAGGTGATAGTTGCCCAACATGGGGAGTCATTGGCTGGACAAGGTAAGGAGGCATTCAGACATGGGGGTGGCTCACAAATTTTAGTTGTAAGCTATGCAGATATAGATGGTCAAGTTTGAGTTTAACAAGGATTATGCCTGGAAGTTGGCATGTCTTTTCTCTAATAGACCTATATTGTGGGAAGTTGAATCAATTTAGTTAACAATTGATCTGGGTTTATTTCATTTTTATGTTTGCTGTTGAGTGTAATTGTTGCTGCTGTTACTCTGGCAATGGTAACATAGATGTCAAATTCTCATTGTGTTATCTGTGCTTAATATGGTTTGGATTGCTGTAGAGATTTTTTCAATGTGTCTTCACTCTCATCTTCAGGTTTTCCACTATGAATCTGCATCTCACAGATGATTGCTCTACATGCTTTTACCCTTCTTTTAGGTGTAGACACTGTTATTCATTCTGTAATTCTTGAGAGCCTTACGGTGAAGATCAGAAATGAAGGTGGGAAAGAGGGCTATCCTTCTTTAGCCTCCTGTTTTGACTATTCCTGCGTCCTTGGATATTGGGGATAGACCTTTCTCCATGATCCTGACTCTCTTCCCTGTAGCAGTTAAATGAAATTACTCTTCATTTTGATTTTGAACCTATCCCATTACTCAAGGAAAATATTTAGTCACTCCATATTTCAATTTGAGCTGGTCCTTAATTTCTATTATTTCAATAACCAAGTTGTGTTTTACTCATATATATCCCTCTTCACCCTGAATTCCCAGGCTATTTCTTCTAAAAAGGTTCTCTAAACAAATCTCATTTTTTATTATCCTACTTCAAGACTTTGCAAATATACACATAAAATTTTTCAATTAAAATCATCGTATAATACCATTTTGTTTTCCTTTTTAATTATAACTATTGTAAGCCGACCTCTCATGGTGTTAATGTTTCCATATCTAATTATTTTAATTGTTTTATAATGCATATATATATATATATATATATATATATATTTTTTTTTTAGGTGAATAGTAGGAGAATCAAACCCAGGTCTTCTGCATGGAAGGCAAGCATTCTACCACTGAATCACTTGTGTACCTGGTAATGCATATATTTTTATAAATCAATATTTGACCATTGACCATAGAGATGTTTATGTTCTTTCCAGTTTTCACTCTCATAAATAGAAATTCTATGAACAACTTTGGAATAATTTTCCAAGTCTGATATTATCACCCTTATAGTCCATTTTCATTGTTAGTTATATATTTTAAAAACTATTTTACATGTTAATGGATCTTTTTATTAACTATACTTTATTATACAATATTACATGACTATGATGAGATATTCAAATAAGCACAGGATGAGAAGATAAATGGATATCTCTCACACAGTTTTTTGAGTTGATAAATCCTAAGTTCTAGATGTAACTATGTCTTGTATATCTCCCATAAATTTTCTGTAATATTTTGCATGTGTATATTTCTATACATTTTTACCTACAAATCAGGTCTATGTTTCAATATTGATGTTATGCAGAAAAAATGATAGGCATGCAAAAAACAGGCTGCTTGTAATTTGTCCTATTGTCTTGCCAGGTTAATAATAATGAAATTTTCATTTCTAGAATAATTCTTACAAATTTCACAATTTTATACATTTATTTCTGCAAATATTTCCATTCTGAAGATTATTTATTTTATATCAGCACATGTTTATGAATCCTGTAATTATACCTAAGATGGATATCAATCTTGTAAAATAGTTATTGTGTATGTTAATTAAGAATTCAGTTGCTAAAACTAGATTACTGATCCAAAACCCAGTTTCACAAATTACTAGATGTGATGTTGGTCACATCAGGCTAAATTTGGTATGAGTTACCATGCGGATTAAATGGGAAGAAAAAAAATCTGGATTATAACAAGTTGTATGTATGTCTCAACCTTTGCTTTTTTTCATTATTGTGGTACTACTTTTTCTTTCTGTTTGCTGTTCTCTTTTACCATCATAAGTTTTATGATTTATACACTCCAATCTGTCAATTTTCCCATTGTTATCTATTCAATCATTTTACCCTATACAAAATTATTATATGTTCTTTTTTCTTACACCTTACCATGTTATCTTTTGTTTCGTGTGTTGAATCAAAATTAGTTGAATTAATTATTAAGAATAGGGAAAAGATACACCTATTCTTAACATCTTAATATGAGTTTTAAGATCAATGTAGAGATGACCATTAATGATGTAAATCTATATGTGAGAGAAATTGGAAGAGTATACATTTCTAAAGTAGATATTGGAAAGCAAGGAATTAAAATTGCATAAGAGATATCCTATAATCTTAATGGGGCAGAGTCAGATTCCCAATCAGATTCTCTGAGATATAAATGTTCAAAACTTTGATGAGTGCTTGTGATCACAGTGACCAGTGCCTAGAGTCTGAAGCCACACTGCCAAGAGGCAACATTACCTCACTGCCCTTCTGTAGTGTGACATTTAACAATTCCTTTGATATCCCTGTTCTTTATTTTATTCACATGCAAATCAAAACTAATAAGCATTCCATATTTCAGGGTTACTCTGAAGATTAAATAATTTAAAACTTGAGACAAATGAAAGATGCAGGTACCTAGTTATAGCAATAAGGGTGGTTACTTCTGAGTTTCTAAAAGCTATTTTAGACTTTTGAAAACATGAATTCAAACTGCCTATGTACCCATAATAAACCTGCAGAACTACTTTGCTGAGTGGCTGAAATCATTACAGCACTCTGTATGACACTTGTTTTCAAATGGTGACCAGAAGCTAGGAAGGAATTTTTAAAATGTCTTTAATAAAGAAAAGAAATTGAAAAGAGTAAAATTCCAGAACAAAATCAATAGCAGGGTCAAGATTAGAAGAAAGTAGAAATATCTTTGTTGTGAAAATTTTGAGATTCAGATTTGCAAAAAGCAGAATAATGAGGGCATTCTACTGAAAAAACTGAAATCAAATATTTAATGGAAATTATACTGCACATACCATATCAGGAACATCAACTTGAGACCTTAATTTTGCCAGACTAAAAATTTGAGTTAGAAAAACGTGGGAAAATAAGTTGTCCTAATAGGCATAGTCTATAAAACCAGGTTATGAAATTTTGATACTTTTCTATTGGTAATACAGAAAATTTAAAGGAACAGAACTCATATAGCAGCTTTTCTAAGATTTATGAGCACTTAGAAACAAAAGGAAGACATTTGTCTGATGGAATTAAGCTACCATTCTCTTCATGAAGTTTAGTCCAATTTCTCCTTTGAGATTATCTTCACAAGATGTCAGTTCCCAGTAGGGCATCTGTCTTTTTGTTTCCCTTATTTAGAAACTTAGTGGTTTCTTTGTGGCTCCATCAAAATGAAGAATGCAGTTATTCCCAGTGTGAATCACCAATGTCTTCAGACTTTACACTTCCTTTCATAAAAAAGGATGAGAAATGCTCAGTCTCAGTCTCCAAGAGATGACTTAAGAATATAAGGATCTCAAGATTTGGATGATGGCCTTATTTCTGACTAATATGACTTTTCAGATAATGCATTCAGTCTTAGATATATGCTAATCTGATATCTAAGTCTGAGTGCATTATTTGAAATGAGTAGACTCAAGAAAAGAAAACTCTCCCTTCAGCTTTAAGAGTGTCATTTTGTTATTCCTAAAACACAGAACATAATACTTCATTTCATGCAATATGTAGTAGTTATTAAATTTTCAAATTCAATAAATGAAATGGCCCCACATCTAACCACCATGGCATAGCCCTCACAAATATTACCATGGAGACATGGCGAGAACCATGGGCTTAGTTTAGCTTCTGTCTCTTTGCTTTTACTTCTTTTTACCCCGATGCCCTGCACAAATAGGGACTGAGTTTCAGAATTCTTTCCCTTCTCTGCATTCTTATACTTGTGCAAATTCACTTTTTTCCATTTATTTTTCCCCACATCACTCTTTTCTCTCTCTTATAATTCACAGATCTATAAGAGCTCAAATCTTAGACTAAAGGTTTAAGTTTCATTTTAATTTACTATGCTTTTATACATAAAATACATACACAAACACCTTTTCTTTTCTTACTTTATGGATGAAATTTCATTGAGATATTTCCACATACCATATAATCTGTCCAAATTATGCAATCAGTGGTTCCCAGAATCATGATACAGTTGTGCATTCATCACAATTAGTTTTAGAACATTTTCACTAATTCAAAGAAAATAATAAACATAAAAAGAAAACCTAAAACTTCCCATACCCTTTGACCCCATATTAATAAATTTTAGCAGTTTTATTCACACACCAGACAGTCCTTACTATGTATACATAAAAAATGGTTCTTGATAAAGTCACATAGCTATGCATTCACCACTATTAACTATAGTTAATATGAGAACATTCTACTTTCCTCTGAATTAAAAACCCCAAACTCTTTATAACTCACTGTTACTGATATTAAGCTTTGGTATACTTCTTTTTACAATTAATGCAAGAATATTACACTGTGACTGTTACAATTAATGCAAGAATATGACAATGTCACTGTTAACTATACAACTTTGTTTACATTAATTGCATTTTCCCATATACCACCTGTGCCAATTTGAAAGGATTTAGGGACCCTAGGAAAGCCATGTTTTAATCCTAATCAGTCCTTTGGGAGCAACCATTTCTTCTAATACCTATCCAGTGCTATAGATTGGAAACCTGATTGAATTATCTCCACAGAGATGTAACTCAAATGATTGTAGGTATTAAACTTGAATAGATGGAAACATGTCCCCACCCATTCAATGTGGGTTTTGATTAGTTTACTGGAATCCTATAAAGGAGGACACATTTTGAAGAGAGTTCATGAGAATGAGGAGAGAACCACAGAATCATGACAAAATTATGAGACAACCAGAGGCCACCAGCCAGTGACCTTCCAGAAGCAAGGAGCTGGAAGATAATATGGCAATTCTATACTTAGCTTCCTCAGGAACCAACCCATTGCCTTCCAGAGGGGCTGCATAATTCTACTTCCCTACTAGCAGTGAATAGGTATACCTCTTTCTCCACATCTCCTCCAGCACTTGCAGTTTTCTGCATATTTTTTAAACAGTTTTATTCACACACCACACAGTTCAAACTATGTGTACAAACAATGGCTCCAGATATGAACATTCCCATTTTTTCCAAAAAGAAAGAAGAAAAAATACCATTCCCTTTCTTAATATGCCCCTCTTATTGTTATTTAGCTTTGGAATATTGTCTTTATTACAATTAATGAAGGATATTACAGTGTTACTGTTTACTATAGAACTGAGTTTACATTAATTGTATTTTTCCATATACCATCTGTTCTAGTTTGCTAGCTGCTGGAATGCAACACACCAGAGACAGATTGGCTTTTAATAAAAGGGGATTTATTTTGTTGGTTCTTCAGAGGAAAGGCAGCTAACTTTCCACTGAGGTTCTTTCTTACGTGGAAGGCACAGGATGTTCTCTGCTGATCTTCTCTCCAGGCCCCTGGGTTCCAACAACTTTCCCCAGGGTAACTTCTTTCTGCATCTCCAAAGGCCTGGGCTAAGCAGCTTGGCATTCCTCATCTCAGCACTTGCAGCTCAGCCCAGGCCTTTGAGAGACGCAGAAAGAAGTCATCCTGGAGAAAGTTGTTGGAATCCAGGGGTCTGGACAGAAGACCAGCAGAGACCATCCTGTGCATTCCACATAAGAAAGAACCTCAGTGGAAAGTTATCTGCCTTTCCTCTGAAGAACCAACAAAATAAATCCCCTTTTATTAAAAGCCAATGTGTCTCTGGTGTATTGCATTCCAGCAGCTAGCAAACTAGAACACATTTGGTACTGGAGAGTGGGGTGCTGCTGCAGTTTGCAAATACCAGATATGTTGGAACAGTTTTTGGATGGCTAGAGGGAAGATTTTGGAGGAACCGTGAAGAGAATGATGACAAAGTCCTGGAGTGTTTGAAGAGACTGTTGGTGTAAGTGGAACTACTACCAATCTTGACAAAGGAGAACACAAAAGGGAAAAATTGGAGTTTGCAGAGCGAGAACCATGGAAGCTCAGGTCTGAGGCCAAGAAACCTTGGCCAGGAGAGTGGACCCACCCATATACATGGAGAGGGTGAGTTTACCCTGAAGGGCAAGGATGAGTCTCCCCTCTCATTGCAGTGTAAGAGTTGTGCAGCTTCGGGCATTGGAAAAGGCAGAGCATGCTCCTTGGGGGACTGGGAGAGCCTGGCTGCCACCATGTGGAGGGGTTGAGTGTGTGCCCCAGAAATGGCAGAGAGCCCAGGGGTGGCCCTGATGCCTGGAGAGAGTGGAGCCCAGAGGTGGTCTCCTCAATGTTCCCTGAGGTTGATTTGGAAAGAGGCGGGCCACTGCCTAGACCCTTGGGAGGGGCGGGACTGCCACTTTCAAAAGCCGAAGGATAAATGACTTTCAGACTTTGAGATCCCACGGCGCTTGCCCTGCAGGTTTTACATCTGTGTTTCTTCCAATTTCTCCCTATGGAAATGACAATCTATATCCTGTGGATATCCTCCTTTGCATCTTGGCACCAGACAACTTGTTTTGAGATTCACAGGTCCATAGCAAGAACAGAATTTTTTGCATCTGTTTAAGGTGATGCTTGAAGTTGCCAAGTTGACAAGGGGTGGACATGTGTTAGATTCAGTTGTCAACTTGGCCAGGTGAGCATACTTAGTTTTGTTGCTGTGGACACAAACCAATGGTACGTGAACCTCATCTGTTGCTAATTACATCTGCAGTCAGCTAGGAGGCGTGCCTGCTGCAATGAGTGACGTTTGACTTAATTGGCTGGTGCTTAAATGAGAGAACACAATGTAACATAGCCTAAGCAGCTCGGCATTCCTCATCTCAGCACTTGCAGCTCAGCCCAGGCCTTTGGAGATGCAGAAAGAAGTCACTCCGGGGAAAGTTGTTGGAACCCAGGGGCCTGGACAGAAGACCAGCAGAGACCATCTTGTGCCTTCCACATAAGAAAGAACCTCAGTGAAAAGTTAGCTGCTCTTCCTCTGAAGAACCAACAAAATGAATCCCCTTTTATTAAAAGTCAATCCATCTCTGGTGTGTTGCACTCCAGCAGCTAGCAAACTAGAACACCATCCTATTTTAACACTTCATAATAGTGACATACATTTGTTCTCATTCATGTAAACACTTTCCTATATTTTTCCAATTAACCATAATCATTGTACATAGCATAGGTTTTGCTAAGTTATTCAGTCCCAGCTTTTCTCGTTTAGCTTTTCTTCTGGTGACATACATGACTCTAGTCTTCCTTTTTATAAAAACACTCACATTCAGCTTTGTTAATTGCACTTACAATATTGTGCTACTGTCATACTGTATTGTGCTATACATTTACGACCCTTTACAGTTTAACCTTATTGAATATTCTGTACTAATGTAGGATTGATTGCCCAGTCTCTGCCCTCTTTCTATCTCCTGATAAACTGTGCTCTCTAATTTAACTCTCAGAGTTTTCTCATTATAATTAGTTAATATTAGTGAGACCATGTAGTGTTTGTCATTTTGTTTCTGGCTTCTTTCACACAACATGATGTCTTCAAGATTTATCCATGCTATGGCATGCATCATGATTTTATTCTGTCTTAAAGTTACATAATACTCCATCATGTGTGTATGTGTGTATATATATATATTATATATATAATATATATATATAATATATATATATACACATATATAACACAATTTTTCTATTCATCATTTGATGGACATTGGACTGTTTCCATTTATTGACAATGATAAATAATGATGATATAAATATTAGTGTGACAATGTCTGTTTGTGTCCCTGCTTTCAGTTCTTCCAAGTATATACCTATTAAGTGATTAATGGGAAATACAAGAATTTTATACTTAGCTTCCTGAGGAACTGTCAAACTGCCTTCCAGAATGGCTGCATGATTCTACATTATCACAACAGTAAGTAAGTGTAGCTATTTATCCACATCCTCTTCAGCAGTTAGGGTTTTCTATTATTTTTTCATTATAACCATTCTAGTTAGTGTAAGATAGTATCTCATTGTGGTTTTGATTTGCTTTTCCCTGATAGCTAGTGAAATTCAGCATCCTTTCATATGCTATTGAGACATTTTTATTTCCTCTGTGGAAAAATGTCTATCCATGTCTTCTGCTCATTTTCAATTGAGTTGTTTGCCTGTTTCTTGGTGAATTATAGAATTTCTTTATATATTCTGGATGTTAAACCCTTATGGGATATGTGGTTTACAAAATTCTCTCTCATTGAGTAGGCTGCCATTTTACTTCCTTACCTAAGTCCTTGTGGCAAAAACATGTTCAATTTTTAGGAGATCCTATTTATCTATTTCTTCTTTTATTGCTTGTGCTTTGAGTGGAAACCACCACCCATCATAAGATGTTTAAGTTATTTCTGTATATTTAATTCTAAGAGTTTTAAGGTCTTAGCTCTAAAATGCAGATCTGTGATTCATTTTTGTTGCTGTTGTTTGCTTGTTTCTGCATGGGCAGGCACCAGGAATCAAACCCAAGTCTCCAGCATGGCAGGTGAGAATTCTGACACTGAGCCACTCCTGCACTGCCTGATATTTGATACATTTTAAATTCATTTCTATATAGGCTTTGAGATAAGGATCTTCTTTGGTTCTTTTATATGGATATCTTCTATCCCAGTCAGGTCCACTTGGCTGCCTTGACAAAAATCAGTTGCCCATATATGAAAGGGTCTATTTCTGAAAGTCTAAATTTGATTTCATTAGTTTGTACATCAGTCTTCATGTTTTGACTACTTAGCTTTGTAGTATGCTTTAAAGTCAGGAAAATCAAGTAATGTGAGACCTCCAACTTCATTTTTCTTTCACAAAATATTTTAAGCTTATACAGCGGAACCTGCCCTTTCAAATAAATTTGATTATTGAATTTTTTTATTAAACAGTAAATTGGGATTTTGATTGATATTTCATTGAATCTGTAAATTATTTCTGGTAGAATTTACATCTTTTCTGCATTTAGTCTTCCAATCCATGAATATGGTATGTCCTTTCATTTATTTAGGTCACTATTGATTCCTTTTTTTTTTGCATGCAATATCTAGTCACATTTTGGTTTTTATTCCTCAGACTCCAGCCCAACTGAATATGCACTCAGCAAATTTTCATAAATAAATGCTTACTGCTGACATTATAGAACACATGGTGACTATTTTGATTATTTAATATTGAGGGAAATAAGGAGATAAGAAAAAGAAATACGGAGAGAATAAAGGAGAAGGGAGAGAGGAGAAAGAGAAGAAGGGGAGAGGAGGGAGGGTAATGCAGGCAGGAGAGCACAAAATTCTCCATCTGGCCCCAAAATCTTCATCCAGGTCTTACTAGACTAAAAGGTCAGGGAAAGTTACAATGACCTTCCAACTCAGAGCTGATCACTTCTTGGGCTATTATCCAGAGCAACTCATTCTGCTTGCCTGTGCCTTGACATTATCATTTTTACCAGAATCATAATATTGAGATCATACAGAATCTATCTTTTTGTATCTGGCTTATTGCACTGAGGATTATGTATTCAAGTTTCATCCATGTTGTCATAGGCTTCAGGATTTCATTTCACATTATTACTTCATAATAGTCCATCATAACTATATACCACATTTTGTTTAAATACTTATCTTTTGATGGACTCTTGGAATGCTTCCATCTTTTTTTCAATTGCAAGTAATGCTACTATAAACATTAGGGTACAAATGCCTGTTTGTGTTACTTCTTTCAGCTCTTCTGGTATATACTGAGTGTGATATTGCCTGATCACAGGGCAAAATGATGTTTAGCTTTCTGAGGAACTGCCAAGCTGTCTTTCATAGTAGCTGAATCATTATACCCTCCCACCAGCAGTGAATAAGTGTCCCAATTTCTCCACATCCCCTCCAACATTTGTACTTTCCTGTTTGTTTGATGACAGACATTCTTACAGCTGTGAGATGATATCTCATAGTTTTAATTTGCATTTTCCTTATAGCTAAAGAATATGAGCAGCTCTTTATGTTCATTTTAACCATTTGTATTTTCTCTTTAGAAAAATGTCTACTCATCTTTTGTCCATTTTATAATTAGGTTGCTTATTCTTTTGTTGCTGAACTGTGTACTTTCTTTATGTACACAGGATAGCAAACCTTTATCTGATGTATGGCTTCCAAATATTTTCTTCTATTGAAATGGCTGCCTCTTTATCTTTTTGACATAATCCTTTGAGGCTCAGAAGATTTTCATTCTGAGAAGGTCCCATTTATCTATTTGTTATGTCTTGAAGATGTTTCTTTATGTTTTCTTCAAGGAGTTTTACATTACTGGCCCTTATACTTATGACTTTGACCCATTTTGAATTAATTTTCTCTAAAGTGAAAGATATGGGTCTTTTTAAATTCTTTTGGTTATTGATATCCAATTTTTCCCAAATCCATTTATTGAAAGGAATATTCTGTCACAATTCAGTAGATTAGGAAGCCTTTTCAAAGATAATTGATTTTAGATTTGTGGTCAATCTTCATGCTTTCAATTCAGTTCCATTGATCAGTACTCCTATCTTTGTGGAGATACCATGCTGTTTTGATGACTGGCTTTGTAGTAAGCTTTAAAGTCAGGAAGTTTAATTCCTCCACTTATCTCTTCTTTTTAAGAATATCTTTAGCTATTCAAGGTTTCTATCATGTCTAAATGAATTTGATAGCGAGCTTTTCAAAGGCTTCAAAATAGGTTGTTGGAGTTTTGAATGCTATTATGTTGAATCTATAGATCAGTTTAGGTAGTATTGACATTTTAAGAACATTCGACCTTCCTGCCCATGAGCACAGATATCTTCTATATGTTTAGATCTTCTTTAATTTCTTTTAACAATATTTTTTGGCTTTCTGTGTACAGGTTCTTAACTTCCCTGGTTAAGCTTAATCCTGGATACTTGATTCTTTTAGTGGCTATTCTGAATGTTTTTTGTCTTAATTGTTTTCATATTCAGCTATTTGTATACAGAAATATTTCTGACTTTCTACATTAGTCTAGTATCCTGCCACTATATAAATTTGGTTATTAACTCAAGTAGTTTTGTCATGAATTTCTCAGGATTTTCCAAGCATAGAATCATGTTCTCTGTAAATAATGAAAGATTTACTTCTTCCTTACTTATTTGGATGCCTTTCTTTCTTTCTCTTGCCTAATCACTCTACTTAGGACTTCTAGAAAATGGTTGAAAAATAGCGGAGACAACAGGCATCCTTGTCTCATTCCTGATCTTAAGGAAGATATTTTCAATCTTTTACCATTGAGAATGATGCTGGTTATGGGTTTTTTATCTATACTTTTTACAATGGTGAGGACATTTCCTATGATTCCTACCTTTTGTAATGTTTTTAGCAGAAAAGGATGCTGAAAGTTGTTGAATACTTTTCCAGCCTCAATTAATATGATTATATGGTTTTTCTCATTTAATTTATAATATGCTACATTACATTAAATGATGTTCTTATGTTAAACCATCCTTGCATTCCTGGTATAAATCCCACTTATTCATGATGTATACCTATTTTAATATGTCATTCGATTTGATTTGCTAGAATTTTGTTGAGAATTTTTGCGTCTATGTTCATTATTGAAATTACGTCTGTCAATTTCCTTTGCTCTCTATCTGGTTTTGCTATGAAAGCTATATTGTCTTCATAAAATGAGTTAAGTGGGTTTCCTTTTTCTTAACTTTTTAAAATAGATTTAGTAAATTTGTTGTTAGCGCCTTTGAACTAACTAATTAATGTTTCATAAAATTCCCCTGTGAAGTCAGCTGGCACTGTACTTTTCTCTGTAGGAAGATTTTTGATAATTAATTGAATCTCTTTATTTATAAGTAGTTTGTTAAGACCTCTATTTCTTCTAAAGATAGTATTGGTAATACATATATTTCTAGGAATTTGACCATTTCATATACGTTTTCTAGCTTATTGACAAATAATTGTTCATAATATCCATTTATAATTTTTAAAATTTCTTCAGAGTTCATAGTAATGACTCCTTTTTCATTTCTAATTTTGTTTATTTGTACCCACTCAGTTTTTCTTTGTTAAACTAGCTAGGAGTTCATCAATTTTATTGATTTTCTCAAAGAACCAACTATAAGTTTTGTTGATTCTTTCTCTATGCTTTTTGTTTTTCAGCTCTTTTGCTCTTCCTTCTCTAGTTCCTCCAGGTGAGCAGTTAAGTCCTCTACTTTTGCTTATTATTCTTTTCTTAATGTAGGTACTTACAGCAATAATTTTCCCTTTCAGTGCTAACTTTGCTGCATCCCAAAAGTTCTGATATGTTGTATTTTATTTGCATTTGTCTCAAGATATTTACCAATTTCTCTTACTTTTTTTTCTTTGACCCAGTAATTGTTTAAAAATATGTTGCTTAAACTCCATATGTTTGTAAAAGTTTTGGTTCTTTGGTAATTGTTAATTTCCAACTGAGTTGTGTTGTCAGAGAAAATGTTTCCTAATAATTTCAATTATATTAAATTTATAAAGATGTGTTTTGTGCCCCAGCATATGACATATCCTAGAGAATGTTCCATGAGCACTAGAGAAGAACATCTATCCTGGTATTTTAGGTTATATCAATTAGGTCTAATTCACTATCAAAGTGTTTCAATTCAGTATTCCCTTACTGAGTCTCTTTGTTTTATCCATAGAGAAGAGTGGTGTTCTGAAATTTCATACAGTTATTGTTGAAATTTCAATGGCTACCTTAAATGTAGCTGGTATTTGCCTCATGTACATTGTAACTCCTTGATTGAGAGCATAAACATTTATGATTGTTATTTCTTCTTGGTGAATTGTCCTTTTTGTTAATTTACAGGGTCCTTCCTTATTTTTATGACATCTTTACATTAAAGGTATATTTTATGTGACATTAGTATAGCTACCCCTGCATTATTTTGGTTATAGCTTGCATATAAACATGTTTTTCCATCATTTCACTTTCAAACTATTTATTTTCTTAGGTCTAAGATTAGTCTCTTGTAAGTACTGTACAATGGATCATATTTTAATACCCATTCAACAAATCTATGTCTTTTAATTGGTGAGTTTAGTCCATTAACTTTCAGTGTTATTACTGTAAAGGCAGTTCTTCAATCTACCATTTTATCCTTTAGTATTTATTTATCAGATCTACATATTATTTTCCTTCTCACTCTCTTATAATCCATTGTTACCCATATTATTACTTTTCAATTCTGTACTCTACTCAAGAACTCCCTCTTCTGTCTTTTATTTCTCTGTCAACATAATTCCCTTTAGTGTTTCTTTTAGGGCCGGTCTCTTAGTGGCAAATTCTCTTAGCCTTTTTTTGGTCAGTGAAGATTTTGCTCTATCCCTCAATTTTGAAGGACAGCTTGGCAGGATAAAGAATTCTTGTCTGGAAATCATTCTTGTTCAGAATCTTAAATTTATCATACCACTGTCTTTTACCTCTATGATAGCTGTTGCATAGTCTGAATTCAATTTTATGTGGTTTCCTTCATATGTAGTGAATCACATTTCCCTTGCTGCTTTCATGAATTTTTTTCTCCTCAGTATTTAGCACTCTGATCAGTATGTGTCTTGGGAATAGGGCTGTTTGGATTTATTCTATTTGGTGTTCAATGGACTTCTTTGATTTGCATATTTATATTGTTTATAGGAGTCGGGAAGTTTTCTCCTATTATCTCCATTTTATCCAATCATCTCTTTACGTAACCATTCTACTTTTTTTTCTCTTCTTCTGGTGTTGCACCCCTGGCACTGGGGCACAGCCTTTAGCCAAGTGACTTCCAAAACAGGACATGACTCCAGAGATCAGACTCAAATCATTTTTTGTGCTGTGTAGCAGGGCACAAAGCATTGCAGGTGCCATTCAAGTCAGGACAATGGGGGTATAAACAGCTTCAGGTTTTATACAAAGCAGAATGTGGAAATGTTCAGTTAAGGCAACATGGACCAATCATAAGGCAAGTTAGAAACGATAACCATAATTGGGGTTAGCTGCAGACATGTTGTTACTGATTTATTGACATTTATACTGTGCATGTGTGAGGGACTTTCCAGCTGGCATACATGACTGCCTTGTTTGGGGTTAATGAGTGCCAGCTGACTATGGCTCATTTTGATAGCCTGTTGCAGGCTCCACAGATCCCCTCTCATGAGGCATAGGCAGTTTAAATTTTTCTAGGGTAGCCTTTAGCAAGGACATATATGGGGATGGTTTTGGTGGTCCTGTACATAAGACCATGACTTTACGTGAAGTGGGATTAACAGGGACAACATGCATACCTTCTACAACATGCATAATGAGTTACCCAAAGCAGGGATGAAAGGTGCTAAGTTGGGCAGTGATATTCCCTATGTGCTTCAGCATCACAATCCTAAGAACCCCAATATCCAGAACCAATGGCATGATACCTCCTTAGATATAGCCCTCAGCTCAATCATTTCCCCATGGGCAGGTACCAGGGCAGTGAAGTTAGGAGCTACCCAAAAACTGGTTTCAGAACCATTCCATTCCCTAGAGGTTTCACAGAACAAATGACCAATTTCAGGGACCTGTCCTTGGGTACAGGAAGCATAGATTTACCAATGAGATTGGTGCTAATGGCCCACTGGTTTGGCTGATTATACTGGTGAAAGGTTACATTAGGCCAGGGAAAGCTAGGGTAGTTTAATTCTTTAGCCTCCCAAAGCTTTTGTTCCCCCATATTTGTGTCCCCACAGACATAACAGTTAGTGATGTTTAAAGTTCCTGAAACTCATTCAGCGAGGTCTACAAACATATTTTTAGTGACAGGAGGGATTTAAATTTTTGTTTGCAGTTCCTCAAAAATGTTATGGTAGGTTAGGATGGAGGTTAGTTTATCTCCTTGTTTCATCTGAGAGAGGCAGGGGGTACAGGAGTTACTGGAGCAAGGATGGGAAGCCAGTAGAAAGATCAGGATCAGGTACCACAAATTCATGTTGGTGACTGAACAGCTTAGGCTTTTGAGTCAGAATTTCTTGGCAAAACAGAAACTGAGGTTGTTGGTGACATTGGTTTCCAGGTGCTAGGCTGACTAGTGCTCTGGCTTGGGAAATTTTTTTGGCTCTGGAGTGGTAAAGCCAGGAGCTGTGTCTGACTACCTTGATGGCAGAGTTTGCAGTTAACAGGACTTGATGGGGTTCTGACCACCAGGGCACTAGCAGCTGTTTGCCCAACTTTCTGATGATGACCCAACCTCCAGGCTGGAGAGAGTGGACTGGTCTATCACGGCTGAAGGGTTTTTCCTGCAAGGAGGCAGAACAGACTACATACAGTACATGGGAAAGAGACTGTGTATATTTAGATAGAAGCTTATCACATACTATTACTTCCTCCCCCCTCAGGTGATAACAGAAAGGCCAAGGTCTGCAAACACTGTTCAAAAGGAGAAAGCCTTAGTTTTCCTTTGGGAGATAGGCAGACTGAAGTCAGGGCTAGGGGCAGGACTTTTGGCTATTTGAGGCCTGAAACTGACAGATTTTTCATTAGGAGTGTTTTTAGAGTCCAGTTCTTTCAACCATGGCACTGGCCTGTGTGTGGTAGGAGAGTGTAGTTTCCAGTTGATGTTCAGGGCCTTGGCAGTTTGCTGAATGATAGCAGTGACAAAGTGGGGTCCTTGGTCAGAACTGAGGTGCTCTTGGGCATATATCTTCTAGCAGATGGTGGCATACCTCATGGGCTTTTGCAGTTTGACAGGGGAATGCTTCAGGCCAGCCAGAAAATGGGCATACAAATACCAGGAGATAGAGGCAGCTGAGGGCACAAGGCAGTTCAGTGACGTTTACTTGTCATTGCTGATCTGGGTATATGGATGGGTTGAACAAGTGCTTTCTGGCTTCTTGGGGCTCTAGAAGGGCCAGTGGGTTGTTTTTTTGGCAGACAGGGCAGTGGGCAATGGGCTGCTGGAGAATGGGTCATACTGGTGCCAACAACCTCAAGTAGCAGAGCCACATTTGCAAGAGTTTTTATTCTCCCAGGTAGTGTATTTTGTGCATTCAGGAACAGAGAGCCCAGAGGAAGAGCTTGGGAATCCAAGTGTGTTTGTTATTAGGGTGGATTAGCCATGAGTCTGTCACTTTGAAACATACCTAAGCCACCTGCTTTAAATCTTCAGGTGAGTATTCAGGGAGTTCTGGGGGAAGAGAAATGACAGGATAGGCTGAGGACCTTGGAATTTTGGCAGCAGTCCACAGCTGCATGATCTGCATTGTTGCCTCTGGACTCTGGGATATCAGCTTTTTGGTGGACAGGTAGATGGACAAGTCCAATTTCAAGTGGGAGGAGAATGGCAGTAAGGAGGTGAGAAACTGCCTTGACATGTTTAATTGAGGATGGTCATTGGTCAAGCAGCACCTTTTCTTTCCATAACTGGGCAAAGGCATGCAGGACTTTCAGGTATACTTGATGTTGATGTATAGATTTATTTGGAGGCCCTGCTCAAAGTGTAGGACCTAGATGACTGTCTTAAGTTCTATCCTTTGGGTAGTTGCATTCAGGGAGAGGGCACCACTGCCACAGTTTTTAGTGAGTCATTTACAATTGCCCATCTGGTATACCTGGTGCCATTTTCAATTACACTGGAGCCATCATTGAATAACTGAAGATCAGGATTAGGAATAGGGTGTTCAGGGAGACCGTCTTGAGGCTTGGATTGCAGGTCAGTGCTGTGAGTGCAGTCATGACTGGGAATTTCTGGATATATGTGGTGCAGAGGCAAGAAGGTGGCGAGGTTTAGTCAGCCAGAGACTTGTAGAGTAAGTGCAGGGTGTTCAAGGAGAATGTCTTGACATTTGAGAAGATGACTGCTGGTCACCCAGATAGGTCCCTGAGTTTCAAGAATAGTCCAAATAGCATGGGGAGTTAGGATGGTTAGAAGTTCTCTGAAGGTGAATTATTGAGCTTCCCAAACAAGCATAGCAGCTGCAGCAATGGACTGTAGACAGTAGGCAGTGGAATCAAATTGTTTGCTGAAGTAAACAATTACGTTGGAGCCATAGGATGAGTCTTGACAGAGGATTCCTCTGGCCAGCTCTCCTCCTTCTGCCACAAAGAGCTGAAATGACTTTGATGGGTCAGGCAAATGCAGAGCCAGAGTTTAGGAGAAATGTTCCTTAAGCTAGTAAGCATGATGAGCAGCTTTGGTGGGGGCCAGTAGTGCTGGCAATCAGAGGTTTTCTGCCTCAGTTAGGATGTTGTAAAGGGGCTTGACATGGGTCCCATAGTCCCAGTTCTAGAGTTGACAATGGCTGGTTAGACCAAAAAAGGACTTGATTTTGTTGTGGATGGGATAGGGATGTCAAGGATAGCCTTTATCCATTCAGGGACTAGTATCATTTCCCTTGGTCAAGGTCATGCCCAAGGAATTAGACTATGTTTGGTTTGAGTGATTTGAGCCTTTTTCTGGGATACCCAGTATCCTTGTTCACATAGGAAATTTAGCAGAGAGATGGTGACCTGAGCACAAGAAAAAGTGGTAGGAGAAGTCAGGAGCAGATTATCTACATACTGGAGATGTTTGAGTTCAGGTGGACAGTCTCATTCTCAAAGATTGGCATCCAGAGCTTGGCTGAACAAAACAGGAGAGTTTTTGAATCCTTGTAACAATATAGCCCAGGTGGCTTGGGAAGAGTGGTCAGGATGAGAGAAGTAGGGGAATGCAAATATGGAATGGCTTTCAGGGTCCACTGGAATACAGAAGAAATCATCCTTCAGATCTAACACTGGGTAGTAGTGAAGTTGGGGGCTCAAGGTGCTGAGCAGAGTGTAGGGCTCCAGAACCATCTGTGGAAGATCTACTGCCCAGACATTCACTGCTTTTAGGCTGTGCACTGGGCAAACTTCATCATTCAGTTTTTTGATGGCAAGGAGGGGAGTGTTCCATGAACTGTTAGGGACAGGACATGATTCTAGGACTCCTTCTTTGAGCATGTGGGAGATGACTTCCAGAAGACCAGGGATAAGGTTGCCATGGACAGGATACTGGTGACGGTGAATGGGATAAGCTCCCAGCTTGAGGATGATGTGGATGGGAGTGGCAGTGACACCTAGTCCAGGGAGTTCTGTTTCCCAGACCTGTGGGTTAATCTGATTGTAGGCCAGTAACAGGGGGGTGACCATGACCAGGTTTGGCTGGGGTACTCTTCTCCAAAAGTCTGTTTCCTGCTGCAAGGCTATGGCAATGTGACCATCGGGCTCACAGGAGATGAGAGTTGAGTCTTACACAGGAGGTCTCAGCCTGTTAGGTTGGTGTGGGCCTTAGGTAAGTACAGAAAGTTATTTTCTGTTTCTCTGAGATTTGGGCTGTAGACAGGGGTTCTGTTGAAGAGGGAGACCATTTGGCTTCCAATGGCTGCCTGGACTGATAAGGTGGACTGTACAGGCACTGGGAGGGGCCAGCAGACAGCACATATGGTGATGCCAATGTCTAGGAGGAATGGCAAAGTTTTCTGGCCATCTGAAAGTTCACTAGGGGCTCAGTTCGTGGTCTGGGCTTCTGACCCCATCATTCATCT
The DNA here is from genome assembly GCF_023851605.1 of Tamandua tetradactyla. Classification (NCBI taxonomy): domain Eukaryota; kingdom Metazoa; phylum Chordata; class Mammalia; order Pilosa; family Myrmecophagidae; genus Tamandua; species Tamandua tetradactyla. The sequence continues at coordinate 126,818,211 of NC_135328.1, forward strand.
TCTCCCTCTGTGAAGGCCATTAGATTAGGTCATGCCCAGAGAGCTTCCTGTGCCAAGGTATGCTGGTTTCCTTGGTCAGGGACTGTTTCTAGGAAGGTCCTGCACCTAATACCCTCTGAATCTTGGCCAAGCAGGAATTTTCCAGTGGCCAGCTTGCTTGCCATAGGTGCAATGGTCTGGTGCCAGGAGGGGGAGACCTATTTCTCCCCCTTTTGACTAGTAGCTGTTTCCCCTGAAGCTGAGAGTTTACTGTTGGCCTCCCCTATTTCCTTAGACTGGAGACCTGGACAGCCATTACCAGAAGGCCCATTTGTTTTTTCATTAGCCTATTCTGAAAGCTTTTCTGAGCTTCCTCTAAGAGGGCAGATAGCATGTTTCTGACCCCATCAGGCATTTTAGTTAATTTCCAAGGGATGTTGGAGAAGTGAATGGGCTAAGAACAGGTGTTTTAGAATGGGCTCAGCTGCTGGACTTTTGGGGTTTTCACTAGTAAGGGTGCAGACAGCATCCCTGAGTCATTAGAGGAATGGGTAGGGGTTTCTTTTTCATTTTGATAAGATTCCTCTACCTGGGACCAGTTGTTGGTGTGAACTATGCTGACCTCTAACCCTTGTAAGAAGAGGTCTCAAAAATGAGCCAGACACTGAACAGTGGAGACACAGGCTTGGCCATTTTGAGATTGAGCATCATCATTAAATTCCCAGTCCAGATTGACTGTTGAATTGGTCATCTACTGGCCTGTAGAGGATGATGCTGGCTTGGGAGTGCACTAGTCAGCAGGCATTTGAAACAGTCTGAGAGATTTTTACTTCCAAAAATAACAGACTAGCCAAGGCTCTTAGATACTCCAAGGTTGACTTGTGAATGGTAAAGAGAGTTTGGATAGTTTCTACCATCAGTTGGGGCTGGGTAGAGAACTTATCCTTTAACTCAGCTAGCTTGGCTATTTCTAACAGTCCCCATGCCTGATGCAAATATAGCTGAACCATGGTTGAAGCTCCCACATCATTCCCAATAGAAGGAATTATCCTGGTTACAGGAATCAGGAGGTACAGCCCAGTCAGCCATGAACTGGGGCTTTCAGAGATTAGAGCCAATGGGTAAAGTACTGGGGATCTGGAATACTCAACAGGAGCTGTTGATTGAGTAGCTGGCACTGTTAAGGGGTTGCAGTTTTTAGCAGGGCATGAGATTTTCACAAAGGTTTAGAAGGGCTGCACATGAGGGAATTGAACAGGAAGCCATAGGAGGCATTCCTGAAAACCATACAGTAAAATTCTTCCTCAAACTTTCCAGTCTTGTCTAAGCACATTATCCAGGCATTTAGCAAGCTTATATCAAAAGACACTTTGGTGACCATTTTGGCAGGCCAGCAATATCATATTTTGGCCATATTATAGAACAGTATTTAATCATTTTTTCTTAGACTTTCCCTTTCCTAGTTTTGAATAGTTTTGTAACACACATTCCAGGCATTCAATACATCCCCCATTTCCTGGAGACCACTGGCTATTTCCCATTTTAGACGCAGGTTAACTAAAGTACAGTTTTTACAGAGGCAGAACAGTTAGACAAATGACCCAATTCCAGTTTTATTCGGAAGGTCTGAGAGAGATCCTAGGGTGTACCCCAAAACAGATCTACTCATCCAGTCAGGTAGATCCACAATCATACAGATGACTGAGTCTGGTGTTCTCAACAGGAATGGTTCAAGCTTGCAGAGGCTGGAAGATCCCCAGGTGTCTCCATCATCCAATCGGCCCAAGTCATCTCATGTCTGCTCAATTGACAGACAGGTGCTGGCAAACCAAGGGTCTGGGCAATTGGATGACAAAGTTCAGGAATTGAAGGTGTCTGATCTGGTGTTGCAGGTTGCAGCAGTTCAATCACGTCCCTGTTCAGGTGCCAAGAAATCTGTTGTACCCCTGGTGCTGGGGCACAGCCTTCAACCAAGTGGCTTCTGACACCAGAAGTCAGGCTGAAATAATTTTATTGTGCTGTGCGGCAGGGCAGAAAGCTTTGCTGGTGCTATTCAAGTCAGGGCAAAGGAGGTACAAATAGCTTCAGGTTTTATACATAGCAGAATGAGGAAACATTCAGTTAAGTCATCATGGATCAATCATAAGGCAAGTAAGAAATGATAACCGTAATTGGGGCTAGCTGCAGATGTGTTGTTACTGATTTATTGACCTTTATACTGTGTAGGCATGAGGAACTTTCCAGCTGGTATATGTGACTGCCTCGCTTAGGGTTAATTGCTGCTGGCTGGCATAAGTGACTGCTTAAATTGGGGTTGATGGCTGACAGCTGACTTTGGCTCATTTTTTTTCCTATAGCTTGTTTTGGTAGCCTGTTGCAGGCTCCACACTGGGACACCTATAATTCTTATATTTGTGCCATCATGTTGTCTATCAATTTCCTCAGTTCCAGTTCAATTCAAATTGAATTGAAAGTGCCCTATTGAATTTGGTTTGCCAGTCCTCCCCCCCCAAACCAAGTCCTAGATATCAATTATACTTTATTTTCTATGACAGCTAGGCAGATAAACAATTTGCCAAGCTGCATGTTTTGCTTCTTCCCAACAGACAACACAATTGAGTCCCCTCTTCCTCTGAGGTCCAGTTACCCCCAACTACAGATTATGGCTAAATTCATTAGAAAACCAATGCAATTCTGACCAGGTCTCATAGTTTGTGTGCCTAATGGGTCTGGTGACACCAAACTCTCAGTTGAGATGATCTTGGGCTATGGGACTGGGTATTTCAACTTCCCCTGCTGACAGCCAATTTGAAAATATCTGGTGGGTGTTCAAGACACACAGTTTGTGGCATATTTCTCAGGGACTGGAGCCTAGCCATACTTAAAACCTTTTAATCCTTCTCTCCCTCTCTATGTTCACTCCCGGCCCCCATATCTGTAACCTAGTTCACTGTTCCCCCTTCCCCCTCTTGTCGTAGACCGCCCATTTCCATAGCCCACCACAAAACAACAGGCCTTCCTGTTATTCTCTATACTTCCCTATCCCCGAAACATACCCTTCTGCCTAGCAACTGCTGCTAAGCTTGTGTGATTGGCTGCCTCAGTGTGACGTGTAAACCCTTAGTTCCACCCCTCCTCCGAGTATACTTAAGCCTGTTGCTCGCCCAGCCCGGGGTCGTCCGAGCCCCGGGGTCTTCGGACCCCAGACGTCTCACTCCTCAGGTTCCCGGGTGGCCCATCCCGGTGTGTGTCAATAAAGCTTTAACCTGAATCTGGCCTCAGTGAAGACTTTACTCGCGACCGCCGGCTGGGGAAAGCGCCGGCTTCAGTTTACCCAGGTTAATTCCCTGCGAGCTCGCCCCAAACCCACCCAGTGTACCGGTCGCGCGGCCCGGCTGAAGCTATCAGCGGCAACAGTTCATCCAGCTTCCTTGGCATAGACCCCAGAATCCCAAGTTCACCAATCAAGAGTCAGTGTTGAGGGGTGCAAGTGTAGTTCAGTGGTAGAATTCTCAGCTGCCATGCAGGAGACCTGGGTTCAATTCCCAGTCCATGCACTTCCCAAAAAAACAAAGAAAGAAAACAAACAAACAAACAAAAAACACAAAAATTCAACAAATGGTGCTGCAATAATGGGATATGACCCCAACATACAGCATACAAAAAAAAAGTCACTGTTGGTACGTGGCTGTATGTGTGCGTTTACTTGGAGCATAGACCTTTTCCAGAACTCTGAGCTCAACTAATTCCAGAAGGCCTATTTTATTTTGTCAACCAAATTTTTGCATGCTGGGAGTGGGGCTGAAACAGAACTCATGGTATCTTTATTGATTGCATTGTAAATTTATCTGGGCTCAGAACTGGTATTCAGCAGTCCAAATTAATGAAACAAATCTACAATTGGTGAGTGACTTGGTTCCCCTTCCTCACTATTAGGGAAAGGAGTTTCTGTTTCCCACCAGGCAGTGACTTCAAGTCAGCCTACTGGGCCAGTGGGGGAGTGGCACCAGCTTCATGAGGGAAAGATTTACTTAGAATTGTTATTTACCAGTCTCCAATTTTCACTCTTTTTGACTGATCTGTGATGTACCTCCGGTTTCTGAAGTCCCAAAAGTAATTGTTTCAGAGAGTTCCTGATTATTTACTAGCTACTCTGGAGAACAGACTACCATCTCTTAACATATGGACTAAAGATTCACAAAATTGAGTAATTGTCACACCATTCAAGAAATTTCCTCAAGAAACCTGATGTTAACCAATCATTATTTATTTTATAATATTTCTAATAATGTACAAATGTAAAAAATAGGTATTAATGCCTCATGCTTGCAATTCTTTAAAACTAAGGGAATATTTTATGTTTACTATCAGTAATACAGTATCAATGAAATCACAATTAACTAGTTGTATTTGGTATTTAACTGTAGAAAAAAAAAATCACCAATTATGAAAATGGTACTAAAGTTTTCAGAAAGATGCCCATTTGAGTTTGACATTCCTGTGTATTTTTCAATTGATCTCTCTGAAATATTGAGAAATAATTGTTTTGCACAAAATAATACCATATGTAGTTCATTTGAGGCCAATGAATTTTGCAATTGTCCAGATTATATCTAGTATATTCTTGTCCTGCCATAAGTAGAGATGTACTATATGTGACATTTTGATAGCAAAGAAAAGTAGTACAATGTGCTTCTAAATGATCTTTTGAATGTTCTAGATTGCACTTTTGTGGATTAATTTGTCTTTATTTCATACAAAATTTTCATTGACTTGTAACATATGTATGAAATAAATGCACATAGGATTACTATGCACATAAACGAAACACGCAAAAACCCAAAGTGTACACACACAGAAGTAACTTGCACCAAGATAAAATTACATTACAATCAGAATCTCGAAGTCTTAAATCACCTTTAGTTTCCTCTAGGTCAACTACTATACTGAGTTTTAAATGTGTGACTTAATTTTGCATCTCTTTGATATGTATATAATTGAAATCAGTTAGTATATTCATTTTGTATATGGATTTTTCATTCACAATACATTTCTATAAATATTTCCATTATTATATATTATAGTTTATTCAATTTCATTGCTGTATAATATTTAGTACATGAATATTCCCCAATTTATTTTTTGTTTCTAATTTTTTCTTATGCCTTGTTTTCATTGAGCATAGACCTATATATGCTTCTCTATTGGACACAAGTACCCATGTACTTGGTGGGCTATAGGATATATGTATATTCAGCTTTAATGGCTGTATTACTTAAGTTTCTCTAGAGAAAAAGAATCAGCAGAAGATAATTGTAAATATAAAATTTATAAAAGTGTCTCATGTAACTGTGGGAATGTAGTGTTCAAGGTCTGTAAGGCAGACCACGAGCTGGTAGCTCCAATGAAGGTCCTCAACAAACTCTCAGGAGAAGTTTACTTGGCAAATTTGGGTATGTTAGAATCCAAGAATCTGAAGGGCAGGCCATGAGCTGGTAGCTCCAATGAAAGTCCTCAATAAACTCTCAGGAGAGGCTGGACAGCTGAAGCAGGACAAGTGATTGTGTCTTCTGAATCCTCCTTCCAGTGATTAGCTCAAGCATCACTCATTGCAGAAAACATACCCTTTAGCTGATGGCAAGTGCGATCAGCTGTGGATGCCACCAAAGTGGTCATAATTTAAGTCCATGAAATGTCCTCATAGCAACAGAGAAGCCAGTGCTTGCTCTCCTAGACAACAAGGCACCACCACATGACCAAGTTGACACATGAACCTGACCATGACAGTCCACCCCTTGTCAACTTGGAAGTTATATACATCACCTTAAACCATACTTAATCTCTAAATAGAAAATAGTAACAAACACATTTTTCCTTGCATAAAATACTCAACTGTCCCACATACAACCAGAAATGCATTAAAACTCTCCAGAAGAGGGTGTGAGTCCTTGAGTAATAGTCACTCCTAAACTTGATATCTTACAACTTAAGTACTATAACATGAAAAAAACAGCTTATGTCATATGATAAAGGGGGTAAAATGAAGAGGAAAACAAAGATATTTGATATATGTATAAATACATAGATACTTATCACAAAGCAAGGAAGAACTATCCATACCATTACAGTCCTCATTTCTGTAACTGATCATATGGTCATAATTCATATTTATTACTACCTTCTTTCACTACCCATTCCATGTCTCTTTACTGTCAGCAAGCCCTTTAGCTGGCCATAGTTCATTGCCTAGTGGGGTGACTCAAACTTTCATTCCTGAAGTTTCAGAGCCATTGGTAGTCCTGCCTGGATTGGGTTGTTGCAGTTTTCCACTGATTTTAATCACAGGGTATGGTAGTACTATGAGGCACCATAGGGGATAACATATTCCAGGAAAACACTTTACCTCCATTGTGTAGTAGCAGTTTTATTTCCCCCTAATAGACATGGTCAATAACTCCAGCCAGTGAAATAATCCCCTTCTTGGCACTTTGACTCAGGGGCATGAGTAGCCCAAAGTGACTAGGTGGTGGTATTAGATTCCAGTTCATTGCATTCATTCTTGTTTCTTCTGGCGGAAACACTTTCCCTTCTGGAACTAAAGCCTGTAGACCAGCAAAACTCAAGGTCACAGTGACAGGAAGTAAAAAATTTCCTAGTGGATCACAAGGGGGTAATAGTGAGTGATGCCATGCTCATTTCCACCCCTTATTCCCTGGACTCGTGGAAACTGGCTATAAGAGAAACAGTGCCATACAGTGGAGGCTGATTCAGAGCACACACAGCCTCCTGAAGAATATCATCTCTGCCCTACAAGGTATTGCCACCTTGTTGGAACCAGAACTGAATTTTCAAAAGTCCATTGCACCTTTCTATCAACGCAGTTGCCTCAGGATGATGGGGAACATGTAAAGACCAGAGAATTACATGAACATGTGCCCATTACTTCACTTCATTTGCTGTGAAGTGTGTTCCTTGACCAGAAGCAATGCTGTGTGGAATACCATGATGAAGTATAACGCATTCTGTAAGTCCATGGATGGTAGTTTTGGCATAAACATTGCATGCAGGGAAAGAAAACCCATATCCAGAGTATGTATCTATTCCAGTTAGAAAAAATTGCTGCACCTTCCTTGACGGAAGTGGCCCAATGAAATCAACCTGCCACTATGTAGCTGGCTTGTCACCTGAGAGAATGGTGCCATATCATGAGCTGAGTGTGGGTCTCTGCTGCTGACAAATCGGGCACACAGCAGTGACTACATAACCTCCTTCACTACCACCATGACCACTTTGTTCATGAGCCTGTTGGGCAATGACAAGAGTTGCTGGGGAAAGAGTCTGATTGATATCCACAGAACAGGGCATCTTATCCACTTGATTATTAAAACCTTCCTCTGCTGAAGTCACTGTCCTGTGTGCATTCACATCAGACACAAATGTCTTCATGTTATTGGCCCACTCGGAAAGGTTTTTCCTCATACCTCTTCCCCAGACTTCCTTGTCATCAATCTTCCAATCATGTTCTTTCTATGTCCCTAACCATCTAGCCAAACCATTAGCAACAGCCCATGTGTCAGTATATAAATGCACCTCTGGTCTACTCTCCTGCAAAGCAATATGAACAACCAGGTGTGCTGCTCAAAGTTCAGCCCACTGGGAGATTTCATCTCACCAATGTCCTTCAAGAAAATGCTGGAAAGGGGTTGTAGTGCTGCAGCTGTCCACTTTCAGGTTTTAACTGTATATCATGCATAACCATCTATAAACTGGGCCCAAGTTTTCTCTTTCTCAATCAGTTCACTGTAAGGAACTCCCCAAGAGACCATAGCTCTGGTCTGGGAAACATAAGGCAATGTGGCAAAAGTGAAGACCATGGACATTTTCCCACTTCCTCATGTAACTTACTTGTGTTTTCAGGACCTTCTCTGGCCCTATCTCACATATACCACTTCCATTTTTTGATGGAGGGTTGCTGTGCATGCCCAACTTGATGGCTTGGTGAGTCAGACAATACCCAGCTCATAATAGGCACTCAGGTTTCATGGTAGCCTTGTGGCCCATGGTTAAGCATTCAGTCTTTACTAAGGCCCAATAGGAGGCCAAAAGCTGTTTCTCCAAAGGAGAGTAGTTACCTGTAGCAGATGGTATGGTTTTGCTCTAAAATTCTAAGGGTCTTCATTGTGATTCTCCTATAGGGGCATGCCAAATGCTCCAGACAGCATCTCTGTTTGCCACTGACACTTCCAGCACCATTGAATCTGCTGGGTCATATGGTCCAAGTGGCAGAACAGCTTGTACAGCAGCCTTGAGCTTTCGCAGAGATGTGCCTTGTTCAGATCCCCACACAAAATTAGCTGCTTTTCTGGTCACTAAATAAATGGGCCGGAGTATCACACCCAAATGAAGAATATGTTGCCAACTAAATCCAAAGAGACCAACTAGGTATTGTGCCTCTTTTTTTGGATGTAGGAGGGGCTAGAGGCAGCCACTTATCCTTCACCTTAGAAGGGATATTTCAACCTGCCCCAGAACATTGGACACCTAAAAATTTCACTGAGGCAGAAGGCCCCTGTATTTTTGTTGGATTTATCTCCAGTCCTCTGCCACACAAGTGCTTTACCAATAAGTCTAGAGTAAGTCCTACTTCTTGCTCACTAGTTCCAGTCAACATGATATCATCAATATAATGGACCAGTCTGATGTATCATGGGAGGGAAAAACAATCAAGATCCCTGTGGACAAGATTATAACATAGGGCTGGAAAGGCAGTAAAAGTATATTGTTGACCTTTCCAGCTGAAAGCAAACTGTTTCTGGTGGTCCTTACTAACAGCTATTGAGAAAACAAACATTTGACAGATCAATACCTGTATACCAGGTACCAGGGGACATATTGATTTGCTCAAGCAATGATACAACATCTAGAACAACAGCTTCAATTGGAGTTGCCACCAGGTTGAGCTTATGATAATCCACTCTCATCCTCCAAGACCCAGCTGTTTTATGCACAGGCCAAACAGGAGAGTTGAATGAGGATGTGATGGGAATCATCACCCCTGCAAGTCCTTAAGAGTGGTGCTAATCTCTGCAAACCTTTAAGGAATTCAGTATTTCTTTTGGTTTACTATTTTGCTAGGTAGGGCCAGTTCTAGTGGCTTCCACTTGGCCTTTCCTTCTATAATAGCCTCACTACACATGTCAGAGAGCCAATGTATGGATTCTGCCAGTTGCTCAGTATGTCTATTCCAATTATGCATTCTGGAACTGGGAAAATAACTACAGAATGGGTCAAGAGACACACTGGACTCACTGTGAGATGGACCTGGGCTAAAACTCCATCAATCACCTGACATCCATAAGCCCATACTCTGGTGAACCAGAGTGACATTTTGGGTCCCCTAGAATTAATGTCACTTTTGAACCAGTGTCTAATAATCCCATAAATATCTGATCATTTCCTTTTCCCCAATGCACAGTTATCATGGTAAAACACTATAGGTCTCCTTGAGGAAGATTAACAATATAAATTTGCAGCAGTGTAATAAAGTCCTCCCCCAAAGGGACCTGGCTTTCTGCTCATTCAAGGGGCTCTGGGTCTGTAAACTGTCTCAAGTCTGGAAATTGATTAAGGGGACCTGACTCTCTGTTTCTGCAATTCAAGTTAGACCCTGATTACTAGACTGAGAACTATTCTGTTTATACAGCTCTGTTTATACAGATCTTCTGTTTATACAGCTCCTAAATGAAAAGAGTACTGTATGATTGAGGTGCTCCAAATCTCTTCCAAAAGCTCTGCTGATGTCTCTGAGCCCTAGCAGTAACACCCAATTAGTGTAGAGTTCTGATTCTCAGCCTTCTGTCTTTGCCCAGTGTCATGGTTAGGGACAAGTGTCAACTTGGCAAAGTTGTGGTACCTGTTTATCTGATTGGGCAAGTGCTGGCCTGTCTGTTGCAATGAGGACATTTCATAGGATTAGGTCGTGATTATGTCAGCTACATCCACAGCTGATTCCATTTGTAATCAGACAAAGGGGAGTGACTTCTGCAATTAGTGATGCTAAAACTAATCATGGGAAGCCTTTTAAGGAGAACTCAGAGGAGACAGGTTCCGTTCCTGCTTTGGCTGGTGAGCCTCTCCTGTGGAGTTCATCCAGGGCATCCATCGGAGTCATTGGCTTCGCAGCCTGCCCTGTGGATTTTGGACTCTGTGTTCCTACGGTCATGTGAGACACTTTTATAAATTTTATATTTGCAGGTGTTCCCTGTTGATTCTGTCTCTCTAGAGAACCCTAACTAATACACCCAGCAATAAAAAATGCCCCCGAGGCAAAAGTGGCCCAGAATTCAATTAATGTCAATTAATGTCTGAGTTTCTTGAGTTATATCATTTTAGTTTTGCTTGCCACAGCAAGAATGTGATCCCTACATTAGGTAGATTTCTGTATTTCACCTGGTTTTTCTAGTTGTTCACAAGGATATTGTTAATCAAAAGTTTTTGCATCCCCTTCAGGAGCAGAAGTCCTTTATTCATTTTTTATTAAGATTCCCTTATTAATTCAACAAAATTGCTGTTTAGTCACTATCACCCAGTACTATTCTAGACATTATGGGTATACAGAAATGTTTTTAATATATTATATATATATATTAAATGCATATATATACATGCATTTATACATATATAGCTTCATATGGGGATGGGAAAAAAATTGGAACTATTAAACCTTATCATCAGGGAATCCCCTGATACTTTGTCAAACTTTAGGGACACCCAAATCAACAGGCCATGCCCTTGAACCTGAGGCTTACTCTTGTGAAGCTTATGTAGGCAGCAGAGAAACTTAACCTACCTCTAGGTATTCCTGAGAGTTACTTCTGGAGGACATCTTTTGCTGCTAAGATGTGGCCTCCCTCTCTCTCTCTAAGCCCAATTCTTATCATTGCGCTCCCCCCTACATGGGACATAACATCCAGGGGTGAAACTATCCCTGATGGCATGGGAGAAGTGTAATTAATAAAGTGTCCGTGGCAGGGAGAGTTAAAATAGAGTTCAGAGAGTTGGAGGTTGCTTTTATGCAAGCTTCAGTTAGATATTGCTACTTATCATAATCTGCCAAACTCCAAACAGGACCATTCCAGCCAATCCTAAAGAACACCTAGGGCAATATATAAGATTTCACAAGGGTTCCATGCACTAATGTAACTGTCTAGAAACCTACAACCTCCAAATTGGCCCCTGGACCAGGTAAGTCCTGAAACTTAGAGGGCCCAGCCTCTCCAAACATCAGATAGTTCCATCTCCCTGTCTCAAATTACTGACAGACACTTCCAACATGTAAAAGCTAGAATTTCCATAGCCCAAACACCCCTAAAGAGAGGGATGGCAAGTTCAAAGGTGATGGTTGAGTTTTGCAGAGAAGATAAGATTTGACAAATGAATATCATTGCTGAATCAATAAGTTGATATCTTGTTTAGTCTCCAGTATCTTAAAGCAGCTAGAATTAAAAACCTAAAATTGTGGAATTGTAACCCATCTCAAATTATGAAATAAATTCCAGAACTAATTGTGATATAGTGCTTTGAAATGTATTGCTTTTTTTGTATATATGTTATTTATTCACAAAAAAGGAAAAAAGTTGATTATGATGATAAAAAATTGTTTATGCCTTCTAGTCCCCTATATTCTGGAACAGCTAGAAGGAAAGATCTGAGGTGATTGTATGGTAGCCCATGACAAACTCTGAGATCTGTCCTATAACTACTTGCTGAGGGGTACTTTGGGAAATATTGCTTTTTTATTTCTTTGCTTTCTATGTATGATGTATTATACCATAAAGACATGAATATATATATATTTGTCTTCTTATATGAATTATAATCTTGTATTGGGGAAACATAATAAACAAAATAAACAAATAACCTTTATTGCATGTTAGATCCTTCAAGGAATGAGGTGGAATGACATGGCAAATGTTATACGACTGATAAAGAAAGGCTGAAAGTGGCACTGTTCAACTGAGATTTAATAGCAATGAGAATCAACCATGATAAAAACCTCTTTTGCAGGCCCTTTGCAATGACAACAGTAAGAGAGAAAATAACTCCCATTCAAGTGGAAGCAATATTCAAGGAGTAAAACCAGGAAAGCAAGCAGATAAATGAACTATTTACACAAAATATTGAGATTGTAGGGGATGCGACTTATTATTGACCTGAAATCCAGATGTAAAATGAAAAGGAATGTGCAGAGATAACAGTTAAAATTAAAAGGGGGCTTTTCAGAATAATACAGGGAAAAGAGGCAACTTTAAACATTCTTATAATTGAAATAATAGTCTCTAGTTTGAGAAAAGTTCATTCAAAATCTCAAATATTAGGAATTCACCAAAGGTCTTCATTTGCTACTGGACTTTTTGAAATAGCATAATCCACCAGAGCTTCAAACTCAAGTGTTTTGAGTTTTGATGGTCAATTCTAACTTATTCCCTTAATGGAAAATGTCATCAAAAAACAATGGCAAGTTAACTTCTGATGGTCTCTGGCAGAGGAATCTGCCACCAGGAACATGTACAGAATTTTTTTCTACTCAAAGTACTCCAACCCTCTTTGCTATTAAGTTAATTTCTATGACTAAGTTATTTCCTCAATTACTAAGTTCATGCCTGCTTACTTCTTATGCTCCCAACAGTGCATATCAGAGATTGTTGTCTCCAGAGTAGTAATTATTGTCTGATAATGAATTATGTGGCTGTTTCTGGATGTAATTTAGTCATCAGATGACCCAGAGTGTGTTTATATGTATTTTTTATTTATCACCCAAGTGGAAGTAATATTTAAGCTTCTTAAATAATTTTTATAGGAACCCACAGTCCCAGTGCTAAGATTTGTTTTGCATGGGCAGGCATCAGTAATTGAACCTGGGTCAGCAGCATGGCAGGTGAGAATTCTGCCACTGAACCACCATAGCACCACCCTAAGATCTGATTTTATTCTTCAAATTTACTCACTCAGTCATAACAACCACCACAAATATTTAATGTGTTTCTGTGATTTTCCAGTCAGTCTACAAATGACTTGCAAAACATTACTGTACAAAATAGACCAAAATACTTTTTTTCTAAATTTTACACTCTAATGGGGAAAAATTAGGAAAATGGGATATATACGTATATTACATAGTGTGCTAGAAGATGAAAATTGTATTAAAAAGAAAGATTAAGACAGATGAGGGGATTGGGAATGCTTTGAGAAAATTTTATTAAATATGGCAATTTTTGAGTCTTCACTGAGGTGATACTTAGAGCAGTGTCTTAAGGAAATGGATCTGTTAGTGTAAAGCCTTGCTGGAAGGGTGATTTAAGTATAAGTAACAGCTGGAGTAGATGCCTTAAGGTTTATGTCTGTGTGGGTTAGTCAAGGAAGAGCAAACATTCTAGTGTGGCTGAGACAAGACTACTAGAGTGTGAAAAGTAAAAAGGGCAAAGGCAGTAGAAAGTCAATCATTGTAAAGATTTTGGCTTTTACTCTAAATTAAATAGAGCCACTAAAGGGTTTTATGGAAAGGAACAGGCGAATTTTACTTGAGTTTTGTAAGGAGCCTCTAGCTACTGTATGAGAAATATCTAGCAAGAAAACAATGGAAGTAGGAAAAATTATCAGAATATTTTGCTGCAATCTAGGTTAAAAATTGATGGTAACTTAGACCATAATATTATTGGAATAAAGTTTAAAATATGTCACATTCTGTATATAGATTTAATGCTGTGCTGGTCTGAAACTTTTATGCATGGAAAGCAATGTTCTCTTAATCCCATTTTATGGGGACAGAGCTACTGTTGGATGAGAATTTTTATTATATTATTTCCATGAAGATGTGACCCCACACATTCATGGAGGGACTTAATCTGCTTACTGAGTCCCTTAAGAGGGATATATTTTATAAAGAGCTGAGATTCAGACACTTGGAGATGCAGTAGAAAAATAACCCAGGAGATGCCAGAAGCTGATAGAGGTGTTTGAAACCAGAAGCCAGGAGAGAAGGGCAGCAGAGATCACCATTTGCCTTCCCACATGACAACAAAACCTTGATGCCAGCTGCCTTTCCTCTGAGGAGGTATCCTCTTTTTGTTTCCTTAAATTAGGCATTTTCATGGGCATAGAATTGTAACTTGTAACATAATAAATCCCCTTATAATAGCCAATCAGTTTCTGTTATATTGCATTCTGGGCAGCTTTGGCAAGCAGAAACAATTTGGAACCAGGAGTGGGGTGCTGCAAGATGCAAATACCAAAAATGCTGTAATGACTTTATAAATGGATAAGGGGAAGATTCTGGAAGAATTGTGAGATGATGGACAGAGAAGACATAGATGTTTGGATAAGACTGTTGGTAGAAATATGGAATCTAAAGATGCTTCCAATGAGACCTTAGGCAGAGGTGATGAATATGTTATTGCAAACTGGAGGAAAGGTGATCCATGTTTAAAAGTGGTAGCCAACTTGTCACAATTGAGTATGTGTTGGAAGGAAGGAGAAATTTGAAAGTGATAAATTGAGATAGCTAGCTGAGAAAATTCTCAAACTAAATGTGGAAAATGCAGCCTGGTTTCTCCTTGCAGTTTATAGTAAAATGTGAGTGGAAATGGGTAAACTGAGAACTTAACTCTTGGGTACAAGGAAATCAGAAATTGATCATCTGGAAAATTTTGGGCATCCAAAAAAATAAGAGCCCAGAGGCTTGTTTCCCTTATGAGAAATTAACAAAACGTGGAACCAGTCAGCCATATTAGAACAAGAACAAGCCAGGTTTGGAGATATAGTTATCTAGGAAGTATTTAAGGAAGGTCGCATTGTGTGATAATTTTGACTTCTGTATGCTGCATGGCAAACCCACAATTTTTTTGCAGGATCTATATGAACAAATCCACTGGGAGATTGGACTAAAAGGGATAGAGAATGGATGGACTGAAGGGAAAATAACTTTCAAGACAAAACAATGGAAACTAAGGCCTGGAGCCTAGAAATTTTGGACCAGAAGAGTGGGTCCATCTATGCATGCAGAGAGGTTGAGTTTGTCCTGGAGGCAAAGTGTGGGCCTTCTGTTTCACTGGTCAGGAAGAATGCTGCCCCCTCAGGCTTCAGAGAGGGTGGATCACATTCACCAGATATTGGGAATAACTTGCCCACCAACTCACTGTTCTGAAGGATTGAGAATGTGCCTGAGAAATGGAAGAGGGTCTGTGTGCCACCCAGATGCTTGAGGAGGGTATGGTTGAGAACAAGGTGTTCTTCCCCATGCTCCTGAAAGTTGCAACCCTCACCCCAGTGTTTGCAGAGAGCAGAACCACTATAAAGCTCTTGAAAATGATGAGATTACCACTCTTTCAAGCCCCAGAAATGAAACATCATTCTATAAATGACTCTCAGATTTTGAAATCTAATGGATCATGCCCTGCAGGTTTTCTGAATTGTTTGGGACTGGTGACTCCTGTTTTCTTAAAAATTTCTTCCCAATGGAATTGGAAATGTTTTTCCTATTACTTTCTTTCCTTTGCATAGTAGCAGCAGATAAATTGTTCTGAGTTTCACAGGTCCACAGCCAGAGGATAATTTTGCCTCAGGAAAGACCATGCCTGTAGTTTATTTTGATAGAATTTGTACTGAAGTTTTTATTATTTTTATTTAAGAAACCAAACAATACACTTAGCACCACTAAAATGGCTCTTTTTAAATAGGCATATGTGCTGGTTTGAAAGGAAGTATGCCCCCTAAGAAAAGTCATGTTTTAATATAAATCCCATTTCTTAAAGGTAGAATAATCCCTATTCAATATTGTATATTTGAAACTATAATTAGATCATTTCCCTGGTTGATGTGATTTAGTTAAGAATGGTTGTTAAACTGGATTAGGGGTGACATGTCTGCACCCATTTGAGTGGGTCTTAATTAGTTTCTGAAGTCCTATAAAAGAGGAAACATTTTGGAGATTCAGAGAGACTCAGAGAGAGAAGAGAATGCTGTAGCACCATGAAGCAGAGAGTCCACCAGCCAGCGACTTTGGAGATGAAGAAGGAAAATGCCTCCCAGGGAGCTTCATGAAACAGGAAGCCAGGAGACCAAGTTAGCAGATGACACCATATTCGCCATGTGCCTGTCCAGCCGAGAGAGGAGCCCTGACTGTGTTTGCCATGTGCCTTCTCACTTGAGAGAGAAACCCTGAACTTCATCGGCCTTCTTGAACCAAGGTATCTTTCCCTGGATGCCTTTGATTAGACATTTCTATAGACTTGTTTTAATTGGGACATTTTCTCAGCCTTAGAACTGTAAACTAGCAAACTAAAACAGCATATTTAAATAAAGTATCCATATAATCATTGTAAAACTCTGACTTCACAGTAAGTTTCATGAACCAGTTTAAAATTAAGCAAAATTAAAACATCTACAAATTAAGATAGCAAAGTTTTAAAATTCAAAATATTAAACACTAGGGTGCAAGAGTACTTCATTGATAGAATTCTCACCTGCCATGTGGGAGACCAGGGTTTGATTCTTAGTCCATGCACTTCCCAGAAAACAAACAACAAACAAAAACAAAATAAATCAATAATTGGTGCTGCAATAACAGGACATTCACATAAAAAATAATGAAATGTGACCCCACCATACAGCATATATATAAAACTATTAAACACTAAATTGATACCACTTGATCAGCTGACAAACCTTTGAATGTTCTCAAAATATCAGGTAGAAAGTTTTTACACATTATCTGCATTGCTAGAGTAATAACCTATGCTACTATGCATTTTCCTGATTTCAGGAAAGTGTGAAGAACAAATATTTTTACAATTAACATGCTAATCTCAGACACTGTGGCAGTTAGATTCAGTTGCCAACTTGGCCAGGTGAAGACACCTAGTTCTGTTGCTGTGGAATGAGCCAATGGTATGTGAACCTCATCTGTTGCTGATTACATCTGCAGTCAGCTAGGAGGTGTGCCTGCTGCAATGAATGGCATTTGACTTAATTGGCTGGTGCTTAAATGAGAGAGCACAATGTAGCACAGCCCAAGCAGCTCAACATACCTCATCTCAGCACTCGCAGCTCCAGCCCAGGCCTTTGGAGATGCAGAAAGGAATCACCCCAGGGAAAGTTGTTGGAAGTCAGAGGCCTGGAGAGAAGGCCAGCAGAGACTATCCTGTGCCTTCCCATGTAACTTTAGTTGAAAGTTAACTGCCTTTCCTCTGAAGAACCTACAAAATAAATCTCCTTTTATTAAAAGCCAATCCATCTCTGGTGTGTTGCATTCTGGCAGCTAGCAAACTAGAACAGCCACCTAAAATGGATAACTTAGTCATCTTATCCATAGGGATATTAAATAATAACTAATCATTGAAAAGCATGTTTATACAATATATTTCATAAACCAAATTAAAATTAAATCAAGACAGGAAAAAATCTGTAGATAAAGGAATCAGACTTTCTTAAATTATAAATATTAAATGCTATTTTAAATACCATTTGATTAACAATCAAAACTGTGCATTTTCAAGAGATCAAGTAAAAAGTAATAAATATCAACTTTGCTATAGTACAGAGTTATGTTACTAAATATTCTCAAATTTTGGATTTCAGGAATTTATTTTATCTAATATTAATATAGATGGCTATAGTTTCCTTTTTTTTTTACCTTTTTAGTTGTAAAATATAATATATATACAAAGAAAAGAAAGGAAAAAGCAATAATTTTCAAAATGCACTTCAACAAAGCAGCCACAGAACACCTCCCAGAGTTTGTCATGGGCTATCAAGTTATCGTCTCAGATTTTTCCTTCAAGCTGCTCCAAAGCCCTGGTGGCTATATCAGTCATAATAACAGAACTGTACAGTATCTGTCCTTTTGTGTTTGACTTATTTTACTCAGTATTATGCCATCAAAGTTCTTCTACATTTTTGTATGCTTCAAAATATGTATGTTTCATATTTTATCTAAAAACTGCATAATAGTCTATCATACAAATATCTTACATTTTGTTTATCCACACATCTGTTAATGGGCACCTGGATTGTTTCCATCTCTTGACAATAGTGAATAGTGCTGCTATGAACATCAGCGTGCAAATGTCTCTTCATGCCATTGCCCTCAACTCTTCTGGGTATATACCAGAAATTTCTTGGTCATAGGAAAATTCACTATTTAGTTTTCTGAGGAATTGCCAAGCTAACTTTCACAGTAGCTGAACCATTTTACATTCCTTCCAACAGTGAATAAGGGTTACAATTTCTCTGCATCCTCTCCAACATTTATGGTTCCTTGATTGTTTAATAGAAGCCATTCCTATAGGTGTGAGGTAGTATCTCATTGTCATCTTAATTTGCATTTCCCTATAGCCAATGAGGTTGACCAGCTCTACGTGTGCTTTTTAGCCATCTGTATTTGCTCTTCTGGAAAGTTCCTATTCACTTCCTCTGCCCATTTTATAATTGGGTTGTTTGTTCTTTTGTTACCAAGCTGTATAATTTTTTTATGTACAGAGGATATCAAGCCTTTATCTAATATGCGGTTTCCAAACATTTTCTTCCATTGAGTTGGGTGCATCTTCATTTTTTTAACAAAGTCCTTTGAGGTGCAGAAGCTCTTAATCTTAAGGAGTTCCCATTTGTCTATTTTTTTCTTTTGCAGCTTTTGCTTTAGGCATAAAGCTTAAGAAGCTACCTCCTGTTACTAGATCTTAAAGATGTTTCCCTACATTTTTTCTAGAAGCCTTATGGTACTGGTTCTTACATTTAGGTCTTTGATCCATTTTGAGTTAATTTTGTATAGGGTGTAAGGTAGAGGTCCTCTTTCATTGTTTTGGCTATTGACATCCATTTTTCCTATGCCCATTTATTAAAAAGATTATTCTGTCCCAATTCAGTGAAATTGGGGGCAAAATGACTTTAAATTTCATGGTCAATCTCTGCACTCTTGATTCTATCCCACTATTTGTCATTCTATCTTTGTGCCACTACCTTGCTGTTTTGACCACTGTATCTTTATAGCAAGCTTTAAAATCAAGAAGTGATAGACCTCCAAGTTCACTCTTCTTTTTAAGGATATCTTCAATTATTTGGGCTCTCTTTCCATTCCATATAGATTTGAGAACTAAATTTTCCAAGGCTTCAAGGTAGGTTGTTAGGCTATTTATTGGTATTGCATTGAATTCGTAGATCAGTTTGGCTAGGATTGACATCTTGACAAGATTTAACCTTCCTATCCATGAGCATGGAATATCTTTACATCTATTTAGGTCACTTTTTATTTCTTTTAGCATGTTTTTGTAATTTTCTGTGTATAAGTCCTTGACATCTCTGGTTAGGCTTATTCCTAGATGCCTAATTCTTCTGGTGCCTATTCTGAATGGGATGTTTCCCTTAGTTGTCATCTCAGATAAGTCATTGTTTGCATATAGAAACTTTGCTGATTTTTGTACATTGATTTTGTATCCTGCCACTTTGCTGTATTTTTTTATTAGCTCAAGTAGTTTTGCGGTGGATTTTCAGGGTTTTCTAAGTATGAGATCATATCATTTGCAAACAGTGAAAGTTTTACATATTCCTTTCCTATTTTGGATGGCTTTTATTTCTTTCTCATGTCTAATTGTTCCAGCTAGTACTTTTAATATAATGGTTAATAAAAGCTGTAACAATGGACATCCTTGCTTCATCTCCAAACACAAGGAGAATGCTTTGAATTTCCCACCATTAAGTATGATGTTGGCTATGAATTTTTCATATATGCCCTTTGTGTTATAGAGAAAGTTTCCTTTGATTCCTAACTTTTGAAGTGTGTTTATCAGGGAAGGATGCTGGATTTTGTCAAAAACTTTTTCAGCATCAATTGATATGATCATGTGATTTTTCATGTTCCATTTGTAAATGTACTGTATTACATTGATTGATATTCTTATGTTGAACCACCCCTGCATTCCTGGTATGAATCTCACTTGATGATGATATATAATTCTTTTAATGTGGTGTTGGATATGATTTGCTAGTATTTTGTTGAGAATTTTCTGATCCCATTAGGGAGATTTGTCTGTTGTTCCTTTCCTTGTATCATCACCATCCAATTTTGGTATTAGAATGATATTAACTTCATAAAATTAGTTACATAGCATTCACCTTTCTTCAATCTTTTGAAAGATTTTGAGCAGAATTGATGTTGTTCTTTATGAATTGTTTGATAAAATTCTCCTATGAAGCCATCTAGTGCTATTTTTTTTGTTTGCTTTTTTGGAAAGATTTTTGATGACTAATTGGATCTCTTTACTCGTAAATAGTTTGTTGAGATCTTCTATTTTTTTTTAGTTGATATAGGTAATTCCTGTGTTTCTAGGAATTTGTCCATTTCATCTATGTTTGTTGGCATATAGTTGTTCATAATATTCTCTTATGATTTTTAAAATTTCTTCATGATCTCTGGTAATGACCCCCCCATTTCTGATTTTGTTTATTTGTGTCCTCTGTTTGTTTCTTCACTAGTCTAGATAGGGGATCATTGATTTTATTGATTTTCTCAAAGAACCAACTTTTAGTTTTGTTGATTCTTTTTGTTATTCTCCAGTTTGTTTATTTCTGCTTTAGTCTTTAATAGCTCTATTCTTTTATTTGCTTTGGGGTTCATTTTCTGTTTTTTCTGTAAAGTTAAATTCTCAAGTTTTGCTTTTTTTTAAATATAGGCATTTAGGGCAATATTCTTTTTTTTAATATAGGCATTTAGGGCAATACATTACCCTCTCAGCACTACCTTTGCTGCATCCCATACATTTTGGTAAGTTGTATTCCCTTTATTATTTATCTCCAGATACTTAACAATTTATCTAGCAATTTCTTCCTTGAGTCACTGATTATTTAAGTATCTGTTGTTTAATCTCCATATATTTGTGAGATTATGGTTATTTTGCCCTTATTAATTCAAACTTTATTCTGTTGTTATCTGATAAAGTGCTTTGGATAATTTCAATCTTATTAAATTTATAGAAACTCAATTTGGGTCCTAATATATTATCTATCCTTGAGAACACCCTATGTGCTCTAGTGAAGAGTGTATATCCTGGTGTTTGGGGATGTAATTATGTATATATGCTATGAGGTCTAATTCATTTTTACTATTGTTTAGGTTCTCTATTTCCTTGTTGATCTTCTGTGCAGTTGCTCTATCTACAGCAGAAAGTAGTGTATTGAAGTCTCCCATTATTACTGTTGATATGTCTACATGTAGGAGTCAAAAGGTTGTTGTTCAACCTAAAGCTTGCAGACACAAGTCTATGAGGAAATACAGACTTGAGCTTTCAGGATCTGGAACTTCAATAGATGCTGAGATATGCAGATAAAGCACAATGAGGTGTGAAAGAAACTTGCTTAAGGGAAATTAACATCCTAGCTTTAGAAGTGTTTACTTCCTGGAACTTGTTTTTGCATTGTATGCTCATTAGCTTTTGCATGCAAACAACCTTTATCACCTTTCTTGCTAGTATATAATTTTGTATTTGACTGAAAATAAACTTGTCTGAAGACTGATGTCTCTGGATCCCCTGATCCTTTTTTCTCTTTCATTTTACTTCAACATTCCTTAGGGTCATAGCTGTGGCCAACATCTACTGTTCACTTTAGTTTTTCCAATATGTTCCTCATGTAGTTTGGAGCTCCTTGACGGAGAACATACGCATTTCTGATTGTTATTTCTTCCTGGTGAATTGACTGTTTTATTAATACATAGTGTCTTTTTCTCTCTCTTTTCCTTTAAAATATCTTTACTCATATTCTTCAATTCTGTGCCCTCCTCCAGACCTTCCTCTCCTGTCTTTTTTTAAATCAGCTTGTAGGGCTTCCTTTAGTATTTCTTGTAGTGCTGCTCTCCTGTTAACTAGATCCCCCAATCTTTCTTTGCTTTGAAGATTTTATTCTCTCCCTCAATTTTGAAGGATAACTTGGCTAGATAAATGAGGCTTTCTCATTCAGGATCTCAAAAATATCGTACCACTGCCTTCTTGTTCCCATGGTGCCTGTTGAGTAGTCTGATGTCAGTTTTATGTGTTTTCCCTTGTGTGTAGTAGATTGTTTTACTCATGCTGCTTTCAGAACCTTCTGTTCTCTGCAACATCTGACAGTCTGGTTAGTATGTGTCTTGGAGTATAGGCTTGTTCAGATCAATTCTATTTGGAGTTTGCTGACCTCTTTGATTTGCATATTTATGTATTTTATAAGGATTGGAGCATTTTCTCTCATTATATCTTAAACTAACTTTACCAACCCTTTACTCTTCTCTTCTTCTTCTGGGAAAGCAGTGATTCTTATATTTTCTTGTTCTTCATCATTTCCTTAAGATTCAGTTACATTTTTTCCATTTCTCTTACCATTTATGCTCTTGTGTGTGCTAGTCCTATTGCCCAATCTTCTAGCTCTTATTCTTCCTTCTTTGAATCTGCTATGATGTGGCTCCAATACATTTTAAATTTGGTCTACCATTTCCTTCATTTCTGTGAGAACTGCCATTTTACTACATAACCTCCACAATTCTTCCTTATGCTTTTCTAGTGTCTTTCTGATGTTCTTTATTTCTTTCTAAATATTATTGAGTAGTTGTTCCATGTTCTGTGTCCCCTCTAGAATTTGAATTTGTTCATTTGACTATGCCACTTATGCTTGGATTTTCATAAACTTTGTGATTTTCTGTTGTGTTTGGGGCATTTGATTATCTTGATATGTTATTTTGCAAGTTGGTTTCCTACAGTTTTTTAAAGCTTTGTATTTATTTGGTTTTTGCTGAATGTTTCATTTTGCACTTTGTTGGTTATTCTCCATCAAGTCAAGGTTCAGATCTCATGTATGGGATACAATTGAAAATAAGTGCATATTAGCAGCTAGGCTCGGGTGCCTGTTTATTCCAGTGCAGAATTGTTGCTCACCACTTGGGAGAACCAGGCTTGACTCTCAGCCTATACATGCAAAAGAGAGAATGATAAAGAAGAAAGAGATTATAATAATAAACTAAAATAATCATATACTAAAAATATGAAGCACAAAACAAGAACCACCACAAAATATACCTCAACAGTAGTAGGCCCAGAATCAAAAGGAAACACCCCAAGATACACTGGGAGTGAAGTCAGTCTGGTGTCCACCAGAGAGAGAGGAAATTAAGAGAAAAGTAATAATAGTAATAATAAAAATAAATGAAATGGAATAATAAAAATATGTGAAATACAGAATAAAAATATAATACAAAATATCTATAAAAATTTTAAAATAATTAAAAGAACAACTACATTATTAGTAAAAAATGTATAGAAAGAATGTTTTAAAAGGGGGGAAGAAAAAATAATATTAAAATATAATAAAAATAAACACCTAGGCAAATAGGGAGTTAGCTTGTATGCACTTACCCCTTCTCCCACAAGTGGTGAATGTGAAGCTCCTCCTCCTTTAAGCTCTCCCCTTCCTGTCTGGTGCAGCCAACCTGCACTTCACCCACTGATGGTCTCTGCAAGGGGGCTGAGGAGCTGACCAATGTATGGGGGATCAGCTGATCAGCTGATCTCCAGTGCTGGTGGGCCTGCCAGATCCCATGACTGTGGCCAGCTATTACCACACTGAAGTATACTTTCAGGCATCATTTCTATTGTTTGTACTGATTTTGACTTCATATTGTATTTGTATTCTTGCTGAAATGGTTTAAGGCTTTTGTGATATTGTGATAGATGAATGTACCCTTCATATGGAAAGAGCATGTCTTTTGGGGGTACAGAAGATGGAATATGCTGTTTCAAAACTGTGATGTACCCCAGAAAAGCCATGTGCTTTAATCCAGTCTTGTGGGTACATACCTACTGTAGAATGGGAACACTTGATTAGGTTGTTTCCATAGAGATGGATATATCCAATTGTGGGCATGACCTTTTGATTAGCTTGTTTCCATGAAGGTGTGACCCACCCAACTGTGGGTGGTACTTCTGATTTAATTGTTTTCATGAACACCTGACACCACTTATTCAAAGTAGGTCTTAGCCTTCTTACTGAATTCCTTTAACAAAAAGTGAACTTCAAAAATCTGGGTCATGTACCCACTAGAGGAGATGATTTTTCCCCAGGTGTGGTGTCTATAATCAATCAGGTATCTGGGCTTGTGGATTAACAGGCATCTGCAAAAGATCAGTAGAACTGAAAGCAATGCTGGGGGTCCCCAGCATCTGACTGTTTCAATGGTCATTACAGTAAGGATATCTGCCAACAGACTTGAAAAGTGGTGAAACAGAAAGACAACAAACTCTGTTTCTTTTTTTAGGACATCCTATATTAAGGCAAACAGAATGACCTCATTCACACTGCTATTAAAGTATAGTTACAGTATAAGTTGAAAGAATGCAGCTGTAAATGGCTTATTTGCAAGAAACTTGAACATGTTGTTGACAAGAGTAAGGGACTTTATTCCTCATTACAATTTATATTTTAGTTCCATGTACATTGTGATTCAGTGGTTCTTGATGTTTTCCACAGGTTCTGATCACACTGAAACTTTGTTTTTGAAAATGCTAATAACCATGCTTTATCCACAGGGTCTTCTTCTAAGGAACCTAGTATTTTCTTGAAAAAATAAAACACATTAGTTGTTGATTGTGTTCTCACAAGGACTGAGAACTCCTGACATTGCTGTTGACCTTAAACAATACTTCAATATCTTAAAACTTTTACTTCATGAAAGCAAGATATTCTAATGGACTCTAAGTGTATGCATATATACATATATATAACATATATGTGCATAGATTTCACATCTAAATAACTGAAATACAACATTCTATATTATTTGAAAAACATTAAATTTTGAGGTTTCCTCTCTAGAAAACATTTCTTGATTTTGACATCATTTTGCGTCATTACTCCT
This sequence comes from Tamandua tetradactyla, assembly GCF_023851605.1. Taxonomy (NCBI): domain Eukaryota; kingdom Metazoa; phylum Chordata; class Mammalia; order Pilosa; family Myrmecophagidae; genus Tamandua; species Tamandua tetradactyla. The sequence continues at coordinate 126,843,115 of NC_135328.1, forward strand.
GACCTCGTCAGTATGTGGGTTGTATTAGGTTATAAGAAGCAAATATTTCTCTGTTTCTCTCATTAGAGCAAAAATTTTACCTTCATTTTTCTGGACATGTGAGATGTTTAAATAAATCACTGAGGCTTACATTATTAAGGGAAATTATTATATATGTGCAATATCCCCTTCTCATACTAGATATGTTGTATTGAGTTTCACATGCTATGGCTCCAGCATGAGGTACATCTTATATTTACATAAACTGAACAATGTATTTTTGTAACATATAATTCATCTAGCACTAGCTTCTGGAGGTATTGTTTTATTCCAATATTTTTTTCTGTTCAAACATAATTTCAAGTATATTTCAGTTTTCCACATACATACATTTTCACTGTACTACTCTATGCTACTTACATACATACATTTCTATATAAATGTTTTCATCCAGTAATATTAATATACATTTTGATTTTAACACTGAATTGTTAATGACTTTTTCCATATAACATATGAGAATACATTATGCATTTTAGAAGCAAATACCATTAAATTTGCTTGATTAAATAGTGGGAATTTAGGTGCTTATGATTTTGAGACTAATTGAACATCCAAATCAAGGCGTTACTAATGCAATTCTTTCTTCCTGAAGACAGGCATTCTGGAGTTGTCTGCTGGCAAATCTCACTCCCTAGGTTTTGCTGTTGCAAGGCATATGGCCACTTCTCTTCATCGCTTCTCTCTCTTCTCTTTCAGGTTTCACTGTTGTTCAGTTTCTTGCTCCCTTGGTTTCTTTCTGTGTGTTTTAACGTAATCTCATTGATAAATAAATAATAGGATTAACACCCATCTTGGGTGAGGAGGGTAACACAGATTAACTGATATAATCTTATCAAATAGTCCTAGTTAAAATTGGTTAACACTTACAGGAATGAGTAAAATGTAAGAATATGTTTTTTTCTGGTGTAAATGCAGTCTCAAATCACAACAAGAGGTAACCATCAGCTTTCATAGTTATGCCATCATGAAGTTTGTTTAAATATCTCTTCTTATTTACATATAGGGACACAGTTTTCCATTGTTTCTAATATGGAAGATTGCAGAGATTTCCAATAAAAATCAAACTTGCTATATTACCTTCTTTGCTTAGTTGGTAGAACTAATATCACAATATTAATTTTTTTAATTACTGGCAATAATTTAATATTTTTTAGATTTTTACTCCATATATATTTATCTGTTCTGAATTATGTATAACTGTGGTGAATTAATTTTTCAATATCTAACTTTTGGGCTATTGCCTTTTTTCATTCTTATAGAGTCAAATCTGCCAAAAAATTTTCACTTGCAGTAGTTTATTGCTTCTATTAAGGAAGTTAAAATATTTACACTGTCTTATACTATTTCTTTAAATTTTAATATTTTATCTCAAACTATCTGGAATTGATTTTAGTATGAGTTTTGAGCTATGTTCTTTTTCTGACTAATCACTAACCCAGCAATAAATCATAGTTCTGTCAAGTCAGTTGTCATATAGATACTAAGAATCTGCCCAGACCTGCAGTACATGTGGTGTGATGATGTCTTTAACCTCTTTAAAATTGAACTGAAGGGATAACATATGTCTATATAACAACATTAATTGCACAATAATTACATGGAACTGTACATGATAATATCAAATGAGTTATGGTTTTAAAAGTAGAGAGGTTCCTAGAGAATAAATTAACTGGTCACTGAAGGTTTATAACTGAGAGAAAAGTGGAATTATGGTTTTAAATTCATGAAACTCTAGTTTCTAACTAGATTCTCTGGAACTCAGGTTGTCAATAGATTTATAGTAATTTGACCAGATAAGAAAATTTCAAAAGTAGTAAATCAAAATGTCCCAAATACTGTAACAAATATATATAATCTAAATAAAACCTGAATATTGTTGTAGTCAAAATGAATTTATTAACTCAACATGATAACACTAGTTATATAATAACTAGAAATTCTGAATGGCAGTTTTTATTATATCTTGTAAATACAAAAGAGAAAATAAAATGAATTATTACTTATTCTCAGTTCTTTAGTTTCTTAATGGAAGCTACAGATAAAATGGAGGTAGTCTTGGCTGTGAGATGAGAAACGAGTGGGTGAGAAAGGTGATAGAATGGAAAAGTACATATTGCTTCAAGTAAACATAGAGATGTCTTCAATGAATGCTGCACTCTTATTGAATTAGAAAGTTTTAGGAAAAAAATTTGGAAGAAGATAAAATATATCTATGACAGCCAAGTCATGTGATACTATAATTTCTTGTTTTAAATAAGTTAAGGGAAGATTTAAGAATATCAAGATAGAAAAGCAGTAGCTGAACAAAATGAATGCCTTACCTCTGACCAACACTACCTCAGGGTTTTAGCAGTTTTTTATCCATTACTTTACAACCCTCCTGGACTATCTTACCTGTCTGTTTTTTGTTTGTTTTTCTTGGGGGGAGGGTATTACAGTAATGGAGTATGATATTTTCTCTTCTATAACATCCTTATTTTTTCTTTATCTGTTGATGTTTTAGTCATTTTAAGTTATATCAGGTCCAAACATTTGTAACTAAACTCTAGTATTCTTTTATTCCAGATAAGCATGTACCTTTGCCCTGTATGTGCCTGTATTACTATGAGATTTATTAAATATGTATTGAAGATAATCCCAAACTAAATATAATTCTTGTACTAAGACCTTGAAAATTAAACAAGGCTTTGCATTTGTTATTGTATTTGTCTTGAAAATTTCCTTGCAAGATGAGTGTAGTCATTCACCTTGATCTCTTTTGTAAACAAAGATTGATCTGTGCTACAGAATTATGCCTAGAAAAGTTGGTCTGGAACTACAAAAGAGTGTTATAGCTTCTCCCTCTAGCATCTATCCTAAAGGTCATGTAAAACATTGATGACAACAATCCATTCAAATTGCTCTCTAGAAAAGAGAATCCATTAGCCAGCAGAGAATGATGCCAATTGACATCTTAAATTCCAGCCCTTATCCAAAAATCAAATTTTGTAAATATCATGATGGGATACATATCAAAGCAGAAAACAAGATACATATTAGAGAACAATGGAGGGAAGAAAAAGCAAAGAAGCAATAGAGTCACGAAAGGAAAATGTAGACTGATAGTGAGCAGACATCAGGAAAAGAAGAAGCACCAGAAGGTAAGATTCAGAAAGAAATGAAGAGTAAACATGAAAAGGATTACCAAGGATCATTTTATGGAACTTTCATCACAGAGTTGTTGCTTTCCTCCAATTCCCCTAAACCAGAGAGATGTGCACTTGTGTGTTGTGAGCAAGGGTACCCATTTGTCTTCACAATCCAAGTCAATGGAATAGAAGTAGCCCTAAATTATACACTGTTCTTGAAACATCACAACTGACCTTAAATTCTTCAAATGAGGGGGAGCCCTAAGATTAGAAACTTGTGAACAGCATGGCATAGGTACCTTCCTCTTCTGCGATGAGAGGCTTTTGACAGACAACGAAGTTTTATTTGTATATGCTGTATAGTGGAGGTCACATTTCATTCATTTATGATGTGTGTATTTCATTGTTGCAGCACCATTTGTTGATTTGTTTGTTTGTTTGTTTTTTAGGGGGAAGTGCATGGGCTAGGAATTAAACCCAGGTCTCCTGTATGGCAGGCAAGAAATCCACCACTGAATTTTCACCCCCAACAATGAACTTTAACATGGAGGCCAGGAAGGTTTATGACACATGGCCAAAATAACTCTTCATTTTGGAAATACTCTCCAAGTGGTCTGATGGTATATAGGAGAAAAAATGATTTCAAAATGATCAGTCTTCAGAGGGTGATATGAAGAAAATATTTCCAACTGACAGAAAATTTACTACTTACATGGCAAGTTGAGCAAATATATGATTTCCAGTGTATGTTGTTCATATCTTCAAGTATAATTTAATTAAAAGATGAGTCATATGAAGTCTGGATGGAACAAGAAAACCATGCATTTAGATAAAAAGAACATAGTCTATTGCACAGGCTGGTGTGTGGGGAAAGAAAGTGGAAGATTCTCAATTAAGTTCCAAAAACTTTATGGAAGAAACTTTTCCAGTTCTGTAAGAGTGCATTATTATTGTGCTTTAGTGATATCTTCTATAACAGAAGGTCATGGGGAGTGGGGAGTTTATGGAGAAAAGGACCCTCCTTGTGGCCCAACTTCACATGGTTCATCCCAAGATGCAACAGTTTTGATAAAAAGAACAAAAATTCCCTTATGGAAGAAACTCTTCCAGTTCTGTGAACGTGAAATATCTCTGAGATCAGCTCTATTTCCACAGGTTTTCATTTGGGAAAATGAGATTAATATTTCTTTTTTCTTCATTGCAATGTTGTTATAATTTCAAGTGTTTAAAGTTTCTAAGGAAATTTCAAGCCTCAGCAACTCCAATAAATACCTTACTTCCAATCCAGACCTAAAACATTATCCAATGAGTTACTCAACTTTGACAAGGGGAGAGCAACTTTATGATCTTTCTACCAGAGAGACCATATTAGTACCAATAATTTTTATTATAGATTACCTACTTGGCAAGCCACACCTGTTAGATATCTTCCATGAGCATAAAGTGAAAAGTTAGGGATGGGAAGTGAGAGACAGAAGACAGAAATTGATAAGGGAGAATGCTGTGAATGGAGTCTATCATACTTTGTGTATTTACTGAAGGCCTAGTGGCAATGAGCAATCCTATGTATCATAGAGAAATATGTTGAATAAAACATTCTCTGATACATGACTGTTGTAGTTTGCTAGCTGCTGGAATGTAACAAACCAGAGATGGATTGGCTCTCAATAAAAGAGGATTTATTTCATTAGTTCTTCAGAGGAAAGGCAGCTAATTTTCATCTGAAATTCTTTCTTACATGGGAAGGCTCAGGGTAATCTCTGCTGGCCTTCTCTCCAGGCTTCTGGGTTCCAACAACTTTCCCCAGGGTGATTCCTTTCTCCATTTCCAAACGCCTGGGCTAAACTGCAAGTGCTGATATGAGGTATGCCAAGCTGCTTGGGTGCGCTGTTTTGTGCTCTCTCATTTAAGCACCAGCCAATTAAGTCAAACGTCATTCATTGCAGCAGGCATGCCTCCTAGATGACTGCAGATGTAATCAGCAACAGATGAGGTTCATGTACCATTGGCTCATGTCCACAGCAACAGAACTAGATGCCTTCACCTGGCCAAGATGACAACTGAATCTAAGTACCACAATGACCTTTATTGTTAAAAAAGAAAGTTCTGCAATAATCTTGAGGAATATATTCAGTAATTTAATTAAAGGCTCATAGCTTCAACTTCTGTATCAATTAAATGAGCATAGGAAGGCTTAGCTTCAAAATCTATTTGTAAAGACTAAAAGAGATAACATATAGAAAGATTTCCTGGCTCAAAAAATGCACAAAAGAAATATTTATATTCTTTATAAATCTTCCTTAAACATATTGAATTGTGGACAAGAGAAGGGAAATTCATTACCCAAACTCACACAGTTAATTAGTATCACAACTGAGCTTAAAATGGAAATTTGTTAAGAACACCCTAAAGCTCTTATCTTTTAATAACAATGTTAAAAGTTTTGACACCTTTATGCAGTTTTGTGGAAATAAGAGGTGTGTTGGATGGTTGTTGTTAGATACACTGGATACATTAAGGAGTGAAAGGAATGGGCTTAAGGCTTCAAAAGAGAAGCTTAAGCAACATCTCCCAGATGTAGAAGTTTCTATGAGTATCCTGAAAGAAAATCTTATTTCCTATAGCTGTAGACTTGAGATCTCTGAAAATCAGACTCAGAATCTTATTGTTGGAGTAGCAACTTTACAATGTAAACTGAAATCTCAATGTTGCATGGTGTCTGCCATTAAAGTGAGTGTATTTATTGGAAAGAAATGGGACCCTGAAAAATAGGATGTTGACATATGGATTGATAATGATGTCAGGGGTGAGGTTGAAACCCTAGGTCATGCTGAGTCTTCTCTACATAACCCTGTAATAGTCTTCCCAGAGGACATAGCAGCCCTACCTCCTGCCTGCCTTGAGTTGGCCACCCAACCTCCTCCTGAAGGGATTAGTCCTAGAGCGATTAATCCTGTTTCACCAGATGAAACTGCAAATGAAAGCCCTGAAGCAAATGGCTTGGATGATATTCCTAATTCTTTTCATGACCCACCCCGATCACCCCTCATCTTTTCCAGATCTATAACTAGACTAAGTCCCAACAGGCCCCTAAAGGTGAGGTACAAAGTATCACACATGAGGAGTTATGTTATACTCCAAAAGAACTGTGTGAGTTTTCCAATTTATATAGACAGAAATCAGGAGAATTTGTACAACAATGGATTTTAAGGGTGGGGGATAATGGTGGGAGGAATATGAGGCTGGATCAGACTGAATTTATTGATATGGACCCACTAAGCACAGATTCCGCATTCAGTGTTATATCACAAGGGGTTAGAAAAGGTATTAACAGTTTGTTTGGATGGTTGGTTGAAACATGGATCAACCTGAGGTTGAAATGCCAGAACTGCTCTGGCATAATGTAAATGAGGGGATCCAGAGGCTAGAGAGATTGGAATGTTAGAGTGGATTTATCATGCAAAGACTACTCTTACACCCCAGGAATATCCGGAGGATGCACCTTTGACCAGAACATTGAGAAATAAATTTGTGAGACTAGCGCCATCATCCTTGAAGAGCTCTGCAGTTGCACTTCTCTGTAGGTCAGATATTACTGTAGAAACTGCTGTCACTGAGCTGGAATCCTTAAACGCAATGGGGATGACTGGAACCTGAGTTTGCAGAAGCCAGGTGGCAGCACTTAATCACCAAAGACAGGGTAAATATGACAGCAAACTCAAAGCAGGAGTCAAAATTATATGACTCAAATAGATGTGTTGCATTGCTAGTAAATCATGGGATACCTAGAAATACAATAGAAGGGCAGTCTACTAAATTCTTATGCAAGCTGTATAAACAAAAGAGTTCTAGGTCAAGTGAACAGAAGTCTAATCAGAATTACAAAAACACAGAGTCACGTCCCCTTAATCAATTTCCAGACCTGAGACAGTTTACAGACCAAGAACCCCTTGAATGAAGGGGAGGCCAGGTCCCTTGAGTTGAGAACCCCGTTACACTGCCACAAATTTATACTGTTAATCTTCCTCAAAGCCTTCCTCAAAGAGACCAATGACCTTTTACCAGGGTAACTGTGCATTGGGGATAAGGAAATATTCAGATATTTTGGGGATTATTAGACACTGGTTCAGAAGTGATGTTAATTCCAGGAGACCCAAAACATCACTCTGGTCCACCAGTCAGAGTGCGGGTTTATGGTGGCCATATGATCAATGGAGTTTTAGCTCAGGTCTATCTCACAGTGGGTCCAGGGCTCATTCTGTAGTCATTTCCCCAGTTCCAGAATGTATAGTTGGAATAGACGTACTGAGAAACGGGCAGAATCCCCACTTTGGCTCTCTAACTCATGCAGTGAGGGCTATAGTGGTGGGAAAGGCCAAGTGGAAGCCTTTAGAACTGCCTCTACCTAGCAAAATAGTAGATCAGAAGTAATACTGAACTCCTGGAGGGATTGCAGAGATTACTGCCACTTTTAAGGACTTGAAGGATGCAGGGGTGATGATTCCCACCACATCCCCATTCAAATCTCCTATTGGCCTGTGCAGAAAACAGATTGGTCTTAGAGGATGACAGTGGATTATTGTAAGCTCAACCAGGTAGTAACTCCAATTGCAGCTGCTGTTCCAGATGTGGTATCATTGCTTGAGCAAATCAATACATCCCCTGCTACCTGGTATGCAGCTATTGATCTGGAAAATGTTTTTTTTCTCAATAGCTATTAGTAAGGACCACCAGAACACCAGAAACAGTTTGCTTTCAGCTGGCAAGCTCAGCAATATACTTTCACTGTCATACCTCAGGGGTATATCTACTCTCTAGCCCTATTTCATAATCTTGTCTGCAGGGATCTTGATCATTTCTCCCTCCCACAAGACATCACACTAGTTCATTATATCAATGATATTATGTTGATTTGACCTAGGGAGCAAGAATTAGCAACTACTCTGGACTTATTGGTAAGGCATTTGCATGTCAGAGGATGGGAGATAATCCAACAAAAATACAGGAACCTTCTACCTCAGTGAAATTTCTAGGTGTCCAGTGGTGTGGACAAGGTCAAGATATTCTTTCTAAGGTGAAGGATAAGTTGCTGCATCTGGCCCCTCCTATGACCAAAAGCGAGGAACAACTCTTAGTTAGTTTCTTTGGATTTTAGCAACAAGATATTCATCATTTGAGTGTGCTACTCTGGCCCATTTATTGAGTGACCAGAAAAGCTGGTAATTTTGAGTGGGTACCTGAACAAGAGGAGGCTCTGTGACAGGTCCAGGGGCTGTACAAGCTGCTCTGTCACTTGGGCCATAAAATCCAGCAGATCCAGTGGTGGTGGAAGTGTCAGCAGCAAATAGAGATACTGTTTGGAGCCTTTCGCAGGCCCCTATAGGATAATCACAACACGGACCCTTAGGATTTTGGAACATAGCCTTACCATCTGCTGCAGATAACTAATCTCCTTTTGAGAAACAGCTTTTGGCCTGCTACTGGGCCTTAGTAGAGACTAAATGCTTAACCTTGGGCCACCAAGTTACCATGAGACCTGAGTTGCCTATCATGAGCTGGGTGTTGTCTGATCCACCAAGCCATAAAGTTGGGTATGTGCAGCAGCACTCTATTGCAAAATGGAAATGGTATATACAAGATGGGGCTAGAGCAGGTCCTGAAGGCACAAGTAAGTACATGAAGAAGTGGCCCAAATACCTACAGTCTCCACTCCTGCCAGATTACCTTCTCTTTTCCAGACCAGAGCTATGGTGCCATGGGGAGTTCTTTACAGTGAATTGACTGAGGAAGAGAAAACTTGGGACTGGTTTACTCTTCAGTAATGATGGTTCAGCATGATATGCATGTACCACCTGAAAGTGGACAGCTGCAGCACTACAACCCTTTTCTGGGTTGTCCTTGAAGGACAGTGGTGAGGGAACATCTTCCCAGTGGGAAGAACTTCAAGCACTGCACCTGGATGTTCATTTTGCTTGGAAGAAGAACTGGCCAGAGGTGCACATGTATACTGACTCATGGGCTGTTGCTAATGGTTTGGCTGGATGATCAAGGACTTGGAAAGACCATAATTGGAAAATTGGTGACAAAGAGGTCTGTGGAAGAATTATGTGGATAGATATTTCTGAGTGGGCTTAAAACAAAGATATTTGGGTCCCATGTGAAAGTGCACCAGAGGGTGACTTCAGCAGAGAATGGTTTTAACAATCAAGTGGATAAGATGACCCATTCTGTGGATTTCAGTCAGCCTCTTTCCCCAGCATCTCTTGTCATTGCCCAATGGGCTCATGAACAAAGTGGTCATGATGATATGGATGGAGGCTATGCCTGGGCTCAGCAACATGGACTTCCACTCACCAATACTGACTTGGCTATAACCATTGCTGAGTGTCCAATCTGCCAGCAGCAGAGACCCACACTCAGCCCCTGATATAGCACCATTTCCAGAGGTGAACAGCCAGCTACATGGTGGCAGGTTGATTACATTGGATCACTCCCTTCATGGCAGGGGCAGAGATTTGTTCAAACTGGAATAGACACAGAATCTGGATATGGGTTTGCTTTCCCTACACACAAAGAGTCTGCCAAAACTACTATCTGTGGGCTTAAGGAATGCCTTTTCCATAGTCGTGGTATTCCATACAGCATTGCTTCTGATCAAGGAACACACTTCACAGCAAATGAAGTGGGTGAATGGGCACACGCTCATGGAATTCTCTGGTCTTACCATATTCCCCATCATCCTGAAGCAGCTGGTTTGATAAAATGGTGGAATGATGTTTTGAAAACTCAATTACAGTGCCAACTAGGTGGCAGTACCTTGAAGGGCTGGTAAATGTTCTCCAGGAAGTTGTATATGCTCTGAATCAGCATCCACTGTATAGCACTGTTTCTCCTATAGCCAGGATGCTTGGGTCCAAGAGCCAAAAGGTGGAAATGGGAGTGGTATTACTCACCATTACCCATAGTGATCCACTAGGAATATTTTCACATCCTGTTCCTGTGACCCTGAACTCTGCTGGTCGACAGGTTTTAGTTTCAAATGGGGGAGTGCTTCCACCAGGAGAAACAACAATGATTCCATTGAACTGGATTCTAAGACTGCCACCTGGTCACTTTGGGCTACTCATGCCCCTGAATCAACAAGGCAAGAAGGGGATTGCATTATTGTCTGGGGCAACTGACCCTGACTATCAGGGGGAAATAGGACTGCAGCTGCACAATGGAGGTAAAGAAGAGCTTTCTTGGAATATAAGAGATCTCCTAGGGCGTCTTTTAGTACTACCATGCCCTGTGATTAAAATCAATTGAAAACTGCAACAACCCAATCCAGGCAGGACTACCAATGGGCCTGAAAGTTCAGGAATGAAGGTCTGCGTCACCCTGCCAGGCAAAGAACCACAGCCAGCTGAAGTGCATTTTGAGGGTAAAGGGAACATGGAATGGGTAGTGGAAGAAGGTAGTGATAAATATGAACTACGACCATGTGATCAGTTACAGAAACAAGTGCTGTAATGCTGTTTTGTTCCTGTTATACTGTTTAATTTGTAAGATATCAAGTTTAAGAATGAATATTACCCAAGGACTTGCACCCTATTCTGGAGACATTTAATGTGTTTCTATTTATATGCAGGACAGTTGAGTATTGTTAAGTGAAAGAAGAAATGTGTTTTATTGTTTTATATTTAGAAATTAGGTATTGTTTAAGGTGACATGTATAGCTGCCAAGTTGACAAGGGGTGGGCTGTCATGGTCAGGTACATGTGTCAACTTGGCCAAGTGGTGGTACCTGTTTGTCTGGTTGGGCAAGTGCTGGCCTGTCTGTTGCAATGAAGACATTTCATAGAATTAAATCATGATCACATCAGCTGTATCCACAGCTGATTCCATTTGTACTCAGCCAAGAGGAGTGTCTTCTTCAATGAATAATGTTTAATCTAATCAGTGGAAGTCTTTTAATGAGGATTCAGAGGAGACAGGCTCTCTTCCTGCTTCGGCTGGTGAGCTTCTTCTGTGGAGTTCGTCCAGACTCTCCATCAGAATAGCCAGTTTCACAGCCTGTTCTGCGGATTTTGGACTCTGCATTCCCACGGTCATGTGAGACACTTCTATAAATTTTATATTTGAGAGTGTTCCCTGTTGATCCTGTTTCTCTAGAGAACCCTATCTAATACATACAGTTGTTTGGTAGAATTGTTTAAGAACTACTGGGTCTCAATGTAATCCTACATATTGTATAAGAATATAATTTATATTATGTGAAGAAATGTAGGGTTTATAACTAGAAACCACAAATACCAATTATCATATTTTTTAAGATTGTATTTATTAGAAAACCCTTAAATGCATGCAGATTTTTTATGTTGAAATGACTAAAAGATTAAAACCTAACAAATAATCAATATTAAACATTTTTTGTCCACACTGAAGAAAATGTAAATTTAACAAGCTTCCATGAAAAATATAGAACAAGAATACAAGAATGCTTATCCTGGTCTTTGGTAATGCTCAGGGGGGTGCCTACAAAGGAAATCCAATTGCCAGATAATGCTTTCTTGATAAAGACAGAATTTGAACAAGGGGTATTACTGGTTATGCGCTCGAGTGGCCATTACCCAACATACCCCTGATAGCACTGAAGTGCACTTGCAAGGATAACTGGCCTGGATATTTTACCTAATAATCAGTGAACTGCTTCCCTGCCTTAAATTTGTGCCCAATGCTTAATTAGAAATTTTGCTTATATTATATAATGTTCTGTACTTGACTTCTCTTAATATCTACTCTTTCTGGTTGGATTATAATTGTATCTTATATGGTATTACAAAGCTATTTTGCTTTATGTATAAAGCAAGGCCCTTTTCATTATATGTAATTCCCTTTTTGAAGAGTTGATTTTATAATCTCACAATATTACAAAATTTTCACAAATTCATTAAACAACAATTTGGGGCAGCATCCTTTGAGTTAAATTATAAAAAGATCATAAAACTAAATATTATGAATAAATAATAAATAATAATCATTAATATTAATGAACAAAGATATTAAAGTATATGCAGAAAGAGATTATGGCTCAATACAATGAACATGTTTAATATAACAAGAATTGTCTTATTTGAAAAAGAAGTACAGGTTCTTTCTCTAATGTACATGTTCAAAAATACTGGATGAAAGGACACATCTAAGGATGTTTTAATGAACCAAAATCAAATAGGAACGTTAAAAGCTGATATTTAGTATCCTTTGGTATCATAATTAATGTCTTAGTATGATTTCACTCAGACTATTGAGCCAAAAATATGAATAAGACTCATATATTTGAGTCAAAACTGATTGCAACAAAATGGATCAGGCAGAAAATACAAACTATTAGGTCAGAAGAGAAATAAGTAGAAGCAAAATCGAAATCAGAGTAATGTAATTTGGAGGTAAAGCTATACGCACAATGGAGTCTGGTTCACAAGCTATAGGTCAAAGAGTTGAAAGGAGAGGCCTTGGGTTTCCACAAAGCTTGCTGTACTTGATGCTTTGTCATTCAAAGGGACATAAACTCAAAATAAAATGTGGGTCTGTGCTCTTTGCTCACTTTGCCTACTTGCCCAACAACCCTACCTACAGAAGATGTATTTATACATCAGGATGAGAAAAATTTACATTTTCTCTTCCCTATCAACCAAAATTTGCAAAATTCTGAATCTTCCACTGTGCTGGTTTGAAAGGATGTATGCCCCCTAGAAAAGCCATGTTTTAATCTAAATCCCATTTCATAAAGGCAGAATAATCCCTATTCAATATTGTATGTTTGAATCTGCAATTACATCTTCTCCCTGGAGATGTAACACAATCAAGAGTGGTTGTTAAACTGGATTGGGAGAAATGTGTCTCCATCCATTTGGGTGGGTCTTGATTAGTTTCTAAAGTCCTATAAAGGAGGAAAGATTTTGGAGAATGAAGGAGATTCGGAGAGAGCAGAGAATGCTACAGCGTCATGAAGCAGAGTCCGTGAACCAGTGGCTTTTGGAGATGAAGAGGGAGAATGCCTCCTGGGGAGCTTCATGAAACAGGAAGCCAGGAGAGAAAGCTAGCTGATGATGCTGTGTTTGCCATGTGCCCTTCCAGCTGAGAGAGAAACCCTGATTGTGTTGGCCATGTGCCTCTCTCACTTGAGAGAGAAATCCTGAACTCCATTGTCCTTCTTGAACCAAGATATTTTGATGCCTTTGATTGGACATTTCTATAGACTTGTTTTAATTGGAACCTTTTCTCAGCCTCAGAATTGTAAACTAGCAACTTATTAAATTCCCCTTGTTAAAAGCCATTCCATTTCTGGTATATTGCATTCTGGCAACTAACAAACTAGAACATCCACTCTACTGCCTAATGTCACATTGTGCTGCACCAGTACTTTCTCATGGCATTTTTAGTTTCTGCATTCCTCAAAGTATAGGTCAAAGGGTTGCAAAAGAGACTACAAATATTGCAAAACAATACCACAATCTTGTTCACTGGAAATGTGTTTGGGGGTGAGTGTATATGTATATACATGCAAAAAGAACAAGATGACCACAGTGATGTAGGAGGTGCAGGTCAAAAGGCTTTGTTTCTTCCTGATGTGTTCTACTTAGTCAGAGAATGTAAGATAAAAATATAGGGATAATCAGGATTTTAAAACTCACCAACATATGTTATAAAGACTAAGAGTAGATTTATAAGTATCCATGCAGAGTACTCAACAGAGGTTGCATGTCAATCACAGAAGTAGTTATCAGTAACATTAGGGCCATAGAAGGATAATTTCAAAGCTGAAATAATCTGTGCTGAAGAATGGATACAAGATCCAACACAATGCCAGATTCACCAACACACCACAGCTATGTCTGCTCATAATGATGTTGTATTGTAGTGGCTTACAAGTGGCCACATAGCAATAAAAGGACATGAGGCTGAGCAGCAAGGTCTCCATGCACCCAAAGTGACATGCAAAGATCAAAATCATGCATTATTTTAGGAATGGCTTTCTTCTTGGATACAGCATCGATAATTAATCTATGTCATGGTTATGGAGAAACAGACACCAGCAAAGGATATGTGGAAAATGAAGAAGTACCTGGACTTCCAAGTACCTGACTGCATCTCGTGGTCATCATAATAAGGCAATTTGACAACAGAGTTGCAGGAAGACCACAAACAATAGTCCTCCATTAGAAAATCCCATGTTAACCCACATAAAATGAACTCATTTACACTGCTATTCAGGTCCGTGGTTACAGTAGATGTAGAAAGGGCACAGTTGAGCAATGGCTTATACACAGAGAAAATTGGGAAAGTATTGGTTTGGCAAAGAACAATGGTTTGGACTCTGTATTGTTACTTTATAGTCCTAATTTCATGAGCACTATAACTCAGTAGTTCTAAAAGATTTACATGAATTATAATCAGAGAGGAATTTTTTAATGCTGATGCCAATGCTTTGACCATGAAACATCATCAGTAGAACCAAAATTTTGAGGGAAAAAAGTAAAGCCATCCAGATCACTGATTGCACTATCAAGTTCTGAGAATTGTTAACTTTTCTGTTGACCTTGAGTAAGTGGTTTTCATATTTTTAAATATTCGCTTCATACAAAAATGAGAGATTCTAATGAATACCTTATAAAGTGCGTGATTATGCATATGATGTATATGAGCATAGAAATTGCTCTCAATAACTGAAAAACAATATTCCTATATAATTTGAAAATGTTAAATTTGGAGATTCACTGTTGCAAAAAGTATTTTTTGTTCTGGATGCCAATTTACAATCATTCATCTTGATCTATTCAATATTTTGGATATCAGACTTTAAGGAGAAATTATTTCTGTACCTTTTGGCCCATGATGGCCATAATTTTATCTTCATTGTCAGCCACATGTGATGTTTAAATAGATCACTGAAGCTGACATTATTGAAGGATTTTTCTATATATGTGAAACCATACATTACTTATGTTAAATGCACAGTATTTAGTTTCACACCCTATCAATCAAACCTGATGTATCTCTTTCTCTATTATATAAAATGAATAGTGCCATTACTCATATATGATTCTCTTACCATCTTTCAGAAGTTTTGTTTTCTTCAAATTTTTTTCTCTTAAAAAGAAACCTTTAAAATACATTTCAGAATTACTCTATACATATATCTTTCATTGTTGTATTCTTTGTTTACATGCATAAGTATCTATAGCATGCAGTCATACTTTAATATTATCATATCCCTTGATTTTCATTTTGTATGGTTAGAAGCCTATTTCCAAGTAACTAAAATTCGTCTATAACGCAATTATACATTTTACAAGTTGTAACTTTACATATAAAATGTGTTAATGTTAAATATTGCCCTTTATTTTTATTCATTTAAGTAGTTTTCAAATATCAGCCATAAAAACTCTTGAATGAATTTGCTCTCATTTGTAAACTTTTCCTTATATTTAATAATTTTATCAAAACAAACCCATAGGATTACTGTGGCAATAGATATGATAGGTAACTTTTCAAATAGCCTTTCAATTTAGTATTATAAATATGTATTAGAGATATTTTCCTTATAGAACCAGTATATTTATATAACAAAATATGTAAAGTTTACAGTGGAATAGAGGGTGAAAAATAGTGTCAATACAAAATTCATGATTTCCTAATCTCACTGTCCAGAGTTGCGTTGGTCCCTTATGTAATATTCTAGTTTTCCCAGTTTATACTCTTGTTTATTTTGTTTAAATACCCCATTTGCAGATACAAATTGGATCACTGTCCCCCACTATTTAAAAATACAAGAATATGTAGAGTTTTCTAATTGAAATAAAACATTATCATTTTTGCTCAGTTGATAGAATACAAATCATGACATACATTTCTTTGATCACCAGTGATAGTTCAGTATTTTCCTTTATATGCTTTTCCTGCTTATATATTATGTATTTCCATATCCATTTATGTATTATGTATAATATATTATGTATTCTGAATTATGTTTATAATTTTCAAGATATTTTAGTTTGTAGGCTTCCCATCTTTTATTCATTTTTATATGGTCAAATCTATCAACATATTTTCCCTTTGCAATCTAATTTATTCTTTCAAATAGGGAAGTTAACATCTTTGTTTCATCTTGTATTATTTCTTGATGCTTTTAGATATTAAATATCAAGTGATTTGGAATTTATTTGGACATGCGTTATTAGATACTCTTCTTTTTCTGTCTAATGATTTAATCAATAACACCATCAAGTCAGTTATCATATAGGTACTAAGAAAACACTCAGATCTGGGGTAGCTATAGTGGAAAGATATCCTCAATCTCTTTACACTCAAATTGGAGAGGCAACATAATGCTCAATAGGGTCATTAATAATGCAAGAATTCCACATGACTGTATGTGATAATCCCAAATGAATTGTGCTTCCAAAAGTTGAGATTCCTAGAAAATGAATCCATTGGTCAGCAAAGGTTCAAAAACTAGAAAGAAGTGTGATTCTGGTTTTGAATGTGTGAAACTGAAGTTTCCTAAAAGATTCTTTGGGACTGAGGTACTTAATTAGCATATACTGAGTTAATCTGATGAGAATATTTCAAAATTAGTAACACAAATTTAGTAACCACTAAGCACATATTTAATAATAAGATCCTTGAAGTCCAGCTGAAATAATATTCATTCATTGTAAAGAAATTAGTTATATTATTATAACTAGTATCTCTGGATGGAAGTTCCAATTATCTGATAAGAATAAGAGGGAAAACAAATTAATTGTTACTTAATTTTGATGTGTTATTTTCCTCATGAAGGCTAAAGACACACAAGAATTTCCTTGACTGTGAGCAGAGGAGCATTTAGCTGAAAAATGAAAGGAAAATGCTATAAGAGGAGAAGCATGCATTACTTTAGGCAAAAATATAGATGACTTCTATAAAAACTACATTCATTAAATTAAGAAGTTTTGAGAGATAAATTTGTAGATGGAATATGAAAAGCCATGAAAGCCATGTCATGCAATAATATTTTGATTTGTTTCAAATTAGCAGAGAATATTTCAGGGCATTATAATAGGAATTCAGCACTTAACAAGTTGATGGATCAGATCAAAACTAGCTTAGAGTTTTTATCATTAAATTGAGCTATTATTTCCAACATTCACAGACTCTATAATATATATGTTTAGGAGATCAGAGATGGGTGCATCCTTATATTGAAACATGTTATTTTCTCTTATTTAATGTCATTAATTATATAATAAATTGCATATAATAAATGTAATAAAATATAAGCTTATTTTTAAGTATTTTAAAATTTATTAGACATTAAAATGACTGTCATATTGTGCATATATCATAAAACCCTGTCACATACACCCCCAGGTATGGAGTGCCTTGAACAGATGTGCCTGACTAAATCTATACACGTCATGATTTTCTGCATTATAGATAATTCTTCCTTCTGAGTTCCTACTGTGTGCCTGGTAACCTCTCTGCAACTCAGATCATTTTCAATAAAAGAGAAATTAATGTTTTCTATCTGAAATAGTGGTTATTAAAGATTAAATGATTTTTAAATCATTTAGATGCTTTCAGCAGAATTTCATTTCTTTGTCCAGGATAAGGAGAATGATGCTGATCACCAACTATTTGAAAACAGATCCTGTGCCTTTAGATTCCCAACAAATATGTCTCTATTTTTAGTCAACATTCAGTTGGCTAACAGAATACGGTGACTCCTCAACACTTATCAGGAAACAAGATTTGAACTGACTTTAAATATAACTCTTCAAAAACCATTTTCTAATACAGCCTGAAGTTCTAACCAAGAAAGAATAGTTCGAATATAAAACTGAAGGTTTTTCTTAATTGTCATTTTTATAAATTATCTAAGTAAAGCATGGACCTTAGAAAATATTTTTTCAATGATAGAATGATAAAAAGTTTAAATTCAAAGGATCACTTCTGGCCACTTGAGCCTGCATTGTTTAGTGCATGATCTTCACCTATGCATTTTATGAAGATATATTATACATGTACATTGATTATTGTATTGTATTACATATAAAATATGTAAGGATATGATCAGAATACACATTTTATAATATTTCTTGAAATATTTAGTAATTTACATGTATATTATTTTACTTCAGTATTTGGAATTTTCCATTTTCATTGGTGAATATTATTCCATGTTATGGATGTACCACAATTCAATTAGCCAGCCCACTTTTGTGACATTTATAGTTTTCTAATATTCTGCCTTACACACATGCTGCAATGAACATTAGTTTACAGATATCTTTACTTACTTATTTGAATATTTCTGTTCAAGAAATTCCTTGAAACATCATCACCAAGTCAGAGTATGCATATTCAAACTTTGATATAATTTGTAACATTACTCTCACAAGTCTACACTATATTTTATCATCCCATGAGGATAACCAATTTTAGCCTAATATTAAATATTATCAATGTTGCTTATGTTCATCAAATGATAAGGTGAAAAGTGACATCTCATTTTATTTTTCATTGATCTATATTGTTTCACTAATAACATAAACAAGAAGACAGAAGCAAAAAATTATTATTGGCCTCCAAATAAACTTATATAAAATACTAGGTAGTATCTATATAGAGATATATTGTCAATACACAGATATCTGTATCAAACCAAAATAATAATAATGAACTGTCAAGTACCTGCTATGTACTGGGCATTTTACTAACACTTTACACTTTTTATATCATTTAATGCTCCCCTCCATCTTTTTTTTTTTTTTTTTTTTTAAACATTTTCTTGTTTTATTGTATTTTGTTTTTCCGTTTTTTGTTACATGGGCTGGGGCCGGGAATCGAACCGAGGTCCTCCGGCATAGCAGGCAAGCACCTTGCCCGCTGAGCCACCGCGGCCCGCCCCTCCCCTCCATCTTTGATAAGGCACTTTGTATTGCTGGAAAGAGGGAAATAATTTCTTCAAAGCCATGCAGTTAATAAGTAACAGTGTGGATTTGAATCCAGGAATTTGACTTTACAGTTGTTTCCTTTGTCAGAGTTTCTTATGGAGATAAATAGTTTTTCCAATAAATCCTGGATAATAAGTGGTACTAGCAATGTGCAAGGTGAGTGCCTTGGACCATCATTAATGAACAATCAGTGGTTCTGTGTCGTTTTGAATGTCAATGCCCTGAGCACATGCATCATCAACGGTACATGTCTCTATTTAAGTGCTTTAAATAGACCATTTCTATTGGTAAGTTTCCCTAATTTATCTTCCATCTGAACTGTTTAGTGGAGATGGAATTTATCTACTGTTAGCACTTTTGTAGACTGGAAACCATAATGACATCGTAAAGACAAAAGTGAATGCTTTCTTGGAATTCTTCTGAGGCAAGGAGCTTAGTCCCTGAGCAATCTTTGGGATTTCAAACTGCTATTCCCAAGTAGATCATCTGTATCACCTCCAATATCATAACCATCACCTGTACAGGCAGAGCAACTCACAAATGTGTGTGCCTTTATATAGATATTGTTACAAAAGTATTTACAAAATTTTAGCTAACTCTTAAATTAAAAATGAAGACCAGAAAGTATCATTAGCTAATTAAAAGAGATAGACAAATGCTGCTTTAGTTCTTTCTCAAAGATGTTCAGTAGAAAAATAAAAATCAAAAAGATTTGGTACGAAGTGAAAATAGAAAATTGATATTCAATTGATAGAAAGAAGATAGATAGATAGATAGATAGATAGATAGATAGATAGATAGATAGATAGATAGATAGATTCCAGAGACTGAGAGAGAGATGAATGAAAAAGGAAATCAGAACAACTCTCTGGAGCCATCCTAGACACATGAGCTACTTCCATAACTCCCCCTCCTTAGAATATATCTCTGAAACAGATAACACACTTTATTTGCTTAACTTAATGATCTGGATAGAAGCCAAAAGACACTTATTTTTCACTCATTTGCCAAAGGAGATTAATGTAAATCAACCTAAAAGTTGTTGTAAAATCAGGACCTACACAGAATACAAATCATCCAATTATTTAATGCAAAGTTATTAATCTTTGCATTAAATATTTAATGCAAAATATTTTATGTGAAAAATATTTTGGTAGAACTAGAGTTTCTAGTGAGTTTAAAGAGAGTTAAAATACTGCTCTGAGTGTTCAAGGGCTTAAATGAAAACAACTCTTGTAGTTGTCAAAGGAAATTAAAAGCCATCTAAACAGGCAAAGTTGTCAAAAAAACAAGTCAAGTAATCTATTCACAAAGTCATTCATGGGACTGTGATTGCCATTTGTATATATCCTATATAGATAGATAGATAGATAGATTTTTTTTTTTGAATAGGCAGATACTGGAATTGAACCTGGGTCTCCAGTATGGCAGGCGTGAACTCTGCCTACTGATCCACAGTGGCCTGCCCTATATTTTGAGCTTAATTTGAAAACAGTTTCCAGTCCACACCTTACAAGAATCATCGTTAGTAAGATGTTCTCTGTTGGGTAATAGACCTGAGTTAAATGGTCAGAGTGTCATTTTCAAAAGTGGTGAAAAATATGCAAGTTGAATCATTCCAATCACATCCCTTAGAGGTTGGGTCTCTGTTGACTGAGGTGCTAATCAGCATGCCAGTGAATTCCCATCCAATCCCACAGTGATAGTTTTATCCCAAGGGCAGAACTTCACTGGAGCCAGGCCAAGCTGATGCTTCACAAGCATAAAACCAACTCATGGTTTTAACCATTCAGTTAGTTGCTCCAGAAATAAGCCCTGCCTTTGATAACAGAATGACTACACAGTGATCTATCCACCTGATACTGTGGATGAAGAAAAGGCAATATGACATAATCTTGGCCACCTAGCAAGTAGCAGGCCTAAATTTTTCAATCATCTAAGCTTGTGCTCACTTCACATATTAAGAATATTATTAAAATTATACCAATCTGACTGAAGATTAGCTACCATTACTAAGGATTAAAAACATGTATCTCAACCAGCAAAATTAAGACTATATTCTCTTTTATTCACAGCAAATAATATTCTCAAGTAATGTTTCTAATTTAGAAATATTGAGGGTTATAACCTTCATTGTTTTTCAACTTTCAGTAATAAAATAAATCCTTCATTTATAACATATTTCACAGTTTACAGTTGATACATTGATATTTATGACCTTTTGCCCTAGTCTCTGGAGAGAAAAGATTCTCAATTTTACAGAATATAATCCTCATTGGAGATGAGCCAACCTCTAGAATTAGATCAATTTACTAATATTCTGAAGCTACTTCACCTTCTTATCTAACCATTTAGACAAGAGCCAAGGCAGTCCTTCTCAACCTTTTTTTTTTTTCATTATTGCATCCTAAGTAGTCATTCTTAGAATTTTTTCCTAATCAGCCCTGTCAAATTTTAATTCCACAGATATACTATATGGCTATTTATGTTGATTACATATATTTATATTTATATGTAAAAACAGCGAGATTTTTCATTCTCCAAGAGCTCATTTTTTCTCTCTTGAAGGAGGCATCAGTCCTATTGCAAATGCATGTATTAAGTTAACTCAATTGTAGAAAAAAAAGAAAAGGTAGTACCATTATTTAAACTTTGGACTAACTAAAATTTCAGCTATGCTTTAAGCCACCACACAAAAATACACTTTTTCTCTTCTGCATCAGACATTTTCTATCATATTTCTCACAAACAAAATTTTATTAGTCATTTCTTTTTTTTTACTTGTTTGTTATCCCCCACTAGACTCAAGTTATATGCAAGCATGACACTTGTCTGTATCCTTCAACATTATATACCCAGTCCCTAGAACCACCTCACACGCTGCAGGCAATGAAAAATATTTCTTTGGTAAATTAGTCAAAATTTCTTAAACTTAATTGACCTAGAGCCATTTTTCATCACATTTTCAAGTAATATATGCAAATATAGGATGGAAAAACAATGGGAAAATCCCTAAATAAACAATATTTAGTCTTCAGTGGGTCTAGTTTCAAGTCACCCATGTGGTTGAATCACTTATTTTTCCTCCAAATATCAGTCTGATTCAAGTGTTGCTTTCTTTGAAATTCAACCACAAATAATTCTTCTATCTAACAGTCTTTAGGTAAAATGAACCGTGAGTCATTTACTCTAAATTTTCTTGAAATATTTCTCACCAGGGACAGCAACCTTGGTTATCTGACTAGACCAAATGCTGATTATAGCATTCTCCAAGCCTATACTTTTAACAGGTTCTGTTTTTTTATGAACTCAAAAGATCCATGCATATGCTAAAACACACAGTCACCTAGAAGAACAGTGGTATCTTGCTCTGATTTTACTGTATGATCAAATTATGGAGGAAATATCTCCAGATGGTGAGAGTTTGAGAATTTGGATGTTTGTGAAAAGTAACACAAGTTGGAGTGTTATAGTTAGAGAAGCTTTGACTAATAAAATGGTATGTAGTAACGTAGAGCAACCCTATATTTTTATGTATATAAAATATTTTATGCCTATAAAATTTTATGTGTATAAAATTTTATGTATATAGAGGAACATTATTATTGAACAATATTGCTACATGTGAGAAAAGGCTGCAACAAATTTGGCATCATCTTTCTCAAAGGCTAAAGTACATTATTAGCAATGAAAATAAATTTCTTATCTATAGATATAAATATACCACAGACAACTGTGTTTTATTTGAAAGAGAATAGGACCAGGATTAGTAAGACCTGGATCTGAATTCTGTAGCTGAAACTTCTTAGTTGTGGACCCGAGTCAAGTAATTATTAAGCCTCTCAGTTTCAATGTGCCCCTCGTAAATGGGGACAGAGACTTAGGAACTATAAATTTAGTGCTTGGATAAATCAGCTAACGGATATGACTATATTGGATGAACAACTGAAAGTTCATTTAATGTAAATATTTTTGAAATACCTATAGAGCAATAGCTTTGTAACCTTGCCACTTTTTGTTGAGATTAAATATAGGAATATTTACCCTTATTGCTTCAAATGACTTATCAGGACTTGGTAAGAGGAAGGGAAAAAACCTTATTTCATATTCAAGCAAAACTATGATATTTCAGGAAATTAAACCATATTAAAGGTAAATTCAAATTGTCTAGTCTTTTTCTTTTGCATGATTCATGATAACAACAACAAAAATAACTTGGTGGTTCTTTCACTTCTCAACTGTCACTTGCCCAACCTGCCCCATATATACATCTTTGGAGTTCTTTTTTTGCTTTACCAAAGGCAGAACCAAAATAAAAGAAGTTCTGAGGCCAAGATCCCACAGAAAAGTCATTTCACTGAAGTGATAGATTTATGAATGATTTAGCAAAGTAGCAGTGAAATCCTGGAGCAAAATGTACCCTAGAATCATCAAACTAAGGATTTGCAGTTCTTTCCATTGCAAATACTGGAATATGAATATCATACATGAACATAGAAACTTTGGCCAAAAGCCATCAAAAACAGCTAACAAAGTTTCTAATCACTATTAAATGCTCATAAATGTTAGTTTCTCATCCTATTTTTGGTCAATTACCTGTGGAATTTGACAATCCTCTTTCACATTTTGCCAAAGATATGATCCTCCCCATTTTTATGTGTCATCACATTCTCGGCATCATGAACAATTACGTTACTCTCTTCTTCTTCAGCAAACTCCTCATAGCATTTTTCACCTCTGTGTTTCTCACTGTATAAAAGATAGGATTTAACGTGGGGGGGGTGAGGATTGCAAAAAACACGAGTCACCAAATTGTCCACTGAGTATGTGGCCACTGGATGCATGTAGGTGAATATGTAGGGCACAAAAAGAGTACAACTATGGTAGAATAGATGCCACATGTGGAGAGAGCCATAGGATTTCACAGGATGATGACAGAGAAAATGAGTAACATGGACCAAATGAACAAGCACATGGCCCCACTCTTGGCAGCCACCACCATTCTAAGCATGTTACTGGGAAGAGGTCACACATGAAGTGGTAAATGACATTGGGGTCAGAGAAGGGCAAGCTGATCATAAAGATAATCTGCACAGTGGCATAGAAGATTCCCCCCAATCCAGGCCATGACCACACAGAGGTGGCAGAGCACTTGTTGTATGATGGTCACATAGTGCAGGGGCTTGCAGATTGCCACATAGTAGTCATAGGTTATGACAAAGAGCAGTATGATCTCCAATCCTCTCCAAAAATGTTCCACAAAGGGCTGAGTCAGATATCCACTCAAGGAGATGCTTCTTCTCAGGTAGAGCAGGTCAATGATCACTTTTTGAGGTGGTAACAGAGGTATAAGAGGCATCTATGAAAGATATATAGGTGAGAGAGAAGTACACGGGAGCAGAAAGTGTAGGGCTGAAGAAGGTGGTTGTGACAATGAGCTGATTGGTCAACACAGTAAATAGAAAAATGGATAAAAAGACAATGACAAGTACTTTTTGCAAGTGTAGATTCTGTGCGAGTCCTAAGAGAATAAATTCAGTCACATTGTTGGGAGGTATGAGACAATCCTTTCAGGATATAACACTTTCCTGTAGCCAGAATCATCTACAAAGAGAAAAAGAAAGGTAATTACTTGTGGAAAGGGTTAGTCTGAATTTCATAATATAGAACTAGAGTAGTCACTATGATTGTGGTGTGTATCTTTAGTAGCCGCCATGCAAGTAACAGCTTCATTTATTCACTCTCACTTCTACCATGATGCTGCTTCCTTATCTTAAGACACCTAGTATTTGTCACCTAGAAACATCATCTACAGGGAACCATTTTATCTACGACCTATTGAGAAAATGTAATGATATAAGTATAGGAAGATTTAGAGCCTTCTCCTGCTTCCAAATACTAAGTCGTTTCAGTGTCATAAACTTCCAAGTTCTCTTCTGCATCTCTGAGCCCATCAACTGTGACTGAAAAAAATATTTCAGAAGCTCCAAAACTTGCACACAGGAAAAAGTTATCCCCTCATCCAGGAGAATTGAATTTTGAACTCACAGCTCTAACTGAAAAGAAAGACATTGTCTTCTAGTCAAGAAAGATCATAAACAGGCAGACTAAGGAAGTTTACAAATAGTTGGAAATACACCATGGCTACCCACCCACCACAGCACATGCTATTCATGTCTTTTTTCTCGTTGTGTAGAGTGCCCATAGTAGTGTCTTAGATATCTGGCACTTACTAAATGATGGTAAATGCTTGGTGAATTACCACACTCCCTACATCTCTATGTGGAAGAAAATAAATGCTTCCCAGAAAATAAACGTGGGGCTCAAGTGCTCCCATCTTTGTACACTGTTTATCATTTATCTCTTTAGAGCTTCAGTAAAACTGGGTTAAGTAAATAAATAAAATTTAAAACTCTTGGTAAGGTATTTAGTCTATGAAGTTCTATTGAGCCAAGGGAACTTTAAATTCAAAGTTTTAAAAGGTGTTTAACTCAGAGGACAAAAAGAAGTTTTTGAGTTAAGAGAAATGATACGTCAATAGATTATAGATAAAATACTATATATGCATATTCACATATACATACACACACACACACTTATATAAGCAAACTACTTATGTGTTCACTAATCCAACAAATATTTATTGGACTCTTACTATGTGTATTAATTTATGTCTTTATCTGTATAAAAACACCCAAAATTCTTCATTAAATGTCTTTAGGAATCCTTCTCCACTTCCAGTATTTTACCATCAAAAAGCAATACTTCAAAGATCCACGATATGAGTGATCTTCTAATTTTCTGCTAAATGCACTCTCTTAAGTCTTTTAAGTTTCTACTACCTGTGTTCCCACGCTTTCTATTCCCATCCTTTCATCACATCCATCATCTATCATTGGTTTAAGGATATCACATTATTTATCAAGTGGGAAAAACATTTTAATTGGGGACATAAATTCCATGAAGAGAAAAAGGAGAAACATTTATGCAAACTAATAAAATATATTCTGAAAAAATATTTACTTCCCAGCAAAAAGACAGAAGTAAAGGGTTTTATTTTTAATAAGCTAAGATGAAATTCATATGTGAAACAAACATGTGAAAACAAAGTGCTGTTGCTTCTTTGGAATGCTTTTATTCCAGATTGGTCCCCCCAAATATCTGATATTATTAAATATTAAAATAAACTAAATATTACTTAACATACTTACAAAATATTATTATATAATGATAATATTTAACACTATTTATAGAAGTGATTTAGAAATAATTATGAAGAAATAGAAATAAATATTTTTTCTTTGGATCAATTATATTCATTCTAGGAATGGATCCTAAAGGAAGATGTTTTTAAAAGAGAAAATCATTATTTAAAAATATATTCAACAAAATTAATAGTTGTAGAAAGTTAGAAAATGAAGTTTCCAACACTGAGAAAATGACTAGGTAAAAATACAGTGCATTTCCTCTAACAGTGTGTAACTTTTAGCAGGGATGTTTTTAAATATTGTGTAACATTGCAGGAAAATTTATATCTTGTCATATTATGCAAGAAAAACATGGATGCAGATTTGAATATATAAAATGATTCTATAATAAGTATATTATCAATAAGGATAAGAGCAGAAAGAACCTGAAATGTTACTTGTAAGTTGGTGAGGCTATAGTGATTCAATTTCCCTTAATATTTTACATGCTAAAGAGATTTAAACCCAGATTGGTGGGGCCAAAGTGGGGCAGGGTATGGTTATATTACTTTCAAGGTCCATTTAAATCTGGCATTTATAATCATATGATCTCCTGGAAAAAAGTTTCACCTATGAACTTGTTTGCCACAGCTCCATACCAGTGCTGCAGGCAGCTTTTAGTTAACCCAGAGAGGAGTAAAGTTTTAAGATATAAAATGCCAACTAGTGCAGCTACATTAGTCTCTTTGTTGATCTATAAATAGCCCCTGTGGATAATATCTTTCTCTTGAGCCTTAAAAGTGTTACCACATATCCTCCTTGAAGTAAAGTTTTTTAGTTGTGTTTAATGAGACCTCAGGGTAGTTCACCATTATTAGCAGAACTTGTCAACCATCCAATTGTTCCACTTAACTGAACATCAGAGGAGAACTTAACAGAATTACAATTTTAAATTTCCAAACCATCCTTAAGTCTACCTGGAGACAAATCAAAACAAGAGAAAAAAATGACTCAAAATTTACAAATTGGGCCAGGCCACAGTGGATCAGCAGGCAGAGTTCTTTCCTGCCTTGCCAGAGATTCTGACTCAATTCCCAGTGCCTATCCATGCAAAACAACAACAACAACAAAAGAAAAAACTTGCAAATTAACTAAACGATACTATGATTTTGGACCCTAATAATTGTGATTTGAACAAGCGAGTGTAGTATGGAGTTTCTGGATGTCTGATATTGTAAAAAGTAGACATTTAGGTAGAAAACTATCTGATTTAATTTTTTTCACAATGCTATGTTTCTATATCAAGCCATCCTTTATATTTATCATTATTTTAGACACTGTATTCAGGTATGCATGCAGTGTTAGTTATGAACCCTATTATAATAAAGGAACTTCATGCCAGGTAAAGTATCCAGTACCTCTTCAAGTTAGTTGTTCATTGCTCCAAGTTTGGATTAACCTAATATGCTCATGATGAAGAAAATATTTCACTTATTGAATTATATACATAGGTTAAAATGTATTTCCTTCAGACATTAAAGTTTAGTGTCACAATACATCTATGGAATGGGAAAAATGACTCCTGAATTGACTCAAGAGAATGTGATCATTCTGAGCAATGCATCATGTTAGAAAAACAGCTGATAACAACTATGTGAGACCATGTAATGAAATTCAGTTTGATGGAATATTTAAACATTATAATTCTGGCCAGGGTAATATTTGTGATAGCAAGTACCAAAGGAAACCTGATGTGATTTAAACTATCCAAAGAACTGTAAGGAATATAAACATTTAAGAAATGCAAGTCCAATGTTGAAAATGATGGGTCATTAGGGATGCTGTTCCTACCAGTCATAAATACACGTTAAAAATCCTCAATGACTCTATCATTTTGCTAAAGCTACCAGAATGCAACATGCCAGAAATAACACTGGTTTTTCACAATGGAAATTTATTAGCTTGTAAATTACAATTCTAAGGAAAATGTACAAACTAAGGCATCAAAAGATGCCTTTCTTCAGGATGCCATCTCTGAAGAAAGGTCGCTGGCACCTGGGACACCTCTGTTACATGGGAAGGTGCATGGCTGGCATTGCTTGTTCTTCTATCCCAGGTTTCATTGCTTTCAGCTTCTCACTTTAGTGGTTTGTTCAGGTTGTGTACATCTTGCTTGCTTTTCTGGGGCTCTTCTCTCTAAGCTCCCTTGGCTTTTTCTGTCCTTTTTGCTCTCATAAAAGAATCCAGTAAAAAGATTAAACCCCAACTTGAATGGGCTGGGTCACATCTCTATTGAAATGCCGAAACAAAAATATCCAACCTATAACAGGTCTGCACTCACAGGAATGGCTTAAAAGAATATAGTCTTTTCTGGGGTACATAACAGCTTCAAACTAGCAATAAGTATAATGATACATTGGTGGTAGAGAAAAAAATCCCTAAAATTTAAGAAACATAGGATGTGAATCAAAGGTTGATTCATCTAGATATATACAATGACAAATTAAAAGGATGGATTTCAAATAATTAGAGAAACCAATTAATAATAAATTATGTTAGCAGAATGCTTTCTCTATTCGGGAAAAATAAACTGATACTTCCTCAAAACAAAACAAAAAAATCTTAAATGGGGTTGAAAAATATTTTTTGAAAAGTTATTAAAAATAATAGAGGTTCGAGTACTGGGAAGATGGCAGAATAGAGTAGATAGAGTCCAGACATTCTCCAAGGAAATATTAGAGGAGGGATGGGAGGGTGACTGAGAAAGTGATTCCAGAGTACAACTGACCTGGGAGTCTTCTGCACCACACAGGGCAGCCCTGACTGCAAAAGTTGAGGGACTGAGAAGCAGAAAACGGGGGCCTGGCACAGAAGTGTGGAGCCCACAGGAGACAGGGAGATGGGGAATGAGAAGTAAGCCTAGCCACATTCCTTGAACATTCTACCCTCACCAGCACAGCCTTATGACCTGTGATTCACCTCACACTCCATGCACCTGAATCCCATCACTGCCCCAACTCCCCATGCTCTGAGTGCCAATGACCCACCAAACCCCAGCACATGTTCCCACCCCACACCTTAACCCAAGTGCGGCCCAACCTACCTCTTCTGCACCCTTCCTGAACACTATCCCCTTCTCCATGCACCCTGTAGTCTGTCACCAGTGCATAAAGACTGCAGGTGCTTACCTCTATACCCAGGCTAAACCCACTTCCAGCCTATATAGTCACACAGCCTCACCCCAACTCCCTGAGCTCTGTACATGAGTAAATCAGCTTAGGCACTCCTAGACCCATACATGCGCATGGCACCCAGTCACACATCCCAGCTCTGGGAAAGATCTGACCTGTGTAGCTGGATCACATCTGCCCGCAGCCCATGCAAGCATAATGCTGACCCACTATCAAAGCTCTGCACATGTGTACAAAGGACCCAGTGTCCTAAACAGTTTACACCAGGGTTATGCCCCACAGACCCATGCACTCACACAGCTACATCCTCCCTGGCTGCTGGGTGCTCACATTCTCAGGCACCAGCATAGCATCTCCAACCAACACTTATACCTGTGCTGCAGTGCATCATCACACTGTTGTGCCCACCCCATACCCTGTATACTGCTGCACATCCATTTCCAAAACAAAAGACTTTAGACTACTGAAGGAAACCAACTTCCAAAGCAAGTCCATCAAGATACTTACATGTGATGAAACAAAGGAAGATCACTAAGCATATCACAATGCGGATAGTTATAGCCCAGCCTAATGACCAAACCACAACAAAAGAAGAGGCACAGACACTGGAACAACTAATCAAAGTTGGTCTTATAACTCTACTTAATAAAAAAGTGGGATGGCTAATGACATAATGGAGATCAAGAAGAGAGCAGAAGAGCATAAAAATGAATTTGAAAGAATAAATAGAAAAATAGCAGATATCACAGAGATTTAAGTTCCTTTTGACTAAATAAAAAGCACAGTAGAGACACACAACAGCAGATCTGAAGAGGCAGAAGAAAAAACTAAGAATACTAGAGGACAGGATAATTAATTTTGAATACTCAAAACAGCAATTGGTAAAAAAGATGGAAAAATTTGAATTGAATCTCAAGGGAATGATGGACAAAGCAAAGTATGCAGATATAAAAATCATTGGTGTCCCAGAAGGAGAAGAGAGGGGTAAAGAGGTAGGAAGAGTAGTTGAGGATATAATGGGGAGAAAACTTCTCAATCCTTATAAAGGACATAAATATACAAGTCAAGGTAGCTTAATGAACTACAAACAGAATAAATACAAAAAATAAGCCTTCCCCAAGACACATACTAATCAGTCTGCAAACATTGAAGAGAAGCAAAGGTCTTGAAAGCAGCATGAGAAAAGCAACCTACTACATATAAGGGAAGGCATGTAAGACTGAATACTCCACTGGCACCATAGAGATCAGAAGGCAGTGGTATGATATATTTAAGATACTGAAAGAGAAAGACTTCCAGCCAAGAATTCTGTACCCAACCAAATCGTCCTTCAAAACTCAGGGAGAGATTAAAATTTTCACATACAAACAAATCCTGGTAGAATTTGTCAGCAAGAGACTGGCCCTACAAGAAATACTAATGGTAGTGTTGCCAGTTGAATAAAAAAGATCAGAGGGGAGGGCCTGAAGGATGGCACAGAATTAAAGAGGACCAAGAAAGCTAACTTAAAGGGTAAAAAGAGAAAGAGGGTTAAGAAAATATAGAACTGACAAAAAAAATCCAAAGATAAGGCAGTGGATTTAAGAAACGCCTTTCCAGTAATAACATTGAATGTTAACGGACTAATTTTACAAATTAAAAGATACAAATTGGCAGGATGAATTAAGAAACATAATCCAGCTATTTGCTGCTTACAAGAGACTCATCTTTCTTAGATACAAGGATACAAATAGATTGAAGGTGAAAGGGTGGAAAAATATTTTCTATACAAGTTGCAACCAAAAGAAAGCAGGAGTAGTTATACTAATATTGACAAAATAGATTTTAAATGCAAAGATGTCAAAAGAAACAAAGAAGGACACTATATATTAATAAAATGGACAATTTACCAAGAAGAAATAATGATCATAAATGTTTAAGCTCCCAATAAAGGAGATCCAAAGTACATGAGACAGACATTGGCAAAAATGAAGGGAGTGACAGATATTTCAACAATAATAGTAAGAGACTTTAATACACCAATCTCCTCTATAGATAGAATAACTAGATAGAAGATCAACAAGGAAATAGGTTGAACAACTTGATAAATGAATTAGCCCTAACGGGCATATATAGGTCATTGCACCTCAAAACACCAGGGTATACATTCATCTCTAGTGCTCATCAAACAATCTCCAGGACAGATCATATGCTGAGGCACAAAACAGGACTTTATAAATTTTAAAACATTGAAAATATTCAAAGCATTTTGTCTGATCACAATGGAATGAAGCTAGATCTCAATATACACCCAAAGAATGAGAAATTCTCAAATATATGAAGATTAAATAACATACTCTTAACCTCCAGTGGCTCAAAGAAGAAATTGTGATAGAAATCAGGAGCTATCTAGAGATAAATTAAAATGAGAATGCAACATAGGACTTATGGGATGCAGCAAAGGCTGTGGTGAGAGGGAAATTTGTTACCCTAAACACCCATATTAATAAACAAGAAAGGGCAAAAATCAAGGACTTAACTACTTGTCTGGAGTAACTTGAGAAAGAATAGCAAACTAACTCCAAAGCATAAAGAAGAGAAATAACAAAGATTAAATCAAGTTAAATGAATGGAACAACAAAAGAACAATAGAAAGACTCAATAAAACCAAAAGCTGGTTCTTTGAGAAAAATCATAAAATGGGCCACTAGTAAGACTGACAGAAAAAGAGAAAGGATGTAAATAAATGAAATCAGAAATGAGAAGGAGTGCATTACCACAGATCCTGAAGAAATAAAAGAAATCCTAAGAGGATACTATGAAAAAGTATAAGCCAATGAACTAGACAACTTAGATAAATGGAAAATTCCTGAAAAAACACAAACAAATTACACTGACTCAGGAAGAAATAGAATATCTCTACAAACCAATTACAAATAAAGAAATTCAATCAGTGACTCAGGAAGAAATAAAATATCTGCACAAAACAATTACACATAAAGAGATTCAATCAGTCATCAAAAAATCTTCCTACAAAGATAAGCCCAGGGCTGAATGGCTTCACAGGGGAATTTTAACAAGCATTCCCAAACGAATATACACCAATCCTGCTCAAGCTTTTCTGAAAAATTGAGGAGAAATGAACATTCACTCATTTTATTATGCTAACATAATTTCAATAGCAAAAGCATATAAAGATGCAATAAGAAAGGAAAACTACAGGTAATTCTCCCTTATGAACATAGATGCAAAAATTCCTAACAAAATATTAGCAAACTGAATTCAACAACACATTAAAAGAATTATACACCATGACCAAGTGGGGTTTATGCCAGGAATGAAAGGTGGTTCAACGTAAGAAAATTAATTAATGTTATATAGTACACTAACAAATAGGGAGGGAAAAATCAAATGATCAGCTTGACTGATACTGAAAAAGCATTCAACAAAGTTCAGCATCCCTTTCTAATAAAAAACACTTGAAAAGATAGGAATCCAAGTTCCCCAATATGATAAAGGGCGTATATGAAAAACCTATTGCTGCATCATACTCAATAGAGAGAGACTGAAAGCTTTCCTCCTGAGATCAGGAATGACACAAGGATGCCCTTTGTTACCACTATTATTCAGCTTTGTGCTAGAAGTGTTATCTAGAGCAATCAGGCAGGAAAAAGAAATAAAAGTCATCCAAATTGGACAGGAGGAGTAAAACTTTCATTATTTGCAGATGACATGATATGATACATGGAAGGTCCTGAGAAATCTGCAACAAAGTTACTTCAGCTAATAAATTCAGTGAGGTGGCAGGATATAAAATTATTATGCAAAAATCAGTAAACGTTTCTATATTCAAACAATGACCTAACTGAGGAGTCAGTTAAGGAAAAATTCCATTCAAAATAGCAACTAAAAGAATCAAGTACCTAGAAATGAACATAACTAGGGATATAAAGGACTTGAACACAGAAAACTACATAACATTTCCAAAAGAAATCAAAGAACATATATATTGGTAGAAAGACATTCCCTGCTCAAGGTTAGGAAGGTTAAATATAGTTAAGATATCAATTCTATCCAAATTGATCAACAGATTCAATGCAGTACCAATAAAAAATCCATCAACCTACTTTAAAGACTTGGAAAAGATAGTTACCAAATTCATTGGGATAGAAAAGTGACCCTGTAGCTAAAAGCATTTTAAAAAATAAGAGCAAAGTGGGAAGACTGACACCTCCAGATTTTAAAACTTATTATAAAGCCATAGTGGGCAAAACAGTATGGTACTTGCACAAAGACAAAAGTATTGACTGATGGAATCAAATCAAGAGTGCAGAAATAGACCACCAAATCCATGATCAAATGATTTTTGACAAGGTCCCCAAATCAACTGAACTGGGACAAAATAGTCTTTTCAATAAATAAGCATGGGAGAACTGGATATCAATAGCCAAATGAATGAAAAAGGACACCTGCCTTACACTCTATACAAAAATTAACTCAAAGTGGATCAAGCACATAGTACTATAAAGCTTCTAGAAGAAAATGTAGGGAAACATTTTCAAGACCTAGTAATAAGAGATAGTTTCCTAAATTTTACACCCAAAGCACAAACAACAATAGAATAAATAGATAAATGGGAACACCTCAAAGTCAGATGCTTCTGCACCTCAAAGGACTTTGTCAAAAAGGTAAAGGGGGAGCCAAGTCAATGGGAGAAAATATTTGGAAATCACACCTTGGACAAAGTTTGATATCCTGTATACATTAAGAAATTGTACAACCAACAACAAAAGAACAAACAACTACAGTGATATCTCATTATAGTCTTGATCTCCATTTCCCTTATAGCTAATGAAAATGAGCATTTCTTCATGTGCATTTGAGCCATCTGTTTTTGCTCTTAGAAAAATGTCTATTCATATCTTTAGTCCTTTTTATAATTACTTAGTTTATTTTTTTATTGTTTTGGATTGAGATTCAGTTTGGGATGCCTTAACTAATAACATCTTCAAATGTCTTATTTACAACTGAGTTCACACACACACAGGACCAGAGGTTGGGACCTGAAGATGTGTTTTGGAGGGGTCACGATTCAACCTCCAATAGTCCAGACTCAACTCCAAAAACATGTTCTTCCACAGGGAAGATACATTTACTTCATCACACAAGCCCAAAAGACAAAAAGTTTTAGAAAAATATTACTACAATAGCTCATCAAGTTAATTATGTGTGTGATCCTTCTGGAGCAATATTCCTCTGTTTGATAGACTTATGTGTTAGGTACTGAAAGGATATTAATGATCACCATCCCCAAAATATTGCAAGCTTGTTGACCACTATCAGAATGTACAAAAATTGAAAAACAAACATGTTTAGACAACAAGGTATAACCAGACACTCATGGGAGAATAAATGTGAACTGGCTTGATGACTGACAGAAGCTCACTCCATCAATGATAATATTATTGCCAGACCTTGCATTAAAATCTAGTGAAGTCACCACTTGGGTAAGTGTCAGTGAAAGGTTGATTTAACCTTGTCACCCTAACTCTGGCTTCAATGCCCGTGTCATGCTACAGGGCTTGGTGCCTTCCTTAACGCATTGTAACCAGTGCCTATGACCAAAGGCTTTGGATCCTCCTCTGACTTCCCACTAAAGGAATTTGCTTACTTTTTGTGTGCCCCTCAAATGGTAGACTTTAGAGATTCTGTTATCCTCCACTTGTAAATATGTTGTGTGCCCTTACCTGGTTATTGAATATTATTCATATTGGCATTTTGCAACTAAGCAAATAAATAAGTTGTACTATACCAAATTTTAGTGATGCTGAATCTGCATTCAATTAGCAATAATTTCTCAGGTCATTTTATGACACAAATTGTAAAATCTACCAAACAAGTTATTTGCTTCTAATATACAATGGTGGGACAGGCATATGATAAATATTCTCATTCCAGAAGGAGAAATTGGGAGGAAAATAGTTCATGGGTCCCAAACGTGAGTGAAAACCAGTAATTGATAATTTGGAAAATTTTTAGCCTATCCAGATAATGTGCTCTGAGACTGGGGCCAGAGATGGCTCTGTCAGGAACCTCCCTCAGATTTCAAGAAGTAAGATCCCAGAGGATAGGGCTCCATGTGAGAATTTAACTGAACAATGCTTTGCTAAAGAGTGTATGGTTGAACAAAGATCCAGTCAGCCATATAATTAGAAGCCAAGATTGGAAATACAATTAGTCTAAAAAGATCTGTGGGAAGTTATTTTGTCTGCTGTTTTATTTTTGTTTTTAGTTTTTTCATGATGACATTTTGATTGTTCTTTAATGGTTCAGGAAGCTTGGAAGGAATGGGGCTGCTACTCCACCAGGCCTGGAGGATCAGAATTAAGCCAAAGTAGATCTTGAGATCTAGTGGAGTTTGCCCTGCTATGTTTTGGACTTGTTTGGGAACTGTGACCCCTGTTTTACTTCCAATTTCTCACTTCTGGAGTGGGAGTACTCATCTTATGCTTGCCTCATCACTGTATATTAGAAGCAGATTTTTTTTCAAGATTTCACAGGTCCATCAGAGAAATTTTTCCCCAGAATGATCCACACCCATAACTGACTTTGATGAAACTTTGTAATTAGTATTGTTCTATAATGGTTTAAGGCTTTGGGATATTGTAACAGGGTGAATGCATTTTGTTCCCTGGTCCTGAGGGTATGAACCCGTTTATAAATAGAACACTTGAAGATGTTATCAGTTAGGATGTGCCCAGATTAAATGAAGGTGTGCTTTAATCCCTAAAGTTCTTATAAGTAAAGGAAATTAGAAACAAAAAGAAGTCACAGGAAGTAGCCAAAAGCTGGAAGTCAATAGAACCCAGAAGAAAGAAGAGATGCTGCCATGTACATTGGCATGTCAAGGAAAAGCCAAAGAATCATCACTTTTTAGATTAATTCAAAGGAAACTGTTTTATGCAATTAAATTGCTTAAAGATTATTTGGAAAACTGGAGTCTTATAGTCCAAACTGAGCCACAGAGATCCACATTCAGAAGGCTGTGACACAGGATTGTCCTGCTAAGGCAGAAGCAGCTGAAGCCACAATTGTGCTGCCACTGGCCAAATGGGAAAGTGCCTACTATTTCCCTGACTTCAGAACCACCTAGGTTTCTAATGAGCTCTCACCAGGACCCAGCTTCAATTCACAAATTTCCAACTTGCACAGACTCCAACTTCCAAGACTTGCACAGATGTACCTGATTGGCTGAACTCAAGCCATGTATCTGTACCCTTATAGCAAAGTACCCTAGGAATTGCAGTTCCTTGGATTTTATGTTTGGAAAATGATTAACATGTTAGGGAACTTATATCATATGTGGGATGCTCTCAGAAGAGTTTTTAGTAGCCACATATTACTAATTTTCATGCATGAGAACTTACATAATTTACCCCATAAATAGTTCTTCGTTTCTACAAAACTTGAGCATCCCTATTTCTGATTGCCTTACACATAGGAAAAAATGTAGATATAAATGGCCTCACTGAAAATTATCTGTTGATACCATAGAGAGTAGCATTCATATATTCATGCAAATTTACAGAATACCTGTGGGGCAAGGCATTGGGCTTAATGCTGAAGTAGAAATGTAAATAAATAGGATCATCTTTGGCCTTATGGGACTAGAATAGTTTATTATTTGGTATCAATTCTCAAGTAGCTCATCTACCTTAGTTTTCAATATTTGGTTAGGTGGATTACTCCTGAATTACAAATTGCTTGTCTAATTTTATTTACTCTGACTTTAAAAGGATTTTAAGTACAATCCAAATGTTTTATAGATACTTTATTATGAGATTTTCTTATAAATATATTTCTGAAATTATGAGTGCTGTATACATTGAGTAAGATTAAACAGTTTATATATGTAAATCAATAATATGGTTTATGGAAAAAATGATAGAATATGTTTTTGGACTTCATGGCATATTGATTAGGGCCATTGGATGAGAAAAGAAATAATTATAAGCAGATATCAATGTCAACTACTAGAAGGAGACTTCCTAAAGGAAAGTTCAGATTCACTGACAAATAAGAAGAAAGACTAGAAAGTTGTTTGTCAGAATTAAATGATGTGGTCATTAATAGACAAAATAAATTTTCAAGTGAAATCATTAGCCATCTTGTGACCTCAATAGTTATGTGTCAATCTGAAAAATTAGAAAAATAAAACAGAGAAAAGGTGATTCTTCTGTCAAAATTTCTGTCTTCTGATGGAAACCTGGAATAGACCTTAAATATAAATGAATTCATGGACTCTGTGATGGCTACAAAAGGGGTGATACAATATAGGTGTTCTATAGGCATTTGTTGACTGAATGAATAAATTAAAAATCAAACTTATGATACATCTTTTCCCAGTATTTATCATTATTTTACAAGTAAACTGCCACTTATTTTGGAAATTAACATCTATAAAAGGAAAGAAAGAACTAAGGAGATGGAAGAACATTTTGTGTATTTGAGTACTAGCATAAAGTTGGAGTAGAATTAATCCAGAGGATTGTAAGAAATAAGTTTAGGGAGGGAGTCTGGAACCAAATCATCTAAAGTATTGTAGGCCAATATAGGAAGATATAGATTTTATTTAATTTGTGAAATCCACTGTAGGATTTTTGTGCAGGGGATTGGAATTATGTGAATCAAATTTCAAAGGATCATTTAGCAATTACAGAAGAACAGATTGTTAAAAGGGAGGAAGGAAAACAGAGAGACCAGCCAGGAGGATATTGAGTGAATCAAGGGAGGCATCACGGAGCTAGTGAGTATGATACAAATTACACTATATTTTGGAGATTCATCAGGACTTGATAAAGATGTAAATAAGTAATGCTAATAGAACAAAAGAATGAGATACATAGTCAAAACAATGACAGGACAGTGGATTCATTTAATGTGAGGGGAATTGTCTAGGAAGAAATACGTATAATGCAGACAATTTTTAAAAATATTTTATAAATACTAATTTGACATCCCAGCAGTGATCTCCATTAGGGCATTAACTATAATCTCAAAAATTAGGGGAGATTTAGGGGCCATAGTTAGAAAAATGGGATTCCTAAGTAGTATTAGTCAGGGAGAGGAGGTAGGTCGAAGGAAAGAAAATAAGGAGTTTTCAGTGAGTTGAGATTAAAATCAAAACAGTGACCTTGTGTCTATAGACTTACATTCATTAATTCTATCTACTTAAATATGCAAATGACCTTAAACATGTCCTTAAGTTTACACTATAGTGACTTTACACATAGTACAACTTTTCAGGGAATTGTATTCTCATCCTTTATTGTACTAGCCAATTACTACTTTTTTTTTAAAAACTCACCTAAAACAAGCTTACTCTAGAAGTCCTTTCATGATCCTGGTTTGATTTAGATAGTCCTACATTATGCCCCTTATAATTAGGTTAATATGTTTATAATAGTACCCTACATTGCTCTGCATTTTTCTATTCTCATTATTATGTATCAAATCATTGATAATAGGGAATTATGCCTTAATCAACATTGTAATAACAATGTCCATATCAATTTTGACAGAAATAGTTGCTTCATAAACATTATTTTGATTGAATAAATAACAGGAAGAATTATTATTTAATACATTTTAAAATATATTCACTGTTTTATAAACTATTTCTAAAATCTGAAATCAACACCTATAAAAAATATGTGGAACAAGAAGCAATGTGACTTTGACATTCTGGTCTTCCCACTGAACCCAAAATAATGGAAAATAGTTTGTATAATATTCTCACTCTTTTACATTTTGACCATAGTAGGCAACTACAGTTTTAACTGTAACTGTTAATAACTCTCTGGGTTTTCACCTATGTACTTCTTTCTTGCTGGTTTATCATTTAAGGGTGTCATTTATGCCACAGTCATTTCCCCACAATTGATTTCAGTCTTCTTTTTTGGACAAAAGGCCATATCCTTCCAAGCTTGTATAATTCAGCTCTTTATGGAGCTCTTTGCTGGCTCAGAGATCTTTCTTCTGTTGGCAATGGCATATGACTGCTATGTGGCCATCTGTAAGCCCTTGCATTATCTGATTATCAGGAGACAATGGGTGTGTGTTGTGCTGCTAATAGTGTCCTTGATCACAGTTTTTCTGCCCTCAGTAATTCAACTGATCTCTCTAACAAGCTTCCAATCTGTGGTCCCAATGTCACTGATCACTTTTTGTGACATGAACCCCTTATTGAAACTCATCTACTCTGACACTTATGTCATTGGCCTCAGCAGCATTCAATGGAAGGATGATCTGCTGTGTTGTATTTCTGCTCTTACTCCTCTCGTATGATGTCATTTTGCTCTCTCTAATCTGTCTAGTCAGAAGAGAAAAAGCCATCACCTACTGTGGTTCACACATCAGTGTGATGGTATTCTTCTTTGATCCATGGTTTTATGTATGCAAGGCCTGCTAGAAAATTCCCTAGTGACAAATCATTGAGTATGTTTACACAGTTATAAACCCTATTCTAAACCTTTTCATCTATACTCTGAAAAATTCAGAGGTGACAAATGCTAGGAAGAAGCTCTGAAAAAGAAAAGTCATATGTATTAAATGAGTGAATTTTTCCCCATGAGAAAAATTTTTGGCTTTAGTAAAAAATCACCTTATGATGTAGAAGCCACCATGAATACAACGTAACCTTTCTTTTTCTTTAGGCAATTATCATTAAAATTAGAAAATTCACTACTTGACTTGATTATTGCTAGCAGTCTCTGTACTAGAATGCAAGCTCAATACTCTCTTTTTGTCCCTCCACTTAGGAAGGTGTAATGAATATATTGTAGGGAGTAAAAAATAATATGTAATGACTTATTGATTTAAATTTTAATAATTACACTGACTTTGACTAATTTCTGCATTATAATTAACATTTTCCCAGTCTAGCTTTTTCTGACTTAAATTCTTATTTATACTCATTATTGTCATTATACTAGTTGAAATATTTAATGCTATACAGACTGTCCTCTTTTTAAATTTCAGTCGCCTTACATATGATTTTTAAGTGTGTAATATTTCTACTTTATAAAAATTGAAACTTTAAACATAATAAATATGAATGTGGAAATCATTCAAACTGAAAAAGTGAGAAGTAAATCTCCTCTCCATCCCTCACCATAATCTCTCAGGGCTTCTGTGGAGGGTCAATCACTTACTTTTATTTTTTTTTTAAGTTTCTTGAAGGAATAATCTTAAATAAAATCATGTTTACATATAAGTATGTGTGTTTATTTGCATGCGTACACATTTGCATTTAACTACTCAACATCTTGAAGTCATTTTTATTCTATTCCATAGCTAATTCATTGTTAGTTATCCTCATATTGGATAAACACCTCAAAGAGATTCACTAAAATTAAAGTTTTCAGTTCTTCATGTTGTTTCTAGTCTTTTTCTGTGAGATATAATTCTGTAATAAAAATATCTGTTTTTTAAATATGCAAGTATGAGTCCCATGAAATAGATTTTTGTGTCAAATTTTGCATGTAGCTATCAAACTGTTGATTTTATGTTATTTAAAAAATCCACTTGAGATTGTACCAACCACACACCTGCCATAACCTGTGAACTATCTGTTTGTTTCTATTCTCAACAAACATCATTTAATAAACATTTATCGTGTTTAATAACATGATTAATTATTAAAATTGAATTTAATTGGTATTATTTAATTGAAATCATTTCAATTTCAGTACCTTTTCACGTTTAGAATTATTTGCATTTTTGTCTATAAATTATATATTAATTAATACCTTTTACTTATTTCTTTCATTGTCAATATTTTCCATGCTAAATGTATGAGTTATATACTAAATAAATTATTCCTTTTTCTGTTATGAATTACAAGTTAAAAACTACAGTTCTAAACCTATAAAAATGTTGAAACTAAGGTATCTAGTGAAAGATACCTTAACTTCAAGGAAAGTTGATAGGTCATGAGCATCTCTGTCACTTGGGTAGTCACGTGGCTGGCATCTGCTGGTCCCTTGCTACTAGGTTCCTTTGCTTTAGACTCTGTTCCTGTCGGGTTTCCTCACTTTGGTTCTCCAGGGATGGACTTCATCTTTTGGCTTGCCTTGTTTCTCTCCAGGTTTTAGCTTGTTTAACATCTCATGGCAACCTCTGGGCTCCAAGCATATTTAAACATTTGTGTCTCTGTTTTCAAGCACCAGCATCTGTCAGTGCTCCTCTCTCTATCAGCTCTCAAGCTTCTTCCATTTCTGAAGTTTCCCTTGTCCAAAATGTTTCCACTTTTAAAGAATTCCAGTAAACTAATCAGGACCTGGCATGGGTGGAGTCACATCTTCATCTAATCAAAGGCCACACCCACTTTTGGATGTGTCACATCTCCATTGAAATAAGCTAATTAAAAGTTTCTGCTCTACAGTTTTGAATTAGTATTAAAAGAAACTGCTGTTTTTGTAATTTTGTTTTATGTTTGCCATAGCCCAAACACCCCTAAAGAGAGGGATGGAAAGATCAAAGGTGATGGTGGGGTTATACAGAGAAGATAGAATTTAACAAATGAATATGAATGCTGAATAATTAAATTGATATCTTTAGTCTCCAGGATTTTAAAGCAGCTAGAAGTAAAAACCTAAAATTGTGAAATCGTAACCCATGCAAAACTCTGAAGTATGATCTACAAAAAAATAAAGTAACAGCTGTCCCTACAGGATTGAATCAAGATTAAAGCATGGCTTTTCTGGGATACTATATACTTTCAAATTGCACAGTAGTACTTTACATTTATTTCTTATTTTATTTATCTTTTATGTACGCAAGGTGATTTGGAGTTATGTACCCCAAAAAAGGTGCATGTTTTTTACTACTGTAGGGGCAGACCTATAAGTGAGACTTTTTGATTAGGTTATTTCAATTGATATGTGACACACCACATTCAAAGTGGTCTTAATCTCCTTTCTGAAACCCTTTATAAGTGGATAAAGGACACACCAAGAAAGTCAGAGAACTGAGAGAAGCCCCAGAGGAGCTGAGGGAGGACATACCCACAGAAGCTGAGAAAGGGCCACTGAAGGTAGAAGCTGAAAACAATGTGTTCTGGAGAGAAGAACCAGCAAATGCTTGCATGTGCCTTCCCAGGTAGCAGAGGATTCCCACATGGTGGCAATTTTTTTTAGAGAAAACATTGTATATTTGATGCTTTAATTTTGAAATTTCCATGGCCTTCAGACTTGTAAGCTAATAAAATCCCATTGTGAAAGCCAACCCATTTATGTTAGATTGCATTCTGGTAGCTTTAGCAAACTGAAACAATATGGCTATAAGAAAAATCACGTCTTTCAGGCATTGTATGACTCAAGACATTGCCCAGTCCTTTTGTGCTGCTTAGATCATCTTTCTCACATGAATGGCCTATGGCTGCTATGTAGCCATCTGCCAACTCCTGCTCTACATGAGATGACAAGTGTGCTGTCTCCTCATAGGTCAGATCTGGAATGGAAGTTTTGTCTCTACCATCACTGAGTTCCTCTTCACCACATGTCTGCCCCTATGCACCCCATGTGTGCCTAAAACATTTTGTTGAAACTCACTTCCGGGGAAACCCATACTTTTGATCTCTTTGTTGCTGTTAACAGCAGGTTCATTTGTCTGTTAAAATTCCTGCTCTTGATGGTCTCCTATGTGGCCATCCTATAAACTTTGCATTTGCTCCTCTTAGGAGGGAGATTCAAAGCCCTGTCTGTGTCTCCCACATTACTATGGTTATCTTATTCTTTGTGCCAGGCTTATTTGTGTATCTGGGTCAACTGATCACCTTCCTTATGATAAAGCTGTGGTTGTACATTATTCTATGAGAGATCTCCTTATAAGCTCTTTAATATACATTCCCAGAAAGGCAGTTGTGAGAAATGTTATGAGGCAGTCTGGGGTAAAAGATGACTTTGAATGGAAAATAATCATAATCATATAAAATGACTTCATCCTTTTCTTATTGAGAGAAAGGATGATAATTTCTATGGTCAGGGCCAAGTGAACATTCTAGGGCAAAATTAGTTTGATGATAGCATGTAAGTCTTTAGAGGAAGAACTCAAGCAGGAAATATACCATTTAGCTTAATTTATTGCCGTTTTGATTGTCAAACTTTAGTGTAATGTCAGAATCAGAGTTATTAAAATTCTAATTTTAAGAAATCACTCTAGAGATTATACCTCATTAGGACTGTTATGGGAATGTTATATCTGCATTTTAAACACATTTTACAGTTGTTTCTGAAGTAGGTGATTTTGGCACACAATTTGAGCCATGGTGCTGTAGATTGTGTTCACTTTTGCAGCTTATTAAATGAATTATTAAGGCTTTCCCTGGGAAGTATACTTCAAAGAAG
This sequence comes from Tamandua tetradactyla, assembly GCF_023851605.1. Taxonomy (NCBI): domain Eukaryota; kingdom Metazoa; phylum Chordata; class Mammalia; order Pilosa; family Myrmecophagidae; genus Tamandua; species Tamandua tetradactyla. Next base: position 126,887,030 of record NC_135328.1, read on the forward strand.
AAGCCATGAAAACAATGAAGGTCTCTCATCCTCATGAATAATGCAATGCATACACACTACCTTTACAATAATAAGACAAAAATAAAATACTCTGGGAAAGTAAGAAAGTTTTGGATTTTTATTCTCTCATCTTCTCTTGTTATACTTTATAATCTTTAGTCATATTGGGTCTAATTCTTTCTTTATCTTTTTCTGTCTCAAAAGAAAAGTTTATCATTTATTCTTTCAAAATTATTTCATCTAAAGCTCATTTTCATTGTCAAAATAATTGGTAATTCACACTGAAAGTCTTGTTTGTAAAATTCTGATGTCTGGATGACATATGTATCATTTCTTGTATGAACTTTTGGAGGAAAAGGTAATAGGGTAATAATATAGAATCTTTTAAGACTGTACCAAATTCAAATCTTAGTTTTGTCATTTATGGTGTGACTTTTGGCAAAACATGATCTCTTTAAGTTTCAGTTAAAGGAAAATAATAGAGGTATTATTAGCATCAAATCAAATAATCCTTGAAAAGTTTTAGTACACCTAAATGTTCAATAAGTGTTAGTTATAGTAAACATCCTTTATTTCAGGAATCTCTAAAATTATAATAGAGCTACTTAATTCCCATTTAGTTTTTTTTTTTTTTTTTTTTTTTTTTTTTTAGAGAGAGGGAGGAAGGGAAGGAAAGACAGAGAGAAGGAAGGAAGGGAAACATTTTTAAACATTTTCTTGTTTTATTGTATTTTGTTTGTTCGCTTGTTTTTTACATGGGCTGGGGCCGGGAATCGAACCGAGGTCCTCCGGCATGGCAGGCAAGCACTTTGCCCGCTGAGCCACCGCGGCCCGCCCCCCATTTAGTTTTAATGTAATGTTGCTTTTGGGATGAGTCATAATATCTGTTTCCCAACTTTGAAGCATACTCTGATATTTGACTAGCCTTATGTGAGTTCTTGGGGTCTGGAATGGGACTTTCCTCTGCAATTCCTGAAATACTCTCACCTGGTTTTCAGTTCTCCACCAACCTTGAGCCTCCGAGGTCTTATAGCTGATCTGATTTTGGCTCTGATTTTCTCCTGACATGTCCTTTTTGAAGGTCAAATAACTATTTTACTGTGAACCTGCAATCAACAAGCAGATTATCATAATATATGCAGATTTAAAGGATAATATTAGTTCAGAGTCGGTAACACTGTGTAGTGGTTATGACCAGACACTGAGGTTCAGATTTCATGGGTTTGAATATGACCTGGGTAAATTTTAAATTTGTGTACATCTGTCAAATGGTAATAATAGTGTTCATTTCTTAAATTTGTGGGCTAATATATGTTAAATGCTTATAACAGTGCCTTACATATAGTAACTATTAGGTGAGTTTTTAAAAGAAAAAAATATTGACTAATACTGACCAATTCTGTTTGGGCAGATATGGGCTGAAATCTCTTCTGGAAATCTTAGGGCTTTATTCTCTCTAAGTTGGCTCTGTTGTTGAAAGAATTTTTTCTAACAAACAGTGCCAGCACAACTGGTATCTAAAGGGAAGCAAATGAATTTGGTCTCTGATATCAAACCATACCCACAAATGAACTAAAAGTGGATTATAACCCTAAATTTCAGGAATATAGCATAAAAATCTTAGAAAAAAATTTAAGAATATTGCCTCATGACCATATATTAGGCAGTGAATTCTTAAATATTACACCAAAGCAGAAACAACAAGAACAGTAGAAACATTAGAGTCCATTCAAAATAAAATTTTTATCATCAAATGACACTGTTAAAAAAGTGACAATAAAACTTATCAAATGGTGGAATATATTTGCAGGTTATATCTGATAAGGTAGCTCAATCTAGGATACACTGCTTTGAGACTTACATCATTAATATACAAAATCTCTTCCAACAAAATGGTAAAAATTTATATAACCTAAATTAAACTTGGAACACAATTGAACATGAATATTTCAAAAAAGAAATGATTAACAAGAATATGAAAAATTCCTCAAAATCATTAGTCATTAAGAAAATTAAAACCAAAACCACAGTAGGGTATCTCTTTATACCCACAAGAATTGCTTTAATATAAAAGACACTATTAAGTGTCAGTATGTTGAGAAATTAAGATCTACATTCATAGATGGATAGGGATGAAAAATGATACAGCAACTATTTAACATGGTTTGGTAGTTCTTCAATATTTTAAACGTAGAATTGCAATATGACCCAGTAATTCATTTCTAGGTATAGACCCAAAAGAATTAACACATATGTGCACTCAGTAAAAGAGACATAAATATTAACAGTAGCAATTTTCATAGTAAAGAAAAAATGTGAAAACCTCATATTCCTATTGACTGATGAATGATAGGTAAAATATGATACATTTATTCAATGGAATATTATTTACAATAAAAAAATAAATACTAACACATACTACTACATGTTGAATCTTGAAAACATGCTAAGTGAAAGAAATCAGTCACAAAACATAGGAACATTCCATTTATTGGAAGTATCCAGAATAAAATAGGCAAATCTATATGCATAGAAAGTAGATTAGTGGTTGTTAAATGATTGCTAAGATGGAATGGTGTCAGTTTGGGGAGATAGGGAATGACTGCTGAAAGTTATGTAGCTCAGTTTCAGAATCTAAACCTCACTATTGATGATGGTTGCAAAAATCCATAGATCTAGCAAATGTTATCAAGCAGTACATGTGGCATGGAAATTATATCTCAACAAATTAAGTAGGGGAAAGGCAGAGGAGAAATTGAAGGACATAGAGAACATAACATATACGGAATAAAACAAGGAAGAATATTTGAAACCACTCCAATCCTCTTTTCTGCAACTGGTCATCTTTCCATGTTGTTTATATACTTTCCTTGACCCTTCCATTTGTCCACACACAGACATCATTTATTAGGGAAAACTTTATTAGTAGAACACAAACTAACAAAATGAATGCGTCTTAATCTTTAATGGTACTGCCTGTGCACATTTATTATTTTAAAGCAAAATTAAAACATGGTTTTGTATTTATACCTAAAAAAAGTAAAGTGAATGGCAACAATAACAAAAGTGGCAGGGAGTGAGAATATAATGCAATATTTTTGCATTATACATTGTGAAATTAGAATGGTCAATAGTTTTACTAACCATCTTGATTTGCTTAAACTTACATTTTACCCAGAGATCTGCAAACTAGAAACAGAAAGCAATTGAGCCAAGCTGACATGGAAATGGTGCTTTTTGGTGCTGTAAAGGACCTTTTCCCCCTGCTAGAAAGAAGAAACTGTACAAGGCAAATCACAGTGATTCCAACAAATCTGCTTATCTTCACTAAATGGCTTCATTATTACCCAAACATCTCACTGATGCAACTTGCAGATTACCCATAGCTGAAGGATACCCTGCACAGAGAAACCCATGAAGCCCACATCTTCCTTCACTACTGTCTCTTGTTTCCTCACCCCTCCCTTTTTCAAGCAGCCATATAAACTTCCTCCAGAAAGTCTGCTTTTTGAGTAGAAACTTCTTTTACTTCTGCTATGCATGCTTGCTATTTAGCTCAATAAACTTTCTTTAGTACATTAATTCTGAGTGTCTGTGCATTTTTCATTTCAATATAGCAATATAAGTTGGCATATTATTGGATAGTAGATAGTGACATATTAGATAATCAGGCTGTACAACAGAATAAGCATTTAAAATTAAATAAAGAGTTACAGATAGAAAAGCAATAATAGAAATTTCAGAAATTAGTGGTTGAAATAATGTTTTCTTTATCATGCTTCCAGTTAGGGGTGGAATGGGAATTTTTGTATTAGCCAATGTTTATGCACAAAAGAAAATGACAAAATTTCTTGGCATTCAATGGGTGCTTGCTTCTTTTCTTTTGGGAGTGCTTCCTTCTTGATGGTAGGTTTGTGTACTGATAAAAACAGTTCTGCTTCAAACTGAATTATGTTTGGAAGTACTCCCTTTGTCTCATTTTGGGATTTCCTGTTTGGGTTATTTTATCATAAAGGGTTTGCAACTACCCAAGAAGCAAGTGTAAAACAAATAACACCTCTTAAGTAGTAGTCACATTGCTACTTTAGTTCACAGTCAATTGGCTAAAGCCAGGCATATAGGCAATTTCAAAATCTATCAGACAAGGAGGTATTCAGTAGAGAATATGGGGTCACTATTTGCTGATTAATATTCACAGAAAAGGAAGCCAAGATCTCTGGTAATAGTAAAGTTTAGATCTTAGTTTTAGAGCTAGGTAAGAGGGCCAGTAGAGCTATCATAAAAAGAGGTCTTCTTCCTTAAGATTATGTGAATTGATCCCAAGAACTTAAGAATATCTTTTGAGCATTGAGGATATCATCAAGAAATTGAAAAGACATACAAAATAAAAGGAACCAGGTACAAACAATGTATCAAAAAAGGGCTTAATACTTAGACTATAAAAAAAATTTTACATCACAATACTAAAAGAAAATCAATCTAATTTAAAAAATAGGCAAAGAACTTTGATAAATATTTTTCCAAATTACATATATAAATGGCCAATAAGTATTTGATAAGATAATCAATATCATTAGCCATTATGGAAATGCAAATCAATACCATCCTGCAATACAACTCCAAGACTGGTTCTTATTTTTAAACAGTAAACCAGGTGCTAGAGAAGTTGCAGACAATTGAAAGTCTAGTACATTGATGGTGGGATTAAAAAACAATTATTGTATAACATAACATAAATACAAAGAAAAGAAAGAAAAAAGCAATAGTTTTCAAAGCACTCTTCAGCAAGTAGTTGCAGGACAGATCCCAGAGTTTGTCATGTGCTAACTTATGATCCTTTCAGACTTTTTCTTCTAGCTGCTCCATAATATAGGAGTCTATGAGGAATAACTATATTTTTTATCACCACAATCAGCTTTTTGTGTGTGTGAAAAATAACATGTATATTAAAAAAGCAATAAATTTCAAAGGATGGTGGGAATCCAAAATGGTCCAGCCACTGTGGAAATCAACATGATAGTTCCTCAAAATGTTAATTATAAAATTACACTAAAACCTAGGAATTCTACTAGGTATATATCCAAAGTGAAAACAGAATCTCTGATACTTGAACAGCAATGTTTGCAGCATCATTATTAACAATATCCAAAAGGTGTGTTACTACTACCATTAGAAATCAAACTCTTTAATAGTTTGTTCTCCCTGATCCTACATCAAACAGAAAAACAAATATCTTTGTCTTGTTGTGCAGGTGAATTTTATTACAGGTGTTCATGTGAGGAACTGGAGAAAATTTTTCCAAGATGAGTAGGGAGTGAGAAAGGTGATTTTAGCTTGTATAATCCAAGGAAATCAAGAAACAAAAAGGACCAAAAGAAAACAGAAAAAAAAGAAAACGCTAGGTAAATGTCACAGGATTCATTAATAGGCACCTGTTCTAATTTGTTTGGTCAGCATATCCTGTTATCTTGTAGGCTCTTCTCCCTTTGTGGACTACTCAGACCTTTGATCTTGTCCTGCAAAAGGGGGAAGGTGTTGATATTCTCCCATATGATGTTTTATCCCACCTTGGATGTTATCTTTATGCCTGAGAGTAGAGCTAGAATGTTTCACTTATGTGATCAGGAACAGAAAGTAAACTTGTGAGATTAATTACAGCCAATTATGTCACCAAGGCTTTTTGGGTTTGAAATGAATCAAAACTGCTGAGTGAATTGATTATAATAAGGATTTCTAGCTACTAAAGACTATACTAAGCATTTTCCAGCTGAAGGATTATGCTGAACATTTTCCCAACTGTTCACCTATCAAGTTTCCCCATTAAGTTAAGAAGATTATTCTTAAGAAGCAGCATCTTGTGTGCATTTCTTATAAATGGAAGTAGACAAAGATCTTATCATCTTAATTGCTTCCTGATCAATAAGGATAAAGAAAAAATTATATGAAAGATACTCTAAACATAAATAGTAGATACAACATGATTAACAGCAAGGCAAACATATGACGAGCAAAATAAAATCTGTGCTAATAAGGGCTATTCTCCATTTCATTATCCACTCAGAAAAAAATGAGCCCAGTTTCCTATAATCTTTAACATGATCAATGTCATCTTGCATATGATTTAATATCAAAGATATTGTCATGTTCATCAGGTAAATATGTGCAGCACTTAATACCAATGAAATTACATATTTCTCCTTCAGCTTCAATCAATAGATCTAAAACAATTGGTTTTGAAGGACAGATTCTTTTATCTGAGCTATTTCTTTATTTAACAGATTGAGTCCTTGCTTGGTGTTTTGTACAAACTGACCCAACATTAACTAGAACAGTATCTTGCCAGAGTCAGTCTAATGCACCCCCACCTAGGAGGAAGATAGCTAAAGTCACTCCTACTGTCATATGGCTCTCTTTGTTCTGCTTATATATTAGGCTTTCTTAGGCAAATTTAAGTGGGCTTCTAAGGTTATTGTATATTTTCTGTGTTTCAAGTAGACTTGTAAGTTTTTGCTCAGGCAAAAAGGAGTATCTAGCAATGCATCTCTTTATCCAATTATAAGGCAAATATAGAGAGAAGTTAGACCTACAGAGCCACCTGGCTTCAACTGGAGGCAAATAGAATGGTAATTATTTTCCTTTAGAATTCTGTGATTAGATTCCATGGTTTAAGTGATTTTAAACCTGGCCATTCATCTTTCCAAGGTGAGATAACTCTGTCACACTTAGAATAAGGTATATTTCCTTCAAGACTGTATTAATAAAAAGTGCATCATTGGTCTACACAAATAGAGGCATTTCCATTAGAGTCCCATTTTATGCTATTAGGCATCTTTCTTTCCCATTCTCCTTTGAGGTATACAAGGGGTGTGATAAGAAATAGTCTTCTAACTAAGACTGTAGGTTATTTTCCTGGGAAGCCATGAAGTTAAACCAAGAACTTTCCAAAGGGCTTATATTAGGGCACAGCCTAGGTTTTGGGAGATTCAACAATGTACAGAAGAGTGTGATCACTAGAAAAAATTAGGATTAATCGATCAGAACCATTTTGTGATGAGAAAGGTAAGATGGTCAAGGGCACACCTATGCTTCCAGCAGTAGCCTAATACATACAAACCCAGCAATCATTCCTCTGATGAACAGCTGCAACTGCTGCAGTACATTTTTGGAAGATATTTTCTTGCACAATTTAGATTAGAGAAAAAGGCAAAAGGTCTACAACTTAATCCTAATCATATACTGTTTTAGCCAATTTATGGAACCCCATTCTGGAACGGCTGGACTGGCTAAGAGACTCCGTTGCGGTGAGGTCCGCAAGAGGAGTGTGCTTCCCCGGGCCGCGGCAGCTGGTGGCCAGAGCCCCTTCCTCCCTCTTTCCTGGGCCAGCTGGGAGCTTCGGATTGGCGGTTCCCCAAGCCATGGTGGCCGGCGACCGGAGCCTCTCCCTCCACGCACGGCTTCCCGGGCCAGCTGGGAGCCTCGGCCAGTGACTGAAGCCCCTCCCACACACGCGGCTTCCCAGGGTGGCTGGGAACCTCAGAACAGCGGTTCCTCAAGCCATGGCGGCTGGTGACCAGAGCCCTTTCCACACATGCGGCTTCCCGGGCCAGCTGGGAGCCTCGGATCAGCGGTCCCCCAAGCCATGGTGGCCGGCACCCATCCCCCACAGATGACTTCCTGGAGGGAAAGTAAAGAGTCTCCAACAGTAGTAGAGATGGAGCCCAACCTAATACCAATAGTGGCATTAATGAACAACTTCTGACTACTAAAAATAGGACCTCAGCTCAGGCGAAACTGATCAAGGCGGAAGTCGCCGATTGGACTAACTGAAAAAGAGGAAAGGGGGCAAAACAGAGCCTTCTGTGGCTGTTTCTACAGAGGCTTCATTGCCTCTGGACTCAGTGCTGGGATTACACAGGTTGCAACTGCCCCAAACGCAGGAACATTCCCCGCGGGAGGGGTGAAACACAACTCAGGTGGAATCCCTCTCTCAAGGAATTCAGATCCCAGGACTTCACAATTTGAAGCCATTAAAACCAACCTACAACCTTTTCTCTGTCTCCATCACACACCCAGCAGCGAGAGTCTTCCACAGTTAAAGGAGCCACAACATCTTTTGCTGGTGGGACCCGCAGACAGACAAGCACCATATACTGGGCAGGATAAGAAAAACAGAGCCCAGAGACTTCACAGGAAAGCCTTTCAACCTGCTGGGTCCCACACTCAGGGAAATCTGATTAAATGCCCAGATGCCAGCAAAAAACAACAAATCACACCAGGAAAATTGAAGATATGGCCCAGTCAAAGGAACAAACCAATAGCTCAAATGAGATACAGGAGCTGAGACAACTAATTCTGAATATAAGAACAGAAATGGAAAACTTCTTCAAAAACCAAATCAATAAATTGAGGGAGGACATGAAGAAGGCGTGGGATCAACAAAAAGAAGAAATGGAAAGTCTGAAAAAAAATCACAGAACTTATGGGAATGAAAGACACAGTAGAAGAGATGAAAAAAAACAATGGAAACCTACAATGATAGATTTAAAGAGACAGAGGCAAGACTTAGTGAACTGGAGGATGGAACATCTGAAATCCAAAGAGAAACAGAAACTAGAGGGAAAAGAATGGAAAAATTTGAGCAGGGGCTCAGGGAATTGAATGATAATATGAAGCACACAAACATATGTGTTGTGGGTGTCCCAGAAGGAGAAGAGAAGGGAAAAGGAGGAGAAAAACTAATGGAAGAAATTATCACTGAAAATTTCCCAACTCTTATGAAAGACCTAAAATTGCAGACCCAAGAAGTGCAGCGCACCCCAAAGAGAATAGATCCAAATAGCCGTTCTAAAAGACACTTACTAGTTAGAATGTCAGAGGTCAAAGAGAAAGAGAGGATCTTGAAAGCAGCAAGAGAAAAACAATCCATCATATACAAGGGAAACCCAATAAGACTATGTGTAGATTTCTCAGCAGAAACCATGGAGGCAAGAAGACAGTGGGATGATATATTTAAATTACTAAAAGAGAAAAACTACCAACCAAGACTTCTATATTCAGAAAAATTGTCCTTCAAAAATGAGGGAGAAATTAAAACATTCTCAGACAAAAAGTCACTGAGAGAATTTGTGACCAAGAGACCAGCTCTGCAAGAAATACTAAAGGGAGCACTAGAGTCAGATACAAAAAGACAGAAGAGAGAGGTATGGAGAACAGTGTAGAAAGAAGGAAAATCAGATATGATATATATATATAATACAAAAGGCAAAATGGTAGAGGAAATTATTACCCAAACAGTAATAACACTAAATGTTAATGGACTGAATTCCCCAATCAAAAGACATAGACTGGCAGAATGGATTAGAAAACAGGATCCTTCTATATGCTGTCTACAGGAAACACATCTTAGACCCGAAGACAAACATAGGTTGAAAGTGAAAGGTTGGGAAAAGATATTTCATGCAAATAACAACCAGAAAAGAGCAGGAGTAGCTATACTAATATCCAACAAAGTAGACTTCAAATGTAAAACAGTTAAAAGAGACAAAGAAGGATACTATCTACTAATAAAAGGAACAATTAAACAAGAAGACATAACAATCATAAATATTTACGCTCCGAATCAGAATGCCCCAAAATACATGAGGAATACACTGCAATCACTGAAAAGGGAAATAGACACATCTACTATAATAGTTGGAGACTTCAATTCACCACTCTCATCAATGGACAGAACATCTAGACAGAGGATCAATAAAAAAACAGAGAATTTGAATATTACAATAAATGAGCTAGACTTCACAGACATTTATAGGACATTACACCCCACAACAGCAGGATACACCTTTTTCTCAAGTGTTCATGGATCATTCTCAAAGATAGACCATATGCTGGGTCACAAAGCAAGTCTCAACAAATTTAAAAACATTGAAATCATACACAACACTTTCTTGGATCATAAAGGAATGAAGTTGGAAATCAATAATAGGCAGAGTGCCAGAAAATTCACAAATACATGGAGGCTCAACAACACACTCTTAACAACCAGTGGGTCAAGGAAGAAAGTGCAAGAGAAATTAGTAAATATCTCAAGGCAAATGAAAGCTAAAACACAACATATCAAAACCTATGGGACACAGAAAAGGCAATCCTAAGAGGGAAATTTATTGCCCTAAATGCCTATATCAGAAAAGAAGAAAAGGCAAAAATTCAGGAATTAACTGTCCACTTGGAAGAACTGGAGAAAGAACAGCAAACTAACCCCAAAGCAAGCAAAAGGAAAGAAATAACAAAGATTAGAGCAGAAATAAATGAAATTGAGAACAGGAAAACAATAGAGAAAATCAATAAGACCAGAAGTTGGTTCTATGAGAAAATCAATAAGATTGATGGGCCCTTAGCAAGATTGACAAAAAGAAGAAGAGAGAGAACACAAATAAATAAGGTCAGAAAGGGAAGAGGAGACATAACCACTGACCTCACAGAAATAAAGGAGGTAATAACAGGATACTATGAACAACTTTATGCTAATAAATACAACAATGTAGATGAATGGACAAGTTCCTAGAAAGGCATGAACAACCAATTTTGACTCAAGAAGAAATAGACGACCTCAACAAACCAATCACAAGTAATGAAATTGAATCAGTCATTCAAAAGCTTCCCAAAAAGAAAAGTCCAGGACCAGATGGCTTCACATGTGAATTTTAACAAACATTCCAGAAAGAATTAGTACCAACTGTGCTCAAACTCTTCAAAAAAATCGAAGTGGAGGGAAAGCTACCTAATTCATTCTATGAAGCCAACATCACCCTCATACCAAAACCAGGCAAAGATATTACAAAAAAAGAAAACTACAGACCAATCTCTCTAATGAATACAGATGCAAAAATCCTCAACAAAATTCTAGCAAATCAAATCCAGCAGCACATTAAAAGAATTATGCATCATGACCAAGTAGCATTCATCCCAGGTATGCAAGGATGGTTCAACATAAGAAAATCAATTAATGTAATACACCACATCAACAAATCAAAGCAGAAAAATCACATGATCATCTCAATTGATGCAGAGAAGGCATTCGACAAGATTCAACATCCTTTCCTGTTGAAAACACTTCAAAGGATAGGAATACAAGGGAACTTCCTTAAAATGATAGAGGGAATATATGAAAAACCCACAGCTAATATCATCCTCAATGGGGAAAAATTGAAAACTTTCCCCCTAAGATCAGGAACAAGACAAGGATGTTCACTATCACCACTGTTATTCAACATCATGTTGGAAGTTCTAGCCAGAGCAATTAGACAAGAAAAAGAAATAGAAGGCATCAAATTTGGAAAGGAAGAAGTAAAACTATCACTGTTTGCAGACGATATGATATTATACATCAAAAACCCAGAAAATCCACAACAAAACTACTACAGCTAATAAATGAGTACAGCAAAGTAGCAGGTTACAAGATCAACATTCAAAAATCTGTAGTGTTTCTATACACTAGCAATGAACAAGCTGAGGGGGAAATCAAGAAATGAATTCCATTTACAATTGCAACTAAAAGAATAAAATACTTAGGAATAAATTTAACTAAAGAGACAAAAGACCTATACAAAGAAAACTACAAGAAACTGTTAAAAGAAATCACAGAAGACCTAAACAGATGGAAGGGCATACCGTGTTCAAGGATTGGAAGACTAAATATAGTTAAGATGTCAACCCTACCTAAATTGATTTACAGATTCAATGCAATACCAATCAAAATCCCAAAAACCTATTTTTCGGAAATAGAAAAACCAATAAGCAAATTTACCTGGAAGGGCAGGGTGCACCAAATTGCTAAAAGTATCTTGAGGAAAAAAAATGAAGCTGGAGGTCTCACGCTGCTGGACTTAAAGCATATTATGAAGCCACATGTCAAAACAGCATGGTATTGGCATAAAGATAGATATATCAACCAATGGCAATGAACAGAGTGCTCAGATATAGACCCTCTCATCTATGGACATTTGATCTTTGATAAGGCAGTCAAGCCAATTCACCTGGGACAGAACAGTCTCTTCAATAAATGGTGCCTAGAGAACTGGATATCCATATGAAAAGAATGAAAGAGGACCTGTATCTCATACCCTATACAAAAGTTAACTCAAAATGGATCAACGATCTAAACATTAGGTCTAAGACCATAAAACAGTTAGAGGAAAATATAGGGAGATATCTTATGACTCTTACAATTGGAGGCAGTTTTTTGGAACTTAAACCTAAAGCAAGAGCACTGAAGAAGGAAATAAATAAATGGGAGTTCCTCAAAATTAAACACTTTTGTACATCAAAGAACTTCATCAAGAAAGTAGAAAGACAGCCTACACAATGGGAGACAATATTTGGAAAAGACATATCAGATAAAGTTCTAGTATCCAGATTTTATAAAGAGATTGTTCAACTCAACAACAAAAAGACAGCCAACCCAATTACAAAATGGGAAAAAGACTTGAACAGACACTTCTTAGAAGAGGAAATACAAATGGCCAAAAGGCACATGGAGAGATGCTCAATGTCCCTGGCCATTAGAGAAATGCAAATCAAAACCACAATGAGATATCATCTCACACCCACCAGAATGGCCATTATCAACAAAACAGAAAATGACAAGTGCTGGAGAGGATGTGGAGAAACAGGCACACTTATCCACTGTTGGTGAGAATGTCAAATGGTGCAACCACTGTGGAAGGCAGTTTGGCAGTTCCTCAAAAAGCTGAATATAGAATTGCCATATGACCCAGCAATACCATTACTAGGTATCTACTCAGAGGACTTAAGGGCAAAGACACAAACGGACATTTGCACACCAATGTTTATAGCAGCATTATTTACAATTGCAAAGAGATGGAAACAGCCAAAATGTCCATCAACAGATGAGTGGCTAAACAAACTGTGGTATATACATACGATGGAATATTATGCAGCTCTAAGGCAGAATAAACTTATGAAGTATGTAATAACATGGATGGACCTAGAGAACATTATGCTGAGTGAGACTAGCCAAAAACTAAAGGACAAATACTGTATGGTCTCACTGATATGAACCGACATTAGTGAATAAACTTGGAATATGTCATTGGTAACGAGACCATCAGGAGATAGAAATAGGGTAAGGTAGTGGGTAATTAGAGCTGAAGGGATACGGACTGCACAACAGGACTGAATAAAAAAACTCAGAATTGGACAGCACAATACTACCTAATTGTAATGTAATTATGTTAAAACAGTGAATGAAGCTGCATGTGAGAATGATAGAGGGAGGAGGGCTGGGGACATAAATATAATCAGAAAGAAAGATAGATGTTAAAGATCGAGATGGTATAATCTAGGAATGCCTAGATTGTATAATAATAGTGAAATGTACAATGTACAAATTTTAAAAATGTTTTTGCATGAGGTGAGGAAGAACAAAGGATTGTCATTATTGCAGGGTGCTTAATATAGATGATATCTAATACTTTAAAATGTCACATTATGTGTGAGACTAAAGCAAGGAATGTTTATTTGTTACAAAATTTATATTTTGACTAGAGCATTTCCTAGTATAACTCATGTAGATAGTTTGATTGAATGTCATAAGTACTTGGAATCTCAGGTAGCACTTGAGTTTTTGTTGGTTTGTCCAGAGTGATTCCCCGATGAATCCCAGAATGATTTGATCAGTGACTGGAAAAGTATTTGCAAGCCCCCTTCGGGGAATGGTGAGAGTGGGGAGAAATTCAACCTTCCCAAGTTGAATTCTTGATATTCTCACAAGCAGTGTGGACAACCAAAGCTATAGGCTAAGCTCCCAGTCTTGGAGTTTGTTCACATGAAATTTAAACCCACAAAAGATAGGTCAAGTCTACTTAAAATTTAGGCCTAAGAGTCACCCCCAAGAGAGCCTCTTTTGTTGCTCAGATGTGGCCTCTCTCTCCAGCCAATATGATGAGCATTCTCACCACCTTCCCTCTCTCTGGTGGGACATGACTCCCAGGGGTGTGGACCTTCCTGGCAACGTGGGACAAAGATCCTGGAATGAGCTGAGACTCAGCATCAAAGGACTGAGAAAAACCCTAGAATGAGCTGAGAATTAACATCAAGAGACTGAGAGAACCTTCTCGACCAAAAGGGGAAGAGTAAAATGAAGCAAAGTTTCAATGGCTGAGAGATTCCAAACAGAGTTGAGAGGTTATCCTGGAGGTTATTCTTATGCATAAGTAGATGTCACCTTGTTGTTCAAGATGTAGTGAAGATGCTGGAGGGAATTGCCTGAAAATGTATTGCTGTGTTCCAGTAGTCAACCATTCCTGATGGTGATTGAACAATGATATAGCTTTCACAATGAGACTCTGTGAATGTGAAAACCTTATGTCTGATGCTCCTTTTAGCTACTATATCAACAGAAGAGTAGAACATTTGGAATAAAAATAAATAACAGGGGGAACAGATGTTAAAATAAATTCAGTTTGAAATAGTGGTAGGTGAAGGTGAGGGGTAAGGGTTATGGTACGTATAGTTTTTTTTCTCTCTCTCTATTATTTTTTTATTTCTTTTTCTGTTGTCTTTTTATTTCTTTTTCTAAATCGATGCAAATGTACTAAGAAATGATGAGTATGCAACTATGTGATGATATTAAGAATTACTGATTGCATATACAGAATGGAATTATTTTTAAATGTTTGTTAGTTAATTTTTTTAATTAATAAAAAAAGAAAAGAAAAGAACACTTCTTTGAGAGTTGAGGGATCTGGGTTTATTCTTGTTTTGGACACTGTGTAGATGTAGTAAGAACTTTGCCTTACATTTTAGGACCTTATTTGTATATTTTAAAATCTGTCATGTGGAAAGATGTCATCTTGTGCTGGTTTGAAGTGTGATGTACCCCAGAAAGCCTTGCTTTAATCCTGATTCAATAGTGTAGGTGGAAACTTTTGATAAGATTATCTCTACAAGGATGTGACATGCCCAATTGTGAGTATGACATTTTGATTGGATGAGGATGTAACTACACCCATTCTAGGTGGATCTTGATTCATTTACTGGAATGCTTTAAAAGAAGAAATATTTGGGGAGAGTCAGAAATGACAGTGCCAACAGAAATTTCAGAGCAGAGCTGACACAGGTGCTGACACTTGGAGAACAGATGCATAGGTGTCTTTAGATGCTTGGAGCCCAGCAGACGTTGCCATGAGATGTTAAACAATCCAGAGCCTGGAGAGAGCCAAGGAAAGCCAAGAGATAAAAACCAGTCCTGAAGAATCAAAATGAGGAACTCCACAGAAACAGAGGCTAAAACAACAGATCCCAGGAGCAAGGGACCAGCAGATGCCTGGCAGAGCTGTTTCCAGATAAGCCTTCCTTGAATTAAAGTGTCTTTCCCTGTATGCCTTAGTTTGGATGTTTTTATAGGCTTAGAACTGTAAACTTGCAACTTATTAAATTTCCCCTTTAAAAAAAGGAGGGGGGATTAATGATGAGGTTGCTCATGTCGAATATTTGTAGGGAAAGCTTGATTATCCCCTGAAGCCATGGCTACCTTTAGATATTTTCCATCGCTGTCTGTAGCTCTTCTATATTTTCTAGGAAAGCCAGGATAGGTGGCTGCATGTTGAATTTTCCTCAACAGGAAGTGGAACAGGGGGTGGCTTTGATTTTGGCTCCTTGGAGGGAGCCATGGGATAGGATGGGATGTATAGAAGACATAAGATGGTTTTTACAATTCCCCATGTCACAAGAACTGATGTTATGATTTTCTCACCCTGCTCATATTTTCTTTTAAAATTCTATCTACTTGCTCTCAGAGATTCAAATCTAAGTCCCCCTATCGGGGAACCAGGAGCAGTGGATTTGAACTATTTGACCCTCATTTACTGAGCATTCTGCTGCTTTTAAAAACTTTTGAAGTCTTTTAATAGAATGTAGTTTGTTCCTTGGAAAACCCTGTCTCCATCTTACTAAGAAGGGGATGTGAAAAAGAAATTCCTCACTTGGACTAAGTACATTAACAGCTATTGCAAGTGAGCACTGCTGCCCTCTATCTTGGGAAGAATAGCTTCATTTTCTATGTTTCAACTGTGATTCACTTCAACTATACATGCTGATCTTCCATGTCTGATGCTATGTCTGTAGCTGAAGCCTTATTCCATGTTTATCCTCACACAGGGCACCATTTATGAGTAACCCTACCTATGGCAGTTATTCTTTGTCCTGCAAAGAATCAGTGCAAGAAAAAAAAATCTTTGACTCAGTCAGGAAGAAAGGAAGTCTCTGTCCCAAGAAAGAGCCAGAGTGTTAAGTTTATTTTCTGCTAGCTATTTATCAGGTAAAGGGGCCATTTGGAGTTAAGCTATCCTCTGAACATAAGGGGAGGTTCCTATTTGCCTTGAGGAGGTATCTTTAATTTTAAGAACAAAGCAGGAATTTTCCCATGTGTAGGAGGAAATGTTTCAGATAAGCAAATACCACAGATAAGCAAAGCACACTGACATGCAAATGACATATCAAAGCAGACAAACATCTTGAGCTGTTTTCAGCTCTCAAGTTGAAAGACAAGCAAAGGAACAAGTGCAGTGGTTTTTCCACTGTTTAACGACCTGCAAACAAAGCAAGCTTACAAATACTTTAACCATACCCTCCACTCATGTTGGCTTGACTGCCTTATCAAAGATTGTCCATAGATGAGAAGGTCTATTTCTGAGCATTCAATTTGATACCATATGTCAATATATCTATCTTTATGACAGTACCACGCTATTTTGACCACTGTAGCTTTGTAATATGCTTTAAAGATAGGTAGTGTGATACCTCCATCTTCCTTTTTCTTCCCAAGATATTTTTAGCTATTTGGGACACATTGACCCTCCAAATCAATTTGGATATTTGTTTTTCTATTCATTTTCTTGTGTTGAACCAACCTTGCATATCTGAAATATATCCCACCTGCTCATGTTGTATAATTCTTTTAGTATGTTGCTGGATTTGAGTTACGAGTAGTTTGCTTAGAATTTTAACCTTCTATATTTCTTAAAGAGATTGGTCTGTAATTTTCTTTACTTGTAGTATCTTTTTCGGGCTTTGGTATTAGGTTGGTTTTGGCTTCATAGAATAAGTATGGTAGCTTTCCCTCCTCTTCAGTTTTCTTGAAGTGTTTGATCAGGGTTGGTACTAATTATTTTTTGAATGCTTGGTAGAATTCACATGTGAAACTATTTGGTCCTGTTCTTTTCTGTTTTGAGAGCTTATTGATAACTGATTCTTTATGTGTAATTCATTTCTTGAGGTTACCTATTTCTTCTTGTGGTAATGATGGTTGTTCATGTCTTTTGAGGAATTTGTCCATTTCATCTACATTGTCTAGTTTATTAACATATAGTTGCTCATAGTATACTCTCGTTGCATCTTTTATTTCTGTGGAGTCAGTGGTTATATCCCCTCTTGAATTTCTGATTTTTTATTTATTTGCATCCTCTCACTCTCTCTTTTTTGTCAACCTAGCTAAGGGCCCATTTATTTTATAGATTTTCTCAAAGAAGCAACATCTGGTTTTTACCGATTTTCTCAGTCTTATTCATACTCTCACTTTCATTTATATTTGCTAGGATTTTCATAATTTCTTTTGTTTACTTTGCAGTTCATTATTTCTGTAGTTCTTCCAAATGAACAGGTTATTCCTTGATTTTTGCCTTTCTTCTTTTTTAATCTAGGCATTTATACAATAATTTTCCCTTTCAGTGTTTCCTTTGCTGCAGCTCATAAATTATATTATGTTGTGCTTTCATTTTCATTTGCCTTGAGATAGTTACTGATTTCTCTTGTCATTTCTTCCTTGACCCACTGACTCTTTAAGAATGTGTTGTTTTGCTTCCAAATATTTGTGAATTGTCCAGCACCTTGTCTGTTATTCACCTCAAACTTCATTCAATTATGATCAAAGAAGGTTTATTGTATAATTTAAAACATTTTGACTTATTAAGATTTGCTTTTTCGACCGAAGATGTGTTCTGTCTTGGAAAATGATCCATAGGCAATTGAAAAGAATGCATATCCTGCTGTTTGAGCATACACTGCTATGTAATATATTTTAAGTCTAGTTAATTCATAATTTTTTCAAGATGACTATACTCTTATAGATCTTCTGTCTATATTTCCTATCAGTTATTGACAGTGGTGATGTGAAGTCTCCAACTATTATTGTAAGTATGTGTATTTTCTCCCTTCAGTGTTGCCAGTGTTTGTTTCATGTATTTTGGGGCGCTCTGGCTAGTTCCATGATCCATGATTTTATTTTTCTTAATGAACTGCCCCTTCCTTTCTTAATATACTTTCCTAATATACTTCCTTTCTTCTGCTCTTCAAATGTTCTATTTGTATGTTCCCATTATTTTTTTCATCTTTTTTATTGCCTCTCATTCCCATAATTCTCACATTTTTCTGCAAGTTTCTGAGTTCTTCTTTATGATCACCCACTGTCTCCTTTATATCCTTCATCTATTTTATTGTCACATTTTCCATACACTTGTTGAATTTATTTAGTTTACATATTTAATTAATTATTTCAACTCCTGTATTTCAGTTGAGGTGTTAACTTGCTCCAATATGATTTGATAACCAATGTCTTCTCCTTGAAAAAGAAGCCTGAATGAAAGGAAGACTTCTAAGATAACAGAATAGTTGACCAACAAACTTTTCCTCTTCTATTTCTTTCTTGTCTGTTGTCTTCTGGATCCAGGCCATTTCTTTGTTCAGGACTATAAAATTCCAAAGCATCCTTCCAATTCTGAACTGGTCTTGGACAGTTTTTCACCCAGTTCATTATATGCTCACCTGTAATAAACTTACAGTCTCACCAAGACAAGGACATTTTTTTCTCTGTTTGTTTTGGAATAAAGCAGGTGTGGATATGTAAGTCCATGTTTTCTGATGGTAACACTTCTGATACAGTGGGGCTGAAACTGTAGGGTTAATATGCCCTTATTTTGCTGGCCAAAATTCAGCTCAATGTGGGGCTGTGTACCCAACTTTATTTGTGGCAGGGGACTCCCTGAGGTGTCCCAGTTTTCAGCTGTCCATAGGCAGGGTTCAGTCTGCTCAATATTGTTTACCTCAGGAATGGGGGAGAGCTTTCATACCAAAAGCTGGAGAAGAAGTCTCTGGCCATATTTTCTCACGCTCTTTGTCACCCACGGATCTGGTGCTTGAAATGTTCACCCATGTCTCTCAGGCCTTCAAATAATGGAATCTGTTTCACTGCTTCTAGAGAATATATATTGTGTCTCTGGTTGAAGGGGATCCTGGCTCTTGTTTCTGTGCCCTTCCTGAGGTTTGACAGGCCAGAGGTGAAGGCCAATTGCTCTGGGATAGAAGTTTATTTTTTAATCTGAAATTTATCTGTTTATTTTTAGCATTTGTAGGCTCCTTCTCCAGTCTGTCTTCCTCTCTACTTATGAACACTTTGTAATTGTCCTTTTATTCATTGAACCTCTAGAGAGAGATTTCCAGTAGCTGTTTATATCACCATATTGATGATGTGTAGATGACTTTAAAACTGTTTCTCTTAAAGCTAATTCTAAAATTTATATGCAAGGATCAAGTGTCTAGAAATTCGAGAACAATTTTGAAAAAGAATGTTAAATATATGGAGAAGAATACTGCTTAGTTTCCAGATTATTTTACATTGTCTGGCATCAAGACAGTATGGGAATGGAAAAAAGATAGACATATAGATCAATGAAGCAGAATAGAAAGTCAGGTAGGATAAATTAAATGATGAAAGGACAGTGTTTTCAATAAATACTCTTTTTAAAAAGAAAAAAATAGCCTAAATGCATCCTTCACATGACATTCAAAATAAAATCAAAATAGGTCACAAACCTAAATGTAGAACTTCACACTACAGTCTTGCTAGGTAAAAAGTTAATACAATAAGTTGTGACTTTCAGTTTGAAACAGACATGACATGAAATGTATAATCCACAAAGGAACATTGTGATTAATGGACCTTATCCAACTTAAAAACATTGCTGAACAAAATACTATGTGAAAAATAAGCTTTGGTCTTGGGATATGTATTTGCAAATCATATAACTGACAAATTATATGTCCAGAGAATTTAAAGAGCTCTCATACTTATTAATGCAACCAAACAGTCTAAAACTGGGCAAAATATCTGAATAGGCATGTCACAAAACAAAACTTAAGGATTAGAAATAAACACAGGAAAATTCTCTCATCATTATAAGTCATTAGAGAAGTACAAATTTAAACCACAATGAGATATGGATAACCACACCTGTTGAAGTGGCTAACATAACAATGAAGTAAAAAATAAAATGCAAAATTCTGGCAAGGATGCACCAAAACTCATGTTCTCATATATTGCTGAATGTAATGCAAATACTTCAGACACTTTGGAAAAAATTAGTGCATTACTTGGAAAGTTAAAAATACAATTAGCATTGAACTTAAGAGTTGAACTCCTATGCATTTCCCAAGCTAAATTAAATGTTTTATTCATGCAAAAAATTACCTTAAGATTTGTAGCAACTTTTTAAATAATTGCCAAGCACTGGAAACAACAGATTTTCTTTTAATGGGTAAATAGATAAATATATGACCAGGGTATTAATCCTTTCTATGGAAAAGTTAACAAAAACAAATGTCAAACCACTGATATACCCATCAGGATGGGTGAATCTCATGTGTATTTTTCTAAGGGAATGAAGCCAGACTCAAAAAGCTACATTCTATGTGATTTAATTTGGGGAACATTTTGGAAAATGCAAATTATGAACACAGATAACAAATCAGAGATTCCTGGGGTGGAAGTCAGGAAGAGAATAACTACAAATGGTTAGCACTGGATAATTTTACAGTGTGATACAACATCCTGTATCTGTGAAGTTGTTTATGATAAAACATGCATCTGTCAAAACTCAGAAATTTTACACTAAATTGAATGATTTTTATTGTATACACACACATATGCACACACACACAAATATAGAGTGTTGACATCGACAGAGATGTCTTTTGTGGATGAATATTTGTATTTCTGTATCAATGTAGGATTAGAAAGATTGTCATTCTTCCTTTCAACAGTTTTTGCAAGATCTTGTTTGTTGTGCTTTCATAAAGTAACTATGATTTTCTTGTCTCTTGTTAAAGGTCTTCCACTAGCAAAATCCAGAAGTTTCTGCTTAAGAGGATATACCTTCCCACATAGCTGTTTTGATCTCTTTATTTCAAAGGTGATACATGATGAGATCCAGGATGGTGGACAAAACTGTTTCATGCCATAGGAACCACAAAATCTTGAATGGACAATGCTTTGGTAATTGGTCCCATGTAAGCAAACAGTGCTCTAGCAAGGAGGAGCATTGTGATCCTTAGCTGTAGGGAGCAGGTGGAGAAAGCTTTTGC
The DNA here is from genome assembly GCF_023851605.1 of Tamandua tetradactyla. Taxonomy (NCBI): domain Eukaryota; kingdom Metazoa; phylum Chordata; class Mammalia; order Pilosa; family Myrmecophagidae; genus Tamandua; species Tamandua tetradactyla. The sequence goes on from NC_135328.1 coordinate 126,908,465, forward strand.
TTGACTCTCTACTGAAGGAATATTGAATGTTGTGGAGAATATTAAGGAAATTGGAGATGGATATAAGAACAAAGCATCCAAGGACCAAGCATTAGGTCAAAGCCAGGACCATAAACTCAATAAAAGAATTCTCACAGAAAAGCAGAGTCAACATGTGTGAAATATCACAAAATAAGTGGTTTATATTACTGGATCTCAAGATGGGTTCCCAAAACTGCTGCCTATGTGGACTGCTGCATTGGAGAAATACCTTAGGGTGATGACTAACATCTGATGACATTTTTCCAAACATCATCATGTCTCCATAATGGCGATGATAGCAAATTGCAACATAACAGTCACTTGTCATTGGTCATTGGAGAGTGCAAAAGGCTAGCTCTGCAGATTTAAAAGCAATGAAAAAATAGGTCTGAGCCACAGAGCCAAGATATGAGATGCAGCTGTTGTGACTAAGGGAGCTGTGGATAGACTTAGGTACAGTGACTGAGATGTAGCACAATTTAAAAAAGGGTGTACTTTCAGAAGAAACACGTGGTGTGTGAAGACATAATTCAAGTTTAATGACTATTTTGATGAGAATTTTCCTCACCAACACTGAGGTAAATCAGCAGAAAGAGTCTTGCATGCAATATCTGCAACTCCCATATATCAGAAAAGCCCATGAGTACAAATTCCACCTCTTTTGTTATTTTGTGCAGGGAGATTGGTCTTCTGACTGTTAAAGGAAAAAGATGCAGCAATTAAAATGAAACAGGTGAAAATGAATGCAATATCATTATAATACAGCAATGTAGGGATATGTTTCCCTTTAATTAAATGTGGGGAATATCAGATATTTCTACATTCTGAAGCAAATGGGATTATGGATGCAGGTAGGATTTTGTTTTTACTTCTTTATTGTCTAGTATAACATATACAAAGCAAAGAAATAAAAAGTAATTGTTTTCAAATCATTCTTTAACAAGTAGTTGTGGGACAGATCCCAGAGTTTGTCATGGTTTCTTATGATCCCATCAAACCATATGATCTCATATTTTTCCTTTTAGATGCTCCAGAATATTGGAAGCTAGAAGGCTTAAATATTTTTTTTTATCATCACATCGATTTTTTCCTCTTTTTTTGTGAAAAATAACATATATACAAAAAAGTGTTAAATTTCAAAACACAGCACCACAATTAGTTGTAGAAGGTATTCCAAAGTTTGCATAAAATTCCACAATTTTAGGTCTTTATTTCTAGCTGCTCTAAGATACTGGGGAATAAAAGAGATATCAATTTAATGATTCAGTGTTCATTTTCACTTGTTAAATCCTATCTTCTCTGTATAACTCCACAAACACCTTTGATCTTTCCATCCCTCTCTTTAAGGGTGTTTGGGCTATGGCCATTTTCAATTTTTTGTATTGGAAGGGTCTGTCACTAATATGGGGTAGGGAGATTGAACTAACTGATGTTCTGGAGAGGCTGGGTTAGGTTTCAGGACTTACTTGGACCAGGGACCTATCTGCAGTTTGTAGGATTCTGAAAAGTTACTTTAGTGCATGGAACCCTTGTGAAATCTTATATATTGCCCTAGATATTCTTCAGGATTGGCTGGAATGGTCCTGGTTGGGGTTGGCAGGTGTAGATAAGATTTTAACATGGAAATAGTCTAACAGAGATACCTCTAAAACTTTAAGTAATAACTAATTTTCCAAAGAGATTTTGACTAGTACTGCATATATACTATGCTTAAAATACCATTTCACAAGATATGAAATTTAGTTATTATTCATCAAGTCAACTATGATGCTTTTTAGAAATACTGATTCTTTGGCAACAAAATAAATCTAGAGAATTTATCAAATGAAAACAAGAAGGCATATTTAACACACAGATTCTTGAGGAATTTAAATACAAAGTTTGGAATTAAAACTTGTTACTTATACTTTGCAGAGTAACACCTCTCTAAGTATTCCTTGAATGACTTGTGATAAGCCACTTTTAAATAGGAATTAAATAGTTAATGCATGGACATAATATCGAATAAAACTTTAAGAAACATTCTGGCAGGTTCTAATTTGGGGAAAGAGAGGTTTATTTTGTGAAACTTCACAGAGCACAACAATATAAACAGCTACAATAACCAGCATTTGGGCAGCATCTCCTCTGTGAGAGTGACAGATCAAGACAGTCCATCCAGACTTGATGCTCATCACCTTGCATTCTACAAAATTCCATAATAGGAAATAATACTGACAAACATAAGTAATATTTTCCAATTATTTATTGATTATTTTACATATGCTTGCTCTCAGTTGTACCAGCTGCATATTTAAAATGTATATGCATGTTTCCATCAAAATCTTCTGCATGTGAGGCTCTGTCTACATATCCCTAAAATACTGTCACTCAATGAAGTTTGTTAAATTGTTCCAACTAGGGCCAACTTAAAAAAAGACATCTGAACATCAATTCTCAGATATTCTTCTTAAAACAGTGCTGTTAAAATATCTGTTAGTGATAAATTCTTTCAAGCACCTAAATCTATCCTTTGGAAGTAGATAAATGCCAATATTATCGTTAATTGTAGGAAAAGAAGAAACTCTGATTTGTGACAAATTTTGAGGATAATCTTTCCAAAAGCTAAAAATAATATAGTTTTTCTGAAATATTTACCATATCTTTAAAACAAGTAATTAAAATAATACCATATTCATTCAAAGATAAATGGTTAGCAATAAAATGTTTGTGATGTGTATGACAGAGGAATTCCATCTCTTATTAAAACTGAACTACAAAATCAAATTACTCTAAAAGAAAAATGAAGAGAAAAATGTATGAACAAGTGGTTCAGGAAAAGGAACAGAGTGACCACTTAGTAAATCAAAACTACCTCCAACCTTTCTAGTAATGGAAATGCAAATTTATAATAAGAGAGTCTTTTATGCTCTTTGTTTTACAATAAATAATGCACATAAAGTTTGAAAAATAAAGGCTAGACATATGTTAAGATGGGAAACTGACATTCACTGTATTTTTGTATATAAACTAGTCTGCCTACATGGGGTGTCATTTGGGAATATTTAATGCAGTTTAAAGTGTGGAAGATTTGGTCCCTTTTGACAAATACTCAAGTTTATAAAATGATATATTTTGGAAGGTGTTCTAGTTTGCCAGCTGCTGGAATGCAACACACTAGAGATGAATTGGCTTTAAATAAAAGGGGATTTATTTCATTAGTTCTTCAGAGGAAAGGCAGCTAATACTCAACTGAGGTTCTTTCTTACATGGGAAGGCGCAGGATGGTCTCTGTTGGCCTTCTCTCCAGGCCCCTAGGTTCCAACAACTTTTCCACAGGGTGACTTCTTTTTGCATCTCCAAAGGCCTGGGCTGAGCTGCAAGTGCTGAGATAAGGTATGCTGAGCTGCTTGGGCTGTGCTACATTAAGCTCTCTCATTTAAATACAAGCCAATTAAATCAAACATCATTCACTGCAGTAGGCACACCTCCTAGCCAACTGCAGATGTAATCAGCAACAGATGAGGTTCACATGCCATTGGCTCATCTCCACAGCAATAGATATAGGCACCTTCACCTGGCCAAGTTGATGAATGAATCTAACTACCACAGAAGGTTTGTTCTAGTTTATTTAAAATAAGTTAAAAACAACCAAAATGCCTTTCTATAGAACAGTGAAAAATATACTCTGCTATATTCTAGAATGGAACTCTGTATTAGTTAAAGTGGATGCAATAGTTTTACATATACAAATAATAAAATCTCAAAAAAAGGAACTTGCAAAATATGTAAAATATGATAACCATTATATGATTTTAAACATTTAGAAGAACACAGCATGATATTTATTACCACGTAAAACAGATGTGGGGATAAAAGCACCTTGCCAATTAAGGCAATGAGACAAGTCAAGGAAGCAATGGAAAGATGGTGAAATAAAAATTGAATGCCAACTATATTTGAAATATTATTTTATTTTAAATCATCAATGCAAGAACACTAAAATATTAATAAGTATTTAAACTAAGCACTGGTTATAAACAAGCATTTGCTATGTTCTAACTTTTCATATATCAAGGAATATTTCATATTATTTTTAATGTGTTTATTGAATTCAAAATGGTGACTAGGATATTTTTGTTTCTGATGAATTGAATCCCACTTTTTTCCTTTCCTTTACATTTCAACAAAATAAGATGAAACAATCTTCTTCAGTATTACAAATCCAATAAGATATCCAACACATTAAAACAACCCTAGAAAATATGCAAATTATCACAGTTTAATTAAAGAAAATGCTGGGTATACTGGTGTTGCTTATATTAGTCTCTAGTACTTTCTACACAATTGCAATATTCCTTAAAATAAATGTTTTTAAAAATGTCTAGCAATTTTTAACCTGAGTGAATTTTTATGCAACCATCTTATTAATAGAGATTAGTGAAACAATTAGTAAAATTCATGTTTGGTGGGTTTCAATCAAGTTGTCCCAAACCCTAAAGCAACATATTTACTTCTCTCTAAAGCATAAGATCACATGCCCTCCATCCAGGCTTGCTCAGCAGCAGGAAAGATGACCCTAGTTAGCCCACTTGCTGTAAAGCTAAAATTCTACACAATCGCCAAATAGCAGATTATTTTCTTTAAATGCATTTTTACTGAAATATATTCATATGCCATATAATCTGTAGAAAGTAAACAATTAATGGCTCACAGTATCATCATAGAGTTGTGCATTCATTATGAGAACCAATTTTAAAACATTTCATTACTCTGAATAAAAAAATAAAAATAAAGGTCACAAAGCAATATCTCATATCACTTATCCCCACCTATTATGTTTCTGTCTTTATTGCTTATTTCTCATCTACCATACAACAAATAAATGGAGTGTCAGACACATTGTTTTCACATCACAGGGCTACAAGATTAAGCTATATTGTTATGTAATTATTACCAAGAAATCAAGGGTCCTGGATTACAGTTTAACATTTCAGGAATTTCCCTCTATCTATTCTAACATTCTAGAAACTAAAAAGAAATATCTAAATGAGTCAGTAGTCATAATAATTTGGTAGAACCTAATTTTTGAATTGCACCTCCACCTCTCATTTAATCATTCTCTCAATTTTAAGAGATATTTTGGCAATGAACATTTTAACATCTTCATACTGGAAAGATGTATTGAGATTTTGGGGTAGAGGAATGGAACTGGTTGATGTTCTTGGAGAGACTGTTTCCTCTGGTTTTCTGAACTTATCACATGGAATAGGAAAAATCTGGAGGACTTAAGTTTCTGAGAAAATAAACAACTATGAAAGATAGAGCCAAGGAGTCTGGAGAAGATGTTGTGCTAGAGATGATGTGGAAAAAGAGGCACATTTATGCACTGTTGATGGGAATGCAAAATGGTGCCACTGCTCTGGAAGGCAGTTTTGCAAGTTCTCAGGAAACAAAATATAAAATTGCCATATGATCCAGCAATCCCATTACTAGCTATGTATTGAGGGGAACTGAACGTAAGGACACAATATTTGTAGCAGCATTATTTACAATTCCCAATAGATGAAAAAGCCCAAATGTCTATCAATAGATGAGTGACTGGCAAGCTGTGGTACATACATATGATGGGATACTACACAACTGTAAGATGTAATAAAGTCATAAAGCATGTAACAGCTTGAATGATCCTTAGAACATTATGCTGAGTGTGATTAGCTAGAAAAAAAGGACATGTATTGTATGGCTTCTAATTTAAACTAATATCAATGAGTGAGTTTGAGAGTTAAAGTTAAGAACACAGGTTATCAGGAGATAGAAATTTGGTAGAAATTGGGCATTTGGTGCTGAAGGAATACAGATTGTGCAATAAGATGGATGGTAAAAATTCAGAAATGGGAGCACAATATTACCTGATTGCAGCACATAATGTACTTATGCATAATGAAGTTGAATGTGAATATGATTGGGGAAGAAGGGCTGGGGGTCCATTCTGAAACCAAAAGGAATGATAGAGGATAAATGTGGGACAGTATAATCTAGGAATGCTCAGTGTGGACAATGATGTGATTAAATATACAAATATAAAACCTTTTTGCCCGTGGGAGAAACAATGAATGTCAACATTTCAAGAGCTTGAAAATGGATGGTATACAGGAAAAGGTACAATCAATGCAAGCTTGGGTCTATAGTCAACAGTAACATGGTAATATGCTTCCACTGAATGTAACAATGTTATTATTCCAAAGCTAAATGTCAACAAGTGGGGTGTGGGGTGTGGGGGGTGGGGGACAGGTATGGGTTCCTTGTGGAATAAAAGGAAATTTCTTTCATATAGATTGTGGGGGGGGCATTTCTATTTACTTAGGTAGGATTGTGTGATGTGTGAATAAAATTGTTTCAAGATGAACAGAAAGAAAAAAGTGCTGGAGAAAATGTGGATAAAGAGATGTACCTATTTCTTGTAGGTAGGGAAGTTGAGAGTTGCGGCCCCTCTGGAGGGCAGTGTGGTGGTTCCACAAGATGCCAGGGGTGGGATGGCTATATGATCATGTGAACCAAATGCTAGGTATATGCCTGGAGGAATTGAGATTGAGGACATGAATGGACATTTGCACACTGGTGTTTATGCAGCTGTGTTCATGGTTCGCAATAGATGGAAGGGGCCTAAGGGTAAAATACCCGAGGAATGGAAGGGGGAACTGTGGGGTGTATATAAAATGGACTACTGAGCAGCCACAAGGAGTGAAGTTCTGAGGTATTTTGTAACTAGGTGAATTAATCTTAAGGACAATATGTTGAATAAAATGTGAGAAACAAAAAGACAACGTCTCATTCATATGGATTAACTATAATATACAAACAAAATTTGCAGTTGAGACCATGGGTTATCAGGTTGGGCCTATTATTAAGATTCCTAGATTTTAAGCTCTTACAGCATGTGTGAATATTAAGGATTTTTAACTAGTATTTCTAAATTCTGAGATACTGAGTTATTTGTGTATAATCTGGTGATTCCCTGAAATTTGGGGTATTTATGTGACACCTGAAACTAAGAGTTAGACTGCTGAATCTATGAAAGTCAGCATTACCCCATTCAGCATCTGGTTAAAAAGATAAAAAAGTGATCAGACCTCAATTACAGATATGAATTAAATGGTCTGGATAGGACTAAGTTAATCAGAATACTGGGTAAAGGATGATATGATCCATATTTTCAAATTTCAACTTCTGTGTGAGTCCAAAAGGAGAGACTTTTATTTTGTGCAAAATTTATATTTTGGGTAGTACATTATCTAATTTAAATTATGTGGCCATTCACTTGAACATCATACTTACATGGAATCTTGGATAGGGTGTTCCATCTTGTTGGTCTGTACAGGTTAATGTGATGACTTGATATATCCCAGGGTAATTTCAGAGAACAAAAAATGTAGTTGCAATGTCTCCTTGGGGGACTGGGGAGAAAGAAAGAAAGATTCAACTTTCCTATCTGGGGAATTCCTGACATTCTTGCAAACAGTGGACACAACAAATTTGATAGGCTGAGCTCTCAATCTTAGAGTTTACTTGCATGAAGCTTATTCCTGTAAAGGAGAAACTAATACTGATAATCATGCCTAAGAGTCAACCCCAGAGAAACTCTTGTTGCTCAGATGTAGTCTCTCTCTCTAAGTCAACTGGGCAGGTGAACTCACTAACCTCCCCCTTACATGGGTCATGACTCCCAGGGGTTTAAATATCCCTGACAATGTATGGTCTACTCCCAGGAATGAGCTGGGACTCAGAATCATGGAAATGAGAAAGCCTTCTTTATCAAAAGGCATAGAGAGTAACAAGACAAAATAAAGTCTCAGTGGCTGAGAGATTTCAAATGGAGCCAAGATGTCACTGGAGATTATGCTTATGCATTATACTGATAACCCTTTTTGGTTTATGGAGTATTGGAGTGGCCAGAGGGAGGTTCTTTTGAACTATTGAATCATATTCAAGTGGCCTTGATTTGTGAAGAAGATTTTATAGCTATATACCTTTTACAATGTGACTGAGTGATTATGAAAACAGTGTGTCTATTGTTCCTTTTATCCAGGTGTAAGGACAGGTGAGTAAAAAAGGGGAAAGGATAAAAATAAATAAATAAAGGCAGAGATAAAAGGTAAAAATTGGGGAGACTGAAATATTGTATGTCAATGAGGGCTAGGGGCAATAGGTATGGGATATTTAAGTACTATTTTTTTTTCTTTTTATTTCTTGCTCTGGAATGACACAAATGTTCCAACAATGACCATGGTGAAGAACACATGACTATGTGATGATTTTCTGAGCCATTGATTTTAGGATATGTATGGATTCTATGTGCATGGATATTTCTTAACAAAAATATTTAAGATAAACATACAGCCCAGTGTATTTGTTAGAGTTTTCAGAAATACATTAGTGGAGGTTAGGTATACTGTAGCAATTTGTAATATCTGGCTGAAGATGGCGTGAGAGTAATCTTCAGAATGACCACTCAACTCTATTTGAAATCTCTTAGCCACTGCAACTTTATTTAATTGTTCCTCCATTTAGTCAAGGACACATTCTAAATTCTATGATGCCAAGTGCATGCTCATGCTTGGGAGTCATGTCCATGTTGCCAGGGAGACTTAACATCCTCATGTAGGGCAGTTGTTAGTGACTTTATTTGAAAAGTTGGCTTAAAGAAAGTGACTATATATGAGAAATGGAAGAGGCTTGCTGGGAGGGACACTTAGGCATAATTGTAACTAGGCTTAGTTTCACCATTTCAGAAGTAAGTTTCATAAAGGTAAGTGGCAAAATTGAGGGCATGACTTATTAAATTGGAAGTGCTAAATGCTCAAGATAATATCAGGAATTCTCCAAGTAGGAAAGTATAATAGTTCTACTTTTTTCCCAGTTAAACAAGGGGACTTTGAACAACCATTTTAAATTTTCTTCCCAAATTACTCTTGAATGTACCAGGTTATTAAATTAATCTGTACATAAAAGTAAGATTTCATTCCCTACTGCGGGTTCCATGTAATTATGTTGTTTAAATAAACTGAACAGGCAGGTTAAAGTCAATATTGTGTTACAGAAAACTTAAATTGTGCACCAAATAAATATCTCTTTCTTTGGTAATATGCAGAATTTGAAGTATTAAAAAACAGACAATGTCATCCTTACCTTGTATTTTGATTTCCATTAGTCCTAACTAGGTATGTTTTATTCATATCTATATTTGAATTCTGATCACTTATTCAGCTTCTTGCCAGTTGCTGAAAGGAATAATGCTGTCTTTCAGAGCCACAGAATTCTGACTCTGAATTTCATGTGTCTTGTAGTTACCTAAAATAATGAGAAAGTAGCAGGTTGTACATTAAAAGTGCAGTATTTCAGAATTTAGAAGTAACAGTTAAAAGTCAGTTACAGATGTGGCTGCTATAAAAGCTTACAATCTAGGAACCTTTACAATGCACCTTATTGGCTGTTCTTTACTCCAAACATCTATTGCCCAAAATCTTCCCCTTTCTATGTCCTGATCATCTGTCTCAGATTCAGTTCTCAGAGTTTGCTCATTATAATTAGTTCACATTAGTGAGACCATATAATATATATTCCTTCATTTTTGCCTTGTTTCACTCAACACAATATCCTTATTGTTCATTCACGTAGTTACATGCCTCATGACTTCATTCCTTTCTGTAGATACTCAATATAGCATCATATGTATATACCAGGGTTCACCCTACTGTTCATCAGTTGGTGCCCCTTTAAGCCACCTTAATCCATTGTAAATTAAGAATTCTACCATAAACACTAGCGTGCAAATGTCCACTCCTATCTGTGCTTTCCATTTTACCATGTATATGCCTACTAACAGTGTGGCAGGATCATGTGGCAATCCTAAACTTATCCTGCTGTGGAACCATGGCTTTGTCCTCTTGAGGGTCAGTATGCTTCTATTTTTCCACTAACAGTGAATAGTATATCTATTTCTCCACATCCTCTCCAGAAATTGTATCTTTCTAGGTTTTTTTAAACAGTTTTATTCAAACTCCATACAAACCATCCTAAGTGTACAATCAACAGCTATGGTATAATTACACAGTTATGCATTCACCCCCACAATTTATAGAACTTTTTCCTTTCTTCCACAATGAAAGAAAAGTAAAAAAAAAAAATTAAAAATTAAAAATAAAAGGGAGAAACAACAACAATAACAACAAGATTTTCATACCCCTCCCTTATATCCCACATGCTGACATTCAGCTTTGGTATATTTCCTTTGTTATATTAATGGAAGCACATTGCAATGTTACAATTAACTATAGACACTAGTTTACATTGAGTGTTTTTCCCCACATACCATAATACTTTTAACAACTTGCAAAGGTGATGTTCATTTGTTCTCCCTCATGTAGAAACATTTTTTTATTTGTATAAGTTACCATTATCATTGTGCACTCTAGAATTTGCTTAGTTATACAGTCATAGTTTTTAGCATATCTATTTAATTCTGGTGTCATATGTGGTCCTAGCCTTCCTCTTGCAAGAATACTCATAATAATCTTTGTTCATCATACATACAAGATTGCATGAACATCACACAGTATTGTGTTATCTATTTCTGAGTTTTTACTATCAATTCCATTAAACATTCTGTACTCCTTCAACATCAAATATACAATTGCTACCCTCTTTCTATCACCTGATAACCTGTGTTCTCATCTTTAACATTCAGAGTTTGCTCTTTATATTTACTTCTTACTAGTGGGAACATGCAGTATTGGTCTTTTTCTTCTGGCTTATTTCACTCAACATAATGTCCTCAAGGATCATCCATGTTGCTGCTTGTGTCCTCACTTATTACATCTTATAGCTTTGTAGTATTTTTTTATATATATTCTGGGTTGCTGTAGTGTCTTTTTATATATTCTGGGTTACTTTATATATTCTGGATATTAAACCATTTTTTCTTTTGCTGGGGGGTACATGGTCTGGGAATCAAATGTTTATCTCCTGCAGGGAAGGTGAGCATTCTGTACCCTAAACACTTTTTATATGTGGCTTCCTAATATTGTTTTCCATTGCATTGGCTGCCTTTTTACTTTCCTGACAAATCATTTCCCATGCAAAAGTATTCAATTTTGAGGAGATTCCACCTATCTATTTCTTCTTTCATTGCTCATGCTTTTGGTGCAAGGTCCAGGAAACTACCTCCTAGCACAAGATCTTTAAGATATTTCTCTGCATTTTCCTCTAAAATTTTTATCATCTTATCTTTAATGTTTAGGTCTTCAAACTAAATGTTTAGGTATTTGAGTTAGTTTTTGTACCAGGTGTGAGATAGCACATAATAGAGATAGTTTAAGCAGAAAGAGTCATTTGCTTCAGGTGCTGTCTCAACCATGCCCCTGGCAGGGGTGGGGTCTGCTGAGAATTAAAGGCACTGTGCCACTTTATTCCATTGGAGAGCAGCAGGCTGAAAAGCACCATCTTCTGGGCAGGCTATGAAAAGCCAGGAATCAAGTGCCTCACAGGAAAGACAGGCGCCTGCTGAGTCTCATCCCCAGGGAGCATTGATACTAGATTACATCCTCTGAATTCTGAATCTGCCTTGTCTGGGGAAATCTCACTGGGATAGATGATACATGGGGGACCCTACTCAAAAAGCTTCATCCATAGAGACAGAGAAAGAAATAGAAAAACAAAAGCTGAGAAATCCTGATCCATTAAACAGAGGTTATGCTAGAGGTCTAAGATAAGTTGAACTGAAAGAAAAAGAACTGAAAGAGAACAAAGCCAACCAGCAAAAAAACCCCAGAGAAAAGAGAAAAAACAACCTCCAGAATAAATTAATCAAGGAAATCAGATGCCTAGACACTGGGAAAAAATCATGAACTGTACTAGGAAGCACAAAGATATGAACCTGTCATAGGAAAAAACTAACAATTCAAATAAAATACAGGAGTTGAAATAACTAATTAAAGAAATTCAAACAAATCTTTGAAATCAATTCAATGAGTTGAAGTAAAATGTGGCAAAATTGCTGAAGGATATAAAGGATACACCGTATGACCATGGAGAAGAACTTAAAGGCAGGTTCCTAATAATTTACTGTACAGAGGATGATAAAATAATTATTTTATTTCATCAGACATAGTAATTACATTTTCATGTTTCTAAATGTGTAAATATCATATAATTGTTTTTTATAATTACTATTTATTTCTTATTCAAAAGCTATTATAAATTAATAGTTACTTTGAATTGCAGGCAATTTACAGTAAAGGGCACATATCAATGATATGTGGATTCATAAATATAAATGTATTAGTATAAAATATAGATGTACATCTATTCAAAATATTAAAATAATTGGTTGGTTTATTTAGCAAATATTTGATAGTAACATCTACACAAATACATAATACACATATGTTTGAATTTGGAATGAATTATTTTTTATCCTTAAAGCATGCTGAATTATATATTTAAATAAAGATTCCTGCTTCTGCATCCATCTGTTTTAAATTTAAACATCATCTGAGGTGTGGAGCAAAGGAACTGCATTATGTTATTCTCATCTATTGCAAAGTAGATTTGTCCAATAAGTGAAAAACCAAAAGGATAAAATAATTATGTGATTCACTAATTATGGTCATTTGAAATTTTTATGTAAATTCAGAAATCTACTGGAAAAATTTTATAAGAGATCCATATTTTGTCATCCATTTTTCAGCAGAAACTGCATCAGGAATGACATTTTATGAAATGGTCAATGTCATAAAGTTAATGAATCGATGTCAGCTATATTGACTTCCTATGTTACTTATCATCATCATTATTGAATATCCAATGATACATACCAACAATTAGAAATGAAAATATTTGTACGATGTAAACACTGTAAAGAGCAGAATTCAATGGCAATTAATGTGGGTAATTTTAGTTTGCATGGAAATTACAACATAAATAATTGAAAATTGAGAACAACAAAGAGATGAACGATAAATAAAATTGGTTAGACCAAATATGGAAGCCTTTATGCTAAGCCTTGTCAGTGAAACCAAAATATATTTGAGATTTCTTGCCTGTAATGGTCCAGTTCAGCCAGAAAACAGACATTAAATGAGCCAGCTATTAACAACAGCTTATTTTTGTTGCCAGCCAACTTCCTTTTGTTAAGCAAGAATTTCACTAACCACATTAGGAAATGAAGTCTTCAGTAACCAAGGGAAATTTTTTCCCAATGTACTCCTTCTTTCTGTCTATGAAAGCCTGTTGCTCTCTTTGGTCAGCAGAATTCCTCTTTAAATCCTGGTAATTGGTATCTCCCCAATTCATTCTTAATTTGATAAAATTCTCTGAGTTCCAACCAAATTCTGTTCAAATTTTATTTTAACATTAATGAATACAGTAAAGTATCTCAATATCAACTGACAGAGAGAAATAATCATAATATAAACAAAAATTGTTTAAGATATATTTTTTAAATATACTAATTTCATGAGAAAAAAATAGTATAAAACAGCCAAGAATTAAAATCACGCTTGAGATGCAAGATCTAAATATGAAGAAATGATTAAAATACTACCTAAAGACATTAAAGAACACTTTACAAATTTTAAAGATACAGAGTATGAATGGATATAATGGCAATACCAATAAGATATCAACATTGTACCAGCTTTGAAATTAATTTTGCAGTTCCTATATTTTTTATGCTATATTTTATATTTATCCTAAGGATAAACTCACACATGTGCATCTGAATAAAAAAAGAACATTATTCAGCTGTAAGAATCCCAAATGTTGGTAAACATGGCACAGGTAAAATATTACTCCATGTCCTTATAATGGGCACTATACTTACAAAATGAAGCTAAAGAGTATGGTTTAAATTAAAAAGGTGTAAAATAGCATAGATGAAAAACTATGTAAAATCAATTATTGTATAATGTGAACAAGTCATAAATCTACAGAAAAGTATACAAATAAGAATATAGCAAAATTAATTTTCATAAAATGAAAATTACTTGGTAACTTGCTCTCACATTCTTTATGGAAGTATTTGAAGTACTGGTATTTATTTACAAGAGACCAACAAATATACATTGATATCTATTGTGGAATTAAATTGATATGTTGCTGCTATGATGCCCCCTTAACATATTGTTGTCTTGTACATGAGGTATGTTATCCAATTGGGGACAGTAGGGATTAGCAGCATAATTCGTTAATCAGTACAATCTGTTCTAACTAGAGGCTCTTATTTAAATATAGGGCCAATTTGACTTCTTTGTTTAGATTTGATTCGTCTCTCTTTGTTGGTAAAATCCTGAGTAGTTCCATAATCTCCAAAGGACCCCTGTGATTGATCTGACACTATGGGATTTGATGTGCTGTAAGGGCTATGTGGGGCATGTCACAGACTTTACCATTTGGATCCACTTCTTCATATAATGTCTGGGAACACCTTAACCATGATTCAACTGAACCTCTTTGACTAAAGAAAGATTAAATAGAAGTTTAATGGGACAGTCTGTTTTGGAGTCCATAACCAATGCATAGGTGGGTTACCAAGTTGTATAACCAACAATCTTATTCTGTGCCTGCTACACTTATGCATTTTCTGGCTCGGTAGGATAAGAAAGAACTGAGTTACCCAAGTGGATCTGCTCATAAACAACATGTCACAACCTATGTGGATGTGTCGATCCACATCTCTTTACTCCAGCCACCTTTTCTCTCTTCTTACAGTAATTCTCAATCCATATCCTGACCAATATGCCAAACCATTTGCCACTGACCTGGGTAGAAATATTCTAATGTTGAGCCATATTAATTTTCACAAAAAATGAATAAAAAAGCTCTGCTTTTAAGGCTTATTTCTGCTCCATGCTGTCTTCCAAGAAAATCTCATAACAAATTGAATGTATTAGTTAGGGTTCTCTAGAGAAACAGAATCAACAGGGAACACTCACAAATGTAAAATTTATAAAAATGTCTCATGTGACCATGGTAACACAGAGTTCAAAATCCGCAGGGGAGTCTGTGAAGCCAATGATTCTGAAAGAGGGTCTGGATGAACTCCAGAGGAAAGGCTTGCCAGACAAAGTAGGAAGAGAGTTCTTCCTACTGAATTCTCCTTAAAAGGCTCCCAGTGATTAGATTGAGAATCACTAATTTCAGAAGACACTCCCCTTCGCTGATTACAAATGGAATCAGCTGTGGATGCAACTGATGTGATCATGATCTAATTCTATGAAATGTTCTCATTGCAACAGACAGGCCAGCACTTGCCCAACCAGACAAACAAGTACCACCACTTGGCCAAATTGACACAGGAACTTGACAATGACGGTCCACCCTTTGTCAACTTGGCAGCTATATATATTATCTTCAACCATACCTAATATTTAAACAAAAAACATTAAAACATGCTTTTTTTTTTCTTTCACCTAACAGTACTCAACTCTCCTGCATATAACTGGAAACACAGTAACTCTCTCCAGAATAGGATGGAAGTCCTTGGGTGATATTCATTCTTAAACTTGATATACTACAACTTAAATACTACAACAGGAACAAAACAGCATCACAGTCCTCAATTCTGCAACTGATCACATGCTCGTAGTTCATATTTATGACTACCTTCTTCTACTACCCATTCCATGTACCCTTTACTCTCAGCAAGCACTTCTGCTGGCTATGGTTCTTTGCCTGGTGAGGTGACCCAAACCGACATTCCTGAAGTTTCAGATCCATTGGTAGTACTGCCTGGATTGGGTTATTGTGGTTTTCCATTGATTTTAATCATAGGACATGGTAATACCAAAAGATGCCCTAGGGGATCTCCTATATTCCAAGAAAACTCTTCTTTACCTCAATTGTGTAGTTACAATATTATTTCCCCTGATAGTCAGGGTCAGTCACCCCAGACAATAATGTAATCTCCTTCTTGACTTGCTGATCCAGGGGCATGAATAGCCCAAAGTGACCAGGTGGCAGTCTCAGATTCCAGTTCAACAGAATCATTTTTTCTTCTCCTGGTGGAAGCACTCTCCCATTTTGAACTAAAACCTGTCAACCAGCAGAGCTCAGGGTCACAGGGACAGGAAGCAAAAATATTCCTAGTGGATCACTATGGGTAATAGTGCGTGGCACCACTCCCATTTCCACCTGTTGGTTCTTGGACCCATGGATCCTGACTATGGGAGAAACAGCACCATACAGCAGAAGCTGATTCAGAGCATATACAGCTTCCTGGAGACCATTACCCCAGTCTTTCAAGGTATTGCCACCTAGTTGGCCCTGTAATTGAGCTTTCAAAAGGCAACTCCACCATTCTATCAATCCAGCTGCTTCTGGATGATGGGGAACATGGTAAGACCAGAGAATTCCATAAGCATGTGCCCATTCCGCACTTCATTTGCTGTGAAGTGTGTTCCTTGATCAGAAGCAATGCTGTGCCGAAAACCATGATGATGGATAAGGCATTCTGTAAACACATGGATGGTAGTTTTGGCAGGAGCATTGTGTGCAAGGAAAGCAAACCCATATCCAGAGTATGTGTCTATTCCAGTTAGAACTAATCGCTGCCCTTTCCATGAAGGGAGTGATCCAATATAATCAACCTGCCACTATGTAGCTGGCAGGTCACCTCGGGGAATACTGCCATATCGGAGGCTGAGTGTATGTCTCTGTTGCTGGCAGATTGGGCACTCGGCAGTGGCTGTAGCCAAGTCAGACTTTGTGAGTGGAAGTCCATGTTGTTAAACCAATGCATAAACTCCATCCTTAACACCATGATCACTTTGCTTATGAGACCATTGGGCAATGACAGGGGTTCCTGTGGAAAGAGGCTGACCAGTATCCACAGAACAGGTGATTTTATCCACTTGATTATTTAAACATTCCTCTGCTGAAGTCACCCTCTGGTGTGCATTCACATGGGACACAAATATGTTCATGTTTTTAGCCCATTCAAAAAGGCCTATCGACATACTTCTTCCCCAGACCTCTTTGTCACTGATTTTCCAATAGGGTCTTTCCAAGTCCCTGACCATCCAGCCAAACCATTAGCAATAGCCCATGAGTCAGTATACAAATGCACCTCTGGAAAGTTTTCCTTCCAAGCAAAATTAACAACCATGTGGACTGCCTGAAGTTCTGCACACTGGGAGGATTTCCCCTCACCACTGTCCCTCAAGGACACCCCAGAAAGGGGTTGTAGTGCTGCAGCTGTCCACTTCCGGGTGGTACCTGCACATCATTCTGAACCATCTGTAAACCAGGCTCAAGCTGTCTCTTCCTCAGTCAATTCACTGTAAGGGACTCCCCAAGAGGCCATACCTGTAGTCTGGGAAAAAGAAGGTATTGTAGCAGGAGTGAACACCATGGGCATTTGGGCCACTTCTTCATGTAACTTACTTGTGCCTTCAGGACCTGTTCTGGCCCTATCTTATATATATCATCTTCATTTTACAATAAAGTACTGCTGCACATGCCCAACTTTATGACTTGGTGGGTCAGACAACACTCAGCTCATGATAGGCAATTCAGGTCTCATGGTAATTTGGTGTCCCATGGTTAAGTGTTCAGCCTCTACTTAAGCCAAGTTGTAGTCCAAAAGATGTTTCTCAAAAGGAGAGTAGTTACCTGCAGCAGATGGTAAGGCTTTGCTCCAAAATCCTATGGGTTTTCATTGTGATTCTCTGAAAGGGGCCTGCCAAAGGCTCCAAACAGCATCTCTACTTGCCACTGACACTTTCAGCACCATTGGATCTGTGGATCATATGGCCTAAGTTGCTGCACCTGGCCCCTCCTATGATCAAAAAAGAGTCACAATGTTTATTTCCTCTCTTTAGATTTTGGTGACAACATACTCCTCATTTGGATGTGCTACTCTGGCCCATTTATCCAATGGCAAGAAAAGCTGCTACGTTTGAGTGGGGCCTGAACAAAAGGAGGCTCTGCGACAGGTCCAGTCTGCTGTAAAAACTGCTCTGACACTTGGCCCATATGATCCAGCAGATCCAATGGTGCTGGAAGTGTCAGTGGCAAATAGAGATACTGTTTGGAGCCTTTAGCAGGCCCCTATCAGAGAATCACAATGCAGACTCATAGAATTTTGGAGCAAAGCCTTACCATCTGCTGCAGATAATTACTCTCCTTCTGAGAAAAAGTGTTTGGCCTGCGACTGGGCCTTAGTAGAGACTGAATGCTTAACCATGGGCCACCAAATTACCATGAGACCTGAATTGCCTATCATGAACTGGGTGTTGTCTGACCCACAAAGCCATAAAGTTTGGCATGTGCAGCAGCACTCTATTGTAAAATGGAGATGGTATATGCAAGGTAGGGCCAGAGCAGGTCCTGTAGGCATAAGTAACTTACTTGAAGAAGTGACCCAAATGCCCATGGTCTCCACTCCTGCTACAATACCTTCTCTTTCCCAGACCACAGGTATGGTGTCTTGGGGAGTCCCTTACAGTGAACTGACTGAGGAAGAGACAGCTTGAGCCTGGTTTACAGATGGTTCAGCACAATATGCAGGTACCACTTGAAAGTGGGCAGCAGCAACACTGTAATCCTTTCTGGCATGTCTTTGAAGTATAGTTGTGAGAGGAAATCCTCCCAGTGAGGATAACTTCAAGCATTGCAAGTTGTTCATTTTGCTTGGAAGGAGAACTGGCCAGAGGAGCATCTGTATACTGACTCACGGCCTATTGTTAATGGTTTGAATAGATGGTCGGGGACTTGGAAAGACCATAATTGAAAAACTGGTGACAAAGGGGTCTGGGGAAGAAGTATATAGATAGACCTTTTTGAGTGGGTTAAAAACCTGAACATATTTGTGTCCCACGTGTATGCACATCAGAGGGTGACTTCAGCAGAAGGTTTTAATAATCAAGTGAATAAGACGACCTGTTCTGTGGATACCTGTCAGCCTCTTTCTGCAGGATCTCCTGTCATTGCCCAATGGGGTCCTAAACAAAGTGGTCATGGATGTTAGGGATGGAGGTTATGCATGGGCTCAGCAACAGGCTTTCACTCACCAAGGCTGACTTGACTACAGCCACTGTTGTGTGCCCAATCTGCCAGCAGCAGAGACCTACAGTCAGCCCCTGATATGGTGCCATTCCCCGAGGTGACCTGCCAGCTACGTGGTGGCAGGTTGATTATATTGGACCACTCCCTTCATGGAAGGGGCAGCGATTTGTTCTAACTGGAATAGACACATACTATGGATATGGGTTTGCTTTCCCTGCATGCAATGCAGCTGCCACAGCTACCATCCATGTGTTTACAGAATGCCTTATCCATCATCATGATATTCCACACAGTATTGCTTCTGATCAAGGAACACACTTCACAACAAATGAAGTGCAGGAATGGGAACGTGTTCATGGAATTCTCTGGTCTTACCATATTCCCCATCATCCAGAAGTAGCTGGATTGATAGAACTGGTGCAATTGCATTTTGAAAGCTCAATTACAGGGCCAACTAGGTGGCAATACCTTGAAAGGCCCAGGTAATATTCCCCAGGAAGCTGTGTATACTCTGAATCAGCTTCCATTGTATGGTGCTGTTTCTCCCATAGCCAGGATCCATGGGTCCAGGAACCAACAGGTGGAAATGGGAGTGGTGCCACTCACTATTAGCTGTAGTGATCCACTAGGAAAATTTTTGCTTCCTTTCCCTAAGACCTTGAGTTCTTCTGGTCTACAGATTTTAGTTCCAAAAGGGGGAGTACTTCCACCAGAAGAAACAACAGTGATTCCATTGAACTGGAATCTGAGGCTGCCACCTGGTCACTTTAGGCTACTCATGCCCCTGGATCAACAAACCAAGAAGAGAATTGCATTATTGTCTGGAGTGATTGACCCTGACTATCAGGAGAAAATAGGACTGCAACTATACAGTGGAGGTAAGGAAGTGTTTCTTGGAATATAGGAGATTCCCCAGGGTGTCTTTTAGTAATACCATGCCCTGTGATTAAAATCAATGGAAAACTGCAACAACCCAATCCAGGCAGGACTACCAAAGGGTCTGAAACTTCAGGAATGAATATTTGGGTCACCCCACCAGCAAAGAACCACAGCCAGCTGAAGTACTTGCTGAGGGTAAAGGGAACATGGAATGGGTAATGGAAGAAGGTAGTGATAAATATGAACTACCACCACGTGATCAGCTACAGAAATGAGGACTGTGATGCTGTTTTCTTCCTGTTATAGTATTAAGTTGTAAGATATCAAGTGTAAGAATGATTATTACCCAAGGACTTGCCCCCTATTCTGGAGAGAGTTACTGTGTTTCCAGTTATATACAAGACAGTTGAGTATTTTAGGTGAAAGAAAAAAAATGTGTGTTTTAATGTTTTTTATTCAGAAATTAGGTTTGGTTTAAGGTGCTATATATATAGCTGCCAAGTTGTCAAGGGGTGGACTGTCATGGTCAGCTTCATGTGTCAACTTGGCCAAGTGGTGGTACCTGTTTGTCTGGTTGGGCAAGTGTTGCCCTGTCTGTTGCAATGAGGACATTTCATAGAATTAGATCATGATCATTTCGGCTGCTTCCATAGCTGATTCCATTTGTAATCAGCCAAGGGAGTGTCTTCTGCAATGAGTGATGCTCAATGTAATAACTGGAAACCTTTTAAGGAGGATTCAGAAGAGACAGGTTCTCTTCCTGCTTCTGTCAGCAAACCTCTCCTGTGGAGTTCATCAAGACCCTCCATCAGAATGTTTGGCTTCACAATCTGTCCTGCAGATTTTGGACTCTGCATTCCTGTGGTCATATGAGACACTTCTATAAATTTTTATTTGTGAGTGTTCCCTGTTGATTCTGTTTCTCTAGAGAACCTTAACTAATACAGTAGTTTAAGTAATAAAGGTATCTTTGTTCATACATAAGTCATTAATGAGGAGTATAAGGATGAAAATCAAGTTATAATTTCAGCACAAGAGCCATATCAAATTGTAGAAGGTGACCAAATTGCTCAATTATTATTTTTACCATATTATAAAGTGGGACACCCAGAAAAGAAAAGAATAAAAGAATTTAGCAGTACTATAAAACAAGAAGTATATTGGCAAAAATTATTGACTATAGATAGACCTGACTGTATTATACAGATTGAAGGTAAATCTTTTAAAGACTTTTAGATACAGGAGCAGACATTATTATCATTACTTTAAAATATTGACCATTAAGCTGGCCTCTGCGCACATTAAGCAAGTCTTTACATGGAATTGGCATGGTTAACACTGGTCAACAAAGTGTTAATATCTTATATTGTAAAAGGCCAGATGGTCAAACAGGCACCATTCAGCCTTATGTTCTGGACATTGCAATGAATCTCCAGAGTAGCGACTAGTTAGGGCAATGGGAACATATGTTAACATTCTATTATTAGCTCCCACAGTAAAAAACATGATGAAAAATATGGGTTACAATTCACTTCAAAGCTCTTCACAAAATTTAAATATTCAAGGACAAAGTTCTCACAACGACTTTGGTTATCCAAATTTATAACTGGGACCACTGCTGACATTACACCCCAACCTATACCTTTAACTTGGAAAGCAAATGAGCCTGTTTGGGGTGAGCAGTGGCCAGTAACTAAAGAAAAATTAGAGGCTCTAACTCAGTTACTTCAAGAACAATTTAAAGTAGGACATATAGAAGAGTCTCATAGTGCTTGGAATTCTCCAGTATTTGTTATAAAAATGAAATCAGGAAAATGGAGAATGTTAACTAATATAAGAAAAGTTAATGCTATAATTCAACCTATGGGGTCATTGCAACCTGTCTTGCCCACACCAGTTATGATTCCTAAAAACTGGCCTAATATTGTGGTAGATTTAAAAGATTGTTTCTTTACCATACCTTTATAATAAAAACATATAATGGACCAGCTTACATATCTAAAAAGGTTCAGTCATTTATCAATTATGGAATATAAACATGTGACAGGAATTCCATATAACCCACAAGGTCAGGCTATCATAGGAAGAGCTCATTAAATGCTCAAAATGCAATTTCAAAAACAAAAAGGGGAAAATGGGGAGATATTCTCTCCTACTCCTAGAAATCAATACAACCAAGCTATGATAACACTAAACTTTCTCAGTATTAGAGGAGAAGGCTCTGAATCAGTTGCAGAAAAAACATTGGTCAAAGGTATTACACAAACAATTTTTAGAAAAACCTATTTGGTGGAAATATTTAGATACAAATGAATGGAAAGTTGGATGGGTAAAAGTGTGGGGAAAAGGATATGCTTGTGTTTCCACAGGTGATGTACAGCAATTGTTCTGGATTCCTTCTAGAAGAATCAAGCCAAGATATAAACAGGAAACCACAGAAGAAACAATGTATGGTAATACCCCACACCCAACAGGCTAAGTCACCTTCATGGGGGCAAATAAAAAAGAACAGGAAGCTAAGAGTACTGTTAAAGAGTCAGGCAAGGAAAGAAATTATTTAATTTGTTCCTTTCTGTGTTGACTGTAGTTGAACTATCCATAAGTCACTTTGTCTTATACTTTAGTAAGTACTTAAATAAATTGATGTTTCTTGTTATCTTTGCAACTATATTAAATATGCCTATAACTAAAGCTGGAAATTATACTTATTGGGCATATGTATGTAATTCTCCATTACTAAGACCTGTTACCTGTCAGGACAATCCTGTAGCTGTTTATACTAATGATTCAACTTATCTTCCTGGACCAGTTGCTTCTCATCTCCTTTACTTCCAAAAACAAGAAGGAGAAAAAGTTAATATTTTTGTGATGGTGTTTCAAGGCTTTCCTTTAAGTCTCTCAAGCCATGATAATATGCCTTGTTTAAAATTAGAACTTCAGAGATGGTTAGGTTATACTCCTAAGAAAAATAATCCTCTAGCTAAATTACATTTGCTTTCTGGACTAAGTTTTGCATATAAAGAAAAATCAATTTCTGAGCCTGTTCCTCATGAGCTGCCTTTATGTAAAAATTCATATACATGGACACCTGAGTCAGAGAATATTCAATGGGAACAATGACATGCCAAATAAAAGTCAGTACTCATTAATGGTTCCTATGAAATTGTAATGGATTGATCCCCTAAGGGGTATGCAATTCAGAAGTGTAGTTCTGACTCAAATTGTTTGGTTAAGTTACCTTGGTTTACTCTGAATAATTATCCTACTGAGATTTATACCAATGCTACAAATAAAATCTTGTGGAATGGGATGGGAGTGGCAGCCCCATCTCCTTTTGTTAACTGAGGTCCTTGACAAACAGCAATTTGGAAACTGGCCATGAGTTTAGCTCTTATTTATATGTGGAAAATAAATTACTTCTTAAGAAATTCAATCTATTGTCTTAAATTTGAAATTGATCAAACTGGTTATATTCAAGCTTGTGTGATTAATCCTTATGTTATTTTAGCAGGAACAATTGCTTTTAATTCATCCTCATCAGAAATACAATGTTATGAATATCAATTATTTACCTGTCTTAATTCTTCTATTTCAAAATATCAGACTTTTCTTCTTTTAAGAAGGCACCTTGGAGTATGGCTTCCTGTGGACCAAATTCAACCTTGGGAATCTTCACCTGATATACACATTTTACTCAAAACTTTACAATATATGTTTAAATGCACAAAAAGATTTATTGACGCTTTGATTATGGTAATCTTGGGAATCATAGCCCTCACTACTATAGCTGCACTAGCTGGAGTGGCTTTAACAGAAGAAATTCAAACTGCACATTATGTACAAAAATGTCATGAAAATGCAAGTAAAGTATGGACTCAACAGGTTAATATAGGTAAAGAAATTAATCGGCATATAGATGACTTAGAACAAACTGTAATTATGTTAGGTGATGAAATTCAATCACTTGAAATGCAACAGCACTTGTTGTGTAACGGGAATATCACATCTTCCTGTATTTCTCCATACTTGTATAATGAAAGTGAACATAAATGGGAAAAAATTAAAAGACATTTATTAGGGCATCAAAACAACTTAACTGTAAATATTAATGTACATCAAGCAAGAGTAATAGATATGCAAAAGAACTTTCCAACATTATTACAAAGCACTGATGTTATAAATGGTATTACTCAAGGGCAGCAATCTCTAGATCCATTAATATGGTTAAAAACATCAGAAGGATTTACTATTAGCTTAATAGTGATATTAATTCTTTTCTTTTGTCTTTTATGCATAATCTGGATATGTGTTCGAAGAAAGGAATTTGAATCCAAATTAAAGACTGCTGCTTAACCTCTGTCATGCTAACGCTAAAAAAATAAAAAGGGATTTAGATATTAAATTTGTTGAGAGACTAAATGCATTGAAATTTGCAGTGGTTTAACTTAAAGGCCAGGAGGCATAAGTTGTCAAGGAGACAAATCATACCCTCTCTCACCTTACATCACCCTGCCTGGCCCCAGAAGATGGCTGGTTAGCCAATAATGGGTAAGATTCCTCAGGGGAGGAACAACCTAAGACAGGCACAATCACAAGGGGCCATCAGGAGAAAGCTTGGACTCTTCATAAAAAATAAAAAAGGGGGAGATGTTGCAGCCCAGAAGCAGGCCTCTGACTGTTGGTAGAGCCACGTCAGAATAACCTTCGAGGCATGGTCCCTTGGTCTCCCGTGAAATGAGGTCCAACTTGTATGCAACTTATCTAATCCAACCTTACTGTGAGAAAGTTCTGCCTCTGTAGTTTCAGGCAGGTTGACCAGTGCTCACTCTGCTCTCAAGGATGCTGACTCTGTAGCCTAAAGAGAGTTGTATAGAAAACATTCTGATAAGTAATAAACTTCCTGGGACAGGAACCGTGAACCAAAATTTGTAGCTTTGCATACATGACAGATATTTAAAATAATCTTGCTTTGTTATACTCCTTAAAGCAGTTCCCATGTAAGAGCACAATAAATATGCAGATGTCAGTATATTTGGTATTCTTGCTCCTGATGAGCTTGAGTCCCCTGATCCCACTTAACTGATTTCTTGTGTCTGTCATTTCTTAATCCTGTTCAGCAGCCTTTCATCTCCCCTGTTCTCTAGGGAAATCTTGGCAGATCCCCACGGGGTAGGCTGTGGTGCACTGGGAAAGTATGATAGGAGGAAACTGACCCTCCTTGTTTCCAGCTTGCACAGCTGTTGGCTGGGGAAATCTGCCCATGTGTTACATTAGGCAGTGCCTGCAGGGAGCCCAGAGGCTGGTGGTCATTTCCTTCAGGGTGGGTCTTGGGTGGGGGGTGATCACCCCACCAGGAGCAGAAAAAGCCATTACACAGTTGTATCTGTCAGGCACAGCAGTGCTGAGTATCAGCTGTTCATCTGATCATTCATATATTTGCACCATACCACCAGAGAGAGAATGAAGGACTCATATAGGATGCTCATCTCTGGATTACCAGTCTTGGAACTTGCTCTGAACAGTGGAAGCAGCTGTTAATACACAAGAAGAAAACAAAACAACAAATGCCTGGAGCAAAGGACTACATATTAAGAGAAACTATGGCACTGAGTATCAGGAGGAAACAGAATTTGCTGAGGGCAATTTGACAAATACCTAATGTAAACTGAGCAATGATAAATCCACGAGTGTATGTCCAGGACAAGTAATGTGCTCAGAGAAGATCCATGAAGGCCCTGCACTTTCAGGTCAGGCTGTTATATAATAAAATTGGCTAAGTGCTGAGGGAGAGCACAAGCATAGAACCCATCTACAACAACTGTGAAAAATATTTCCTTTAAATTTATTTTAGAGATTGTTAGCTCTTAACATTCAAAGAAATTTCTGTAATAGCATTAGTTGAATCAAACTAAAGCAACAGTGACATCATTAAACAGACAGACCACCATCACATTAACTATAAAATAATGAAATATATGAGAGTTGAAGTAGTTCTTCACCATAAGATCTGCCATACCAGAAAAGGTAAAGGGAATTCTTCAGGATGAAAGAATGGAAATTAAAGAGTAGTTTGAAATAGTGTTAAGAAATAAAAATATGCAGTAAAGGTAGCTCCATGGGTAAGTATAAATGTTAGTATTATTATATATTTTTATGGTAACTCTACTTTTAACTTCTTAACCTGATTTATAATGCAAAATCTATCTAAGATTATTTTAAATGTAAATGTCTTAAATAACCAATCAAAGGATAGAGATTAGCAGAATGAATAATAAAGCACAATCCAACTTTATGTTGTTTACAAGAGATGACCTTTAAATTAAAAATCACAAATATATTGGAAGTGAAGGTAAGGAAAAAATATTCCACAGAAAATGCAGCACAAAGAAAAGGGTACTCTAATAATAATAATAATAGATAAAATAAATCTTATGTCAAAAATTGTTTGTTAAAGGTCAAATAATGACACTATATATTTATAAAACAATAAATTAAGCAAGAATTTATGATGATCATAATCATAAATGTACCTTCACCTAATAATCCCACATTAAATGGACTAAATATGTACAAAATTGAAGGGAGAAATTGAGAGCTGTACAGCTGTACCTTAATAGCAGGACACTTCACCATTTTCAATGATGAATAGAGTATTAAGCAGAAGGTCAGTAATGGCATAGAAGATTTGATGGTATAAATCCCATCTAAACCTTGCAGCTATTTTTTAAAACAATTTTTCCAAAGTCTGCAGAATACACATTATTCTCTTGTGCACTTTAGTCATTCACTAGGATACACTGTATGTTAGGTCACAAATCAATCTCAATAAATTTGAAAATATTGAAATCATAAAATGTATCTTCTCCAACCACAATAGAGAGAAAATAGAAGTCAATAATAGAAGACAAACTAAACAATTCACAAATATGTGGAAATTAAATGCTATACTTTAGAACAATCCATTAATCAAAGAAGAAACCACAGGGAAAATAGAAATTACTTTGTGTCAAGGATATCATGAATAATATCACAAACTGACTGGCTTAAACAACAGGAATGTTGGAAGCTGGAAGTCCAAAATTGAGGTACTGACAGGCCATGCCATCTCCCAAAGTCTGTAGCATTCTGATGCTGGCTTGTCACAATCTGTCACATTCCTCAGTTATATCTCTGCCTGTTTCAGATGACAATCTGCTTCGTTTGCTGAATTTTTCTTACTTCTGCATTTTTCTGACTTCTGGCTTTCACTAACTGGAAACAAAATTCCTTTATTTAAGGGTACTCAAGTCATATGGATTAAAGGCCACCCTAACTCAATTTTCTCTTTTCTAAATAGGATTGTTGAAGATTATGAACACAAATGAGTCCACATCATAACATATTCAAAGTCCCTATTTACAGATGGGTCCTCATTCATAGGAATGCCAAATAAAACTTGAATATGTATTTTGTTGAGGTCATGATTCAATCCTTAGCATATTGGGAAAGAAGAAAACAAAACAAAACAAAACAAAAACACCATACTAAAGCATATATGATACAACAAAGGCAATGCTCCAAAGGAAATTTTTAACTATAAATGCTTAAATTAAAAATGAATAAAGATCACATATCAGTAACTTAACATGACTCCTAAAAGAACTAGAAAAAGAGGAGCAAATTAAACACAAAGTGAGCAGAAGGAAAAAATTAATAAAATTTGTAGCAGAAATAAATGAAATAAAAAATAGAAATATGGTAGATTCAATAAAAGCAAAGTTTATTCTTTGAAAACATTTTTTTTTAATGGGAAAACTTTTGCTAGACAGACAAATGAAGAGATAGAAGATTCAAATAACTACAATTAGAAAGAAAAGGCAGTAATTAAAGTTGATCTTACAGAAATAAAATAGATGATATAAAGACACTATGAGCATTTTTATGCATACATACTAGTTAACTAGGTGAAATGTCCAAATTCTTGAAAACACAAATTGTATGAACTGACTCAGGAACTGCCTGAAAATGTAGAGCTGTGTTCCAGTAGCCATGTTTCTTGAGAATGATTGAATAATGATACAGCTGTCACAGCGTGACTGTGTGATTGTGAAAACCTTGTGTCTGATGCTCCTTTTATCTACTTTGTCAACAAAGGAGTAGAACATATGGAATAAAAATAAATAATAGGGGGAACAAATGCTAAAATAAATTTAGTTTGAAATGCTAGTGATAATGAAAGCAAGGGGTAAGGGGTATGGTAGATATAATCTTTTTTTTTTCTCGTGTTCATTTTATTTCTTTTTCTGAATTAATGCAAATGTTCTAAGAAATGATGAATATGCAACTAAGTGATGATATTGTGACCAAAAAAAAAAGAAGATATATAAAACCTCATAGTACCAATAACAATTAAATAGATTAAATCAGTAAGTTAAAGTCTCCTAAGAAATTCCAGGATCAAAGGATTCACTTGTGAATTTTAACAAACATTCAAAGAAGAACTAGCATCAGTTTTTCTCAAATGCATCCAAAACGTTGAAGAAAAGGGAATGTCTCCATATGCATTATCTGATGCCACTATTAACCTAGTATCAAACACAAAGACCTCATGAGAAAAGAAAATTAAATTAAAATATAACTGCAAAAATCCTCAACTAAATACTAGAAAACCAAAACCAACAGGATGCAAAAAGGATTATAAACCATTATCATGTAAGATTTATAATAGGAATGCAAGATTTCAACATGGGGAAATCATCAATATAATAGAACCCATAGATAGAATGAAGGGGAGATAGCATGATTATCTAAATTGATGCAGGAAAACCATTTGACAAAACCCATAATTCTTTCTTGATAAAAGTCCTCAGAGAGGCAGGAATAGAGTGGGACTTCCCGAACCTGGAAGTTGTATATATATATATATATATATATATATATATATATATATATAAAATCTATAGATTATATACTCAACTTCCCTCCTAAATTCAGGAACAAGACAAGAATGCTCAGTGTCATCACTACTTAATAAATTTAAGCCAGAGTAATTAGCAAGAATATAAATAATAAAAGCATCAAAATTTGAATGGAAAAAAGTGAACCTTCTTCTATTCACAGGTAACATTATGCTATATTTAGAAAATCCAAAGCATACAAAAGTAGGTTTGGATTGCACTCATAAATGAATTTGGTAAAGTGGCAAGATACAAGATCAACACACAACATTTTTGTCAATAACATCATAATATTGATAACAATAATTGACCTTGCTCCCCAGAACCCCGTGAGTTTTTTCCTTAGAATTTTCTCCTTTTTAGAAATATGAAATAGTAACTGTCCCAAAAATGCTCATGGGCTTTTTGACACAGAAAGGAAATGTTTGCTTGCCTGTGCTATTAAGTGTGTTTTGCTCTTATGTTTGGAAGCACACAGTGTTTTCTTCTGATGGCCTAGGGCCACTATGTGGCCATTTGTAAACCTCTTCATTATTCCCTCATTAGGAACTGTGAGGATTATATCCAGCTAGTTGTTGGCTCATGTATCAAAGAAATTCCATTTAAAATTGGGAATACATGCCAGATTTTCTCTGTATCCTTTTATGGATCCAAATAAATCCAGAATTTCTATTGTAATATAGCCCGAATTCTCAAATTTGCTTGTGGGGACATATTTGTGAATGAGATGGTGGTCCATATAGTTTCTCTCTCATTTTTCACGGATCTATTACTGTTGGTATTTGCTTTCTATGACAAAATTATTTCCAATATTCTGAGATCGTCATTAGCAAGAGGAAGATCCAAAGCCTTTGCCACCTGTTCTTCTCTCCTGATTACTGAAGGCTTATTATGTGGAACAGATTGGATAATTTATTTAAACTCAAATCAAATCAATCTCAATGAACGGGGAAACTGCTCTCTCTTTGCTACACTGTATGGGCTCTGATATTGAATTTGATTGTAGATAGTTTGAGGAATAAAGATATCATGGTGGTTTGGAGAATGTCACTACCTAAATTATTAACATGAAGCAATGACTTTAATTGAAGCATTGACAGAATTTGCTTATGTTTTTTGTCATGTAGATGCAGCAGAAAAATATTCTAGTTTCATTGCCGTGTTCCTAAATAATGTTAATTACTACTATGCTCACGAGGTCACATTGCTCCAGGGAAACTTTGTTTCAGAAGATTAAGTTGTCTTTGTGTAATCAAGGCACAAATGTACTCAATTGCAATAATCTAAAATTGTAAACCAATATTATCTGTCATGGTGAAGTATTTATTTAAGAGATTACATGGAGAAAACAATGAAAGATAATTCAGTGTGTCATATAAGCATGGATTAATTTCATGCTCTATGATGAATTCCTTCGCATATATGTTCCTATTATTCCTGTATATTCCTATTCCTTCACATACATTTGCTGCACTTTTCTGTCACTCTGAATGGATTCAGTCAATGAAAAACAACAGGAACTAAAATGTTGGAAAAAGAGAGCATGGAGTTTTCCTTTTCATTTTACCTGCTTCTCTGCCTGGTATCACCCCTGTCCCCTCAAGACTACATATGAACTGTGGTCCCAACAGTCACTGACCTTCAGTAACATTTGTCTCCCTTGTAGATTCATTCCTTGATTGAGTACTATCTGCCTACCCTTGCAAGGATCTGGTATTTTCCTCATAAGCACTCAATCCTCATTTGTATTTGGTTGAATTGTGCCCCTCAAAATATATACCCACACAGAATGTGCAAATGTGACCTTATTTGGGAAAAGTTTCTTTGAAGTTACAGATCTTAAGATAAGATCATCCCAGATGGGAATGGGCACTAAATTCAATGAACAGTACCCTTTTATGAGTCGGAGAGGTAGAAGGAGATTAGACAACTACACAGAAGAGAAGGCAATGTAATCATGGAGGCAGATAAAAGCTATGCAGCTACATGCCAAGGAATGCTAAGAGTCACCAGAAACTGGAAGAGGCAAGGAAAGAGTCTCCTCTGGAGTTTTCAGACAGTGTCACCTTGCCAAAACTTTCATCTCACACTTCTAGCCCTAGTATTAGGACAGAATAAATTTCTGTTGTTTTACACTACCTGATTTTTAGTAAGTTGGTGTGATAGAACTAGGAAACTAATACATTACATAAATATCCTTTAAAATACATTTATTTGAATAATCTGGAGTGAATTCTGATTCCTGATAAGATACAGCTGTTATACCATCTCCCTACTTCTGCTGTTGCTTGCTTTGTGGATAGAAATTAGACATATTATTTGAATGAAAATCTGAAATATTTATCTGCTTATTCTACAAACTGTTTCAAGGAAATCCCATATTTCATTAATAGACAATACTTACACAAAAATATGTCTTTTCAAAAGTTTATTGAAATTTTCCTTTGTAGTTCCTGTTAGGTCGGGGGAACGGGGAAGGGCACTGCAACCAGAGCTGTGGAGGCTATGTCACCCCTCCCAACCTGACTTCTGGAACTAATGAACTGCCCCTTCTGGATGTCACCTGACCTCCATCTTTAAAAGCTGCCCACACTGAAGCCCACGTGCGCACTCACCTCCCTCCATCTTGGGTTTGGTGAGTTCTGCCTGGGAGCACAGAAATATTTCTCACCCCCCACTTTAAATTTCCTGTTCTGCCTTTCTTCTTTCTCACCCTTTCACCTCCTAAACCTTTCATCTGGTGCCAGAAACCTGGGAGAGGAGCATGGGTGCTGCCCACCTGGCCAGGGGTGCCCTGGCTTCCTCTCTCCTCCTTTCTCCACATAGCCAGTGACAAGGGATCCTTTGGCCCATCGCTACATCCACCACATATTGGGTAAATAACTCCCCTCCAAGCCCTGCTGCCAGGTCTCATGGTTCCGAGACATCCTGTCCATTAATTACTCTCCAAAAACCGTGAATTCACATCAGGTTCTCTTCCGAGGACTGAGGTGAACGGGGACGCCTGCAAGCCTCACTCCCTTTCCCAGGACTCAAAAAGTTGTGGGGATGCCCCACTTCTTGTTTTCCTCCCAAATTCAGGCCCATTATGAATTCTTTCTTAGTAATGCCTTCTTGCCCCAGCCCACTAATGGGGCAAGAGCTTCTTGCCAAATTAGGAGCCTCACTACACTGGATAAAAAATCCTCAAACAAAACTTCATAGCAAGTGCCAAACTAACATCACTATCCACAACACCACCCATGCCCTAAAGGACAATATTTCTGGTGTAATGGAACTCTTACCAAGTGCCTTAATTCCACTGCCCCAGGACCATGCTTCCTGGTAACTATTGTTCCTCAATTAACCCTCTATGGGAAGTCGGAACTAACTTGGCTACTGCCCTCTTCTTACTCAAAAAGGCCTGCCTTTCTTCCTATCCTAGTAGGCATCAGCCTAACTGCTTCAGTTGCAGCCTCAGCCACAGAGGGAGGGGCCCTGGGACATGGTATTTTAACCTCTCAAAACTTTGAGACTTGACTGCAGGTAGCCCCGGAATAGACACCAGAATTCCTTTCCTCTCTACAATGTCAACTTACCTCACTAGCCCAGGTAACTCTTCAAAATTGATGGGCCTTAGACCTGCAAACAGCTGAAAAAGGAGGAACATGCATATTCCTTCAAGAAGAATGCTGCTATTACATCAACGAGTTGGGTCTGGTGGAACAAAATGTCCAAACTTTAAACAAACTAAAGGAGGAATTCTACCACAGAAAGCAAGGAACCAACTCTGCCTTAAACTGGTTTTATTCTCTGGTGACATGGCTCCTCCTGCTACTGGCAGATTAGGACGAGTTATCCTAATCTGTCTCTTTTTTCTCCTAACTCCCTGTCTCCTCAACTTCCTTCAGGGATGCATGAAGGAACTATCCCGGGTAGCAGCCAACCAAATGCTTCTGCATCATTGTCATCACCTGGCTTCCTCAACAGATTCCTACAGCCAGCCTCCCCACTCCTCTGGACATGATGGTTCCAGCCTATAACCCCATGCTGCCCCATTACAGCAGGAAGTAGCCAGAAAGATCTCAGCTCTCTATTACCACAAAAAAGCTGGAATGTTAGGTCAGGGAAATGAGGAAGGGCACTGAAACTGGAGCTGCGGAGGCTGTGTCACCCCTCCCAACCTGACTTCTGGAACTGATGAACTGCCCCTCTGGACATCATCTGACCTCCATCCTTAAAAGCTGCCTGTGCCAAAGCGCACGCATGCACTCACCTCCCTCCATCTTGGGTTTGGTGAGCTCTGCCTGGGAGTGCATAAATAAACACCCTCACACTTTAAATTTCCTGGTCTACCTTTTTTCTTTCTCACCCCTTCACCTCCTACACCTTTCACTCCCAACACAAATTTGGAAGCAAAAGAGAGGCACTCTCAATGGAAACCAGATTAAGACACTTTAGTACATTTACACCAATTATATTGTCAGACTTTTGAGAAAATGTTTAGAGTAGCTATGGTTAAGAAATCAAAGAGTGTTCTAGTATGTAAGAGAAAATACAAATGTGTCTATAAAACTTTCCTCCTTTTATGTAAAAGAAAGAAATATAACACCCCCAAATTTCACATAATATTTTATGTGTACATGTCTGTAGTAGATGGGTATTCATATCAATGCCCAGAAAGATGTAGTTTAGAAAGAAATACTAACTTTTTCACAGTGGCAGGTGTGTTAGTTAGATTCAGTTGTCAACTTGGCCAGGTGAGCATACCTAGTCTTGTTGCTGTGGACATAAGCCAATGGTATGTGAACCTCATCTGTTGCTAATTACATCTGCAGTCGGCTAGGAGGTGTGTCTGCTGCAATGAGTGACATTTGACTTAATTGGCTGGTGCTTAAATGAGAGAGCGCAATGTAGCACAGCCTAAGCAGCTCGACATTCCTCCTCTCAGCACTCGCAGCTCAGCCCAGGCCTTTGGAGATGCAGAAAGAAGTCACTCTGGGGAAAGTTGTTGGAACCCAGGGGCCTGGAGAGAAGGTCAGCAGAGACAATCCTGTGCCTTCCACATAAGAAAGAACCCCAGTGGAAAGTTAGCTGCCTTTCCTCTGAAGAACCAACAAAATAAATCCCCTTTTATTAAAAGCCAATCCATCTCTGGTGTGTTGCATTCTGGCAGCTAGCAAACTGGAACAGATTTGGTACTGGAGAGTGGGGTGCTGCTGCAGTTTGCAAATACCAGATATGTTGGAACAGTTTTGGGATGGCTAAAGGGAAGATTTTGGAGGGACCATGAAGAGAATGATGGAGAAGTCCTGGAGGGTTTGAAGAGACTGTTGGTGTAAATGGAACCACTACCAATCTTGACAAAGGAGGACACAAAAGGGAAAAAATTGGAGTTTGCAGAGTGAGAACCATGGAAGCTCAAGTCTGAAGCCAAGAAACCTTGGCCAGGAGAGTGGCCCCACCCATATAGATGGAGAGGGTGAGTTTACCCTGAAGGGTGAGGATGAGTCTCCCCTCTCATTGCAGTGGAAGAGTTGTGCAGCCTCGGGCCTTGGAAAAGGTATAGCATGCTCCTTGGGGGACTGGGAGAGCCTGGCTGCCACCATGTGGAGGGGTTGAGAGTGTGCCCCAGAAATGGCATTGAGCCCAGGGGTGGCCCTGATGCCTGGAGAGAGTGGAGCCCAGAGGTGGTCTCCTCAATGTTCCCCGAGGTTGATTTGGAAAGAGGCAGGCCACTGCCTAGACCCTTGGAAGGGGTGGGGCTGCCACTTTCTAAAGCCGAAGGATAAATGACTTTCAGACTTTGAAATCCAATGGTGTTTGCCTGCAGGTTTTCCTTCCAGTTTCTCCCTATGGATCCGGTGTTTATCCTCCTTTGCATATTGGCATCAGAGAACTTGTTTTGAGATTCACAGGCCCACAGCAAGAAGAGAAGTTTTTGCACCTGTTTAAGGTGATGCTTGAAGTTGCCAAGTTGACAAGGGGTGGACATGTGTTAGTTAGATTCAGTTGTCAACTTGGCCAGGTGAGCATACCTAGTCTTGTTGCTGCGGACATAAGTCAATGGTACGTGAAACTCATCTGTTGCTAATTACATCTGCAGTCGGCTAGGAGGCATGTCTGCTGCAATGAGTGAGGTTTGACTTAATTGGCTGGTGCTTAAATGAGAGGTCGCAGTGTAGCATAGCTAAGCAGCTTGGCATTCCTCATCTCAGCACTCTCAACTCAGCCCAGGCCTTTGGAGATGCAGAAAGAAGTCACCCTGGGGAAAGTTGTTGGAACCCAGGGGCCTGGAGAGAAGGCCAGCAGAGACCATCCTGTGCCTTCCACATAAGAAAGAAGCTCAGTGGAAAGTTAGCTGCCTTTCCTCTGAAGAACCAACAAAATAAATCCCCTTTTATTAAAAGCCAGTCCGTCTCTGGTGTGTTGCATTCTGGCAGCTAGCAAACTAGAACAGCAGGATTTCAAATAACTTCTGCTTTATTCATTATAATTTTCTTAGTAATTTGAATCGAGTACAATGAGCATATAGTAGGTATATCAAAAGAGATAAAGTCAACTTTTATTCTGGAAATAATACAAAACAAAGCAGAAAATGTTTGCTTTCTTATTGCTCTTAAATACCTTAAAATATTTATCATTTAGCAGAGAACCTTCAACATCTGTGAAGACATCCTTGATTTGTGAAAGAAACAGGATTTTTTGCCATATAAAAGGAACTTGAACATATATCATCTCATTAAAAAAAACTAAAAGATGTTAGAGAAATATAATTAAAAACAAATCTCTTCCCAATGCAGAAAGGTTCTCCGTACAGATAGAAGAGAAAGAAAAATAATTTTATCATTAAAGAAGCATTAAAGCAGTATGTGTTGCATCACAAGCAATCCAGGTGGTAAGGACAGAAAAACAGTTCATCCTGTTGATGTGGCTAAGTAGATACAATTCACTATATTGGAAATAGGTTTATAATTTGGATTCAGGAGCCCCATGGATGTTAATTTCTTTCCAGGAAATTGGAATATACAGGGATGTTTCCCCTGATTTTCTTATAAAGAAATGAATTTATTTTCTTAGAGGCCACATTCTTGGGTGGTGAAATTCACAAGAGGCTTGTTCACCATTTTATATTTTCCACTAACATATATTTTGCATGCTCATAGAAAAGAGAACTTGCAATTACAGATTTTCCAAAGTAAATGTAAAGTAAGATGGGAGGGAAGAGGAAATTCATTTATGTTCACCAGAAAGAATTAAGCCCTTTATTATTATTTTAATTTTGTATTTTCCATCCAAACACATATAACAATGAAACCAGAGAAGAGCACATTTAAAATCATAAAAAATGTTATAGTTAAAAAACAATGATGGTAGTGAACACCAAATAATGAGAAATGAAGATAATCCTTAAAAAGGAAACAGAAAGTGTAAAGATTTCTAGAAGTAATGAATAAATTTGCAGAATTTCACAAATCAAAATGATATATATTTTAAACATGAAAACAAAAATACTGTCAAAATTTATTTGTCAATATTTCATAAGTCAAATTAAAATATTGAAGATGTAACTGAGAAATCAGGATTTAAGGGATGATTTTGATTAGTGAATCATATAAAAATTCCATTTTGCTTTCTAGAATGTTGGTGTAGACAGAAGGACTTGAGATCTCTGAATTATAGTCCAGTTGCCTTGATATCTTAAATGAGTGTAAAAAGCACTTATCCTGTGCCTTTGCAATGGTAAGAGCTGTCATTCTCTCATAGAGCAAAGGTCCTAATGCTAACGAAGTCAGCCATTGACTACTTCTTCCTTTTGGTTTACACCTTCAGTACTGAAGTGACAGCACTGCCTCCCCTTCTTTCAGCTTCTGTGCTCCTATTGAAATGATAATGATAACACTTGTCTCCTTTTCCACTTTGAACTTATTTTCAGAAGTGACCTCATCTCCTCTTGCTAAAATCTTTAAAAACTCTGAACCCCCTAAACTCAGGGAGACAGATTTTGGGCAGTTAGGTTGTCTGCTCTCCTGTTACATGTACAGCAATAAATTCTTTCTGTCTTTGAAACCCCAGTGTCTCAGGAATTGGTTATTGAGTGCATCAGGCAGAAGAATCCATGGCCTTTGTCCAGTAACAATTTGGTGACCATGAAGTGATTAATGCCTGTTTTAGTTTGCTAGCTACCAGAATGCAACACACCAGAGATAGATTGGCTTTTAATAAAAGGGGGTTTATTTTGTTGGTTCTTCAGAGGAAAGGCAGCTAACTTTCCACTGAGGTTCTTTCTTACATGGAAGGCACAAGATGGTCTCTGCTGGTCTTCTCTCCAGGCCCCTGGGTTCCAACAACTTTCCCCAGGGTGACTTCTTTCTGCCTCTCCAAAGGCCTGGGCTGAGCTGCTAGTGCTGAGATGAGGAATGCTGAGCTGCTTAGGCTGTGCTACATTGTGCTCTCTCATTTAAGCACCAGCCAATTAAGTCAAATGTCACTCATTGCAGCAGACATGCCTCCTAGCTGACTGCAGATGTAATTGGCAACAGATGAGGTTCACGTACCGTTGGCTTATGGCTGCAGCAACAAGACTAGGTATGCTCACCTGGCCAAGTTGACAACTGACTCTAACTATCACAGCATGTAAGAATATAAGCTTCCTGGTCAGCATATCTAATTTGCACATTGCTTATTGATATATCTTCTAATTTTCTTTGCCATCTCTTCTTAACTGATGTTTAATGAAATTAAGTGGGCCTGTTTAAGTGCTAACCAGTGTATTACCTGACTATTGATTAACTGTTAACTTGGTGTGAAAAGTGTTTTATGTCTGTTTAATTATTAACTGATGTATTCAGTGCGTGTTCAATACAGGGTTTGAGGCCCTGGCCTGGCCTAAATTTGTCTATTGATTATACTCCTAAAATTGGGTAATCCCACAATTAATTGGTATTTAATGAAGTTAAGAAAGCCTGTTTAAATACTAGCCAGTACATTATTTGCATACAGTAAAAGTTGATGTTTGTTTAATTGTTAATCAGTGTGTTAAGTGTTTAATACCTGTTTGCTAGTTGGTGTGTTCAGTCTAGTTATTAAGTGGTGTGTTCTTGCATTTGTATTTGTCAAATGTTCATAACTGGTTACTCATTATGGAACTTTTTAAAAGGTAACCTTTGGGCTGTATTGAAAATGAAAAAGATTTTGATTGTGAGTCAACAAAAATGTTTTTTTCTGTAACATAATCTGGCCTCAATGATTTAAAATGAAATGCTACTATTATAATTAAAGATAATAAAATTAGAATTGTTCTGCAAAAAGTAGAAATGAGATAAGATAACATATTCAAACCTTTATTTTTCCCTCTCAGAGGTATTTCTGTGTTTCTGCTTTTTTTGAAGTAATGAATTTTCTATTTGTGTTCATATGCATTTTCAAATAGACCATTACATCTGGATGATGAGAGCAAATTAATAAGAAAATTCTTATTGAGCTCTCTATCTGAACTGCTTAGAAATAGTTAGGTGCCTGATATAAATATATAAATTGGTACTTCTGAAGAAAAAGTAATGACAAGATTCAAAAACTTTTAGTTTCACAATTACTGTAAACAAAGGGAGACATTAGAAATAAACTGCCCCTGGAATTTTCCTAAGGCAGCAGAAAACTGCCAAAGAGTTTCCTGTGGAAAAACCAAAGACCCGTTCCAATGGTCCTGGTCATAAATTTTAATAAAATAGATCTAACAATTAGAAATAGTTAAAAGAAGAGCATAGGAATTCTCAAAATTCGATGGCCCTTACTAAAACTTTCAAACCCAGAAAGTCTGATATCTTTCTGGCTGTGCAACCGATTCTTACCCTAAAGCCCAACCACCTAAAACAGTTATGGGTGAGGGCAAGACACAGAAAGGTATGGTGAGATGTGGTTTAGAACTCTTTTTTTTCCCACTGGGTCTGGAGATTAGAAATGATTAACATAAAAAATGTTACAGAATAATCTATGTTTATCAATATTATTTTTCCAATAATACCTTTTCAATGGTAACTGTAATAATCTGGGTATTATTAAAATATAAGTACCCTTGGGATGGAACTAAATGAATAAAATCTAATTATCAAATTTCAGTAAATAAAATGAAAGATTTTTGAGAGCTGTGGAGAACATTTCCTAGATTTGGAAAAATAGAATGAGTTCAGTATATTTCCCAGAACTTAATAGTCAATGTACTTTTTTTTAATTTTTAATTTTTTAAAAAACAAAACAAATACCAAACAAACTCAAAACATTCCTATTCTGATCATTCTGTTCTACATATATAATCAGTAATTCACAATATCATCACACAGTTGCATATTCATCATCATGATAATTTCTTGGAACATTTGCATCTATTCAGAAAATAAATAAATGAAAACAGAAAAAATTTGTACATATCATGCCCCTTACCCCTCCCTTTCATTGATCACCAGCATTTCAAACTAAATTTATTTTGGCATTTTCCCCCTATTATTTTATTTCATATGTTCTACTCATCTGTTGACAAGGTAGATAAAAGGAGCACCAGACACAGGGTTGTCACAATCACACAGTCACATTCTGAAAGCTATATCATTATACAATCATATTCAAGAAACATGTCTACTGGAACACAGCTCTACATTTTCAGGCAGTTCCTTTCAGCCTCTCCATTACATCTTAACTAAGAAGGTGATATCTATTTAATGCATAAGAATAACCTCCAGGATAACCTCCCTACCCTGGAATCTCTCAGCCATTGACACTTTATCTTGTCTCATTTCACTCTTCCCCCATTTGGTTGAGAAGGTTTCCTCAATCCCTTGATGCTGAGTCTCAGCTCATTCTAGGGTTTCTGTCCCATGTTGCCAGGAAGGTCCACACCCCTGGGAGTCATGTCCCACATGGACAGGGGGAGGGTGGTGAGTTTGCTTGTTGTGTTGGCTGGAGAGAGAAGCCACATCTGAGCAGCAAAAGATGGTCACTTGGGGGTGACTCTTAGGCCTAATTTTAAGTAGGCTTGACCTATCCTTTGTAGTGTTAAGTTTCATATGAACAAATCCCAAGAGTGGGGACAGCCTATAGCTTTGGTTGTTCACACTGTTTGTGAGAATATCATGAATTCAACTTGGGGAAGTAGAATTTTCCCCCTTTCTCACCATTCCCCAAAGGGGACTTTGCAAATACTTTTTATTCACTGTTCAAATCACTCTGGGATTTATCAGGGCATCACACTGGACAAGCCCACAAAATCTCATGTCCTACTCAAGGTTCCATGTACTTATGGTGTTCAGTTAAGCTGTCTACATATGTTATATTAGGAAATGCATAAGTCAAAATATGAATTTTGTACCAAATAAAAATTTTTGGCTTTAGTCTCACAGATAAGGTAAAATTTTAAAATATTAATTATCATCTATTTTCAACACCCTGCAGTAATGACATTCCTTTGTCTCTCCTCATGCAAAAACTTTTTTTAAATTTCTACATTTATCACTATCATTATACCATCTAGGCATTCCTAGATTATACCATCTTAGTCTTTATCATTTATCTTTCTCTCATTTCATCTGTGCCCCCAGCCCTCCTCCCTCTATTTTTCTCACATTCAGCTTCATTCAGTGTTTTAACATAATTGTATTACAGTTAGGTAGTATTGTGCCATCCATTTCTGAGTTTTTATATTCAGTCCTGTTACACAATCTGTATCCCTTCAGTTCCAATTACCCAATATCTTATCCTATTTCTACCTCCTGATGGTCCCTGTTACCAATGAAATTCTCCAAGTTTATTCACTAATGTCAGTTCATATCAATGAGACCATACAGTATTCATCCTTTTGTTTCTGGCTAATCTCACTCAGAAAAATGTCCTCAAATTCCATCCATGTTGTTACATACTTCATAAGTTTATTCTGTCTTATGGCTGCATAATATTCCATCCTACGTATATGCCAAAGTTTGTTTAGCCTCTCCTCTGTTGATGGACATTTTGTCTGTTTCCATCTCTTGGCAATTGTAAATAATGCTGCTATAAACATTGCTATGCAAATGTCTGCTTGTGTCCTTGCCCTCATGTCTTCTGAGTAGATACATAGCAATGGTATTACCGGGCCATATGGCAATTCTATATTTAGCTTTTTGAGGAACTGCCAAACTGTCTTCCACAGCAGTTGTTCCATTTGACATTCCCACCACTAGTGGTAAGTGTACCTTTTTCTCCACATCCTCTCCAGCATTTGTCATTCCTTGTTTTATTGATAATGGCCATTCTGGTGGGTGTGAGATGATATGTCATTGTGGTTTTGATTAGAATTTCCCTAATAGCCAGGGAAGTTGGGCATCTCTTCTTGTGCATTTTGGCCATTTGTATTTCCCCTTCTTAGAAGTGCCAGTTCAAGTCTTTTTCCCATTTTGTAATTGGGTTGGCTGTCTTTTTGTTGTTGAGTTGAACAATCTCTTTATGAATTCTAGATACTAGACCTTTATCTGATATATTGTTTCCAAATATTGTTTCCCATTGTGTAGGCTATCTTTTTACTTTCTTGATGAAATTCTTTATGTGCAAAAGTGTTTAATTTTGAAGAGTTCCCATTTATTTATTTATTTATCCAATGCCCTTGCTTTGGGTATGAGGTCTAGGAAACTGCCTGCTAGTATAAGATTTATAAGATATTTCCCTACATTTTCTTCTAACAGTTTTATGGTCTTTGATCTAATGTTTAAGTCTTTGATCCATTTTGAGTTAATTTTTGCATAGGGTATGAGATATGGGTCTCTTTCATTCTTTTGCATATGGATATCCAATTCTCTAGGCACCAATTATTGAAGAGCCTATTCTGTCCCAGGTGAGTTAGCTTGACTGCCTTATCAAAGATCAATTGTCCATAGATGAGAGGGCCTACATCTGAACACTCTATTCTATTCCATTGGTCAGTATATCTATCTTTATGCCAGTACCATGCTGTTTTAACCACTGTAGCTTCATAATATGTCTTAAAGTCAGGTAGCATGAGAATTTGGTCTTCATTTTTTTTGCTCAGGATACTTTTAGCTATTCAGGGCGCACTACCCTTCCAGATAAATTTGGTTATTGGTTTTTCTATTTCTGAAAAATAAGTTGTTGGGATTTTGATTGGTATTGTATTGAATCTGTCAATAAATTTAGGCAGAATTGACATCTTAACTATATTTAGTCTTCCAATCCATGAACCCTTCCATCTACTTAGGTCTTCTGTGATTTCTTTTAACAATCTCTTGTAGTTTTCTTTGTATAGATCTTTTGTCTCTTTAGTTAAATTTATACCTAAATATTTTATTCTTTTGGTTGCTATTGTAAATGGAATTCTTTTCTTGATTTCCCCCTCAGATTGTTCATTACTAGTGTATAGAAACACTACAGATTTTTGAGTGTTGATGTTGTAACTTACCACTTGCTATACTCATTTATTAGCTCTAATAGTTTTGCTGTGGATTTTTCAGATTTTTGACATATAGTATCATGTCATCTGGAAACAGAGTTTTACTTCTTCCTTTCCAATTTTGATGTCTTTTATTTCTTTTTCTTGTCTAATTGCTCTGGTTGGAACTTCCAACACAATGTTGAATAACAGGGGTGTCAGTGGACATCCTTGTCTTGTTCCTGATCTTGGGAGGAAAGTTTTCAGTTTTTTCCCATTGAAGAGGATGTTAGCTGTGGGTTTTTCATATATTCCCTTTATCATTTTGAGGAAGTTCCCTTCTATTCCTATCCTTTGAAGTGTTTTCAACAGGAAAGGATGTCAAATTTTGTCAATTGCCTTTTCTGCATTAATCAAGATGATCATGTGGTTTTTCTGCTTTGATTTGTTCGATATGGTGTATTACATTAATTGATTTTCTTATGTTGAACCATTCTTGCATAACTGGGATGAATCCTACTTGACCATGATGTATAATACTTTTAATGTGTTGCTGGATTCTATTTTCTAGAATTTTGTTGAGGATTTTTACATCTATATTCATTAGAGAGATTTGTCTGTAGTTTTCTCTCTTTTTTGTAATATCTTTGTCTGGCTTTGGTATGAGAGTGATGCTGGCTTCATAGAATGAGCTACGTAGCCTTCCCTCCTCCTCAATTTTTTGGAAGAGTTTGAGCAGGATTTGTATTAATTCTTTCTTGAATGTTTGGTAGAATTCACCTGTGAAGCCATCTGCTCCTGGACTTTTCTTTTTGGGAAGCTTTTTAATGACTGATTCAATTTCTTTACTTGTGATTGGTTTGTTGAGGTCACCTACTTCTTCTCGAGTCAAAGTTGGTTGTTCATGCCTTTCTGGAAAGTTGTCCATTTCATCTACATTGTCATGTTTATTAGCACAAAGTTGTTCATAGTATCTTCTCGTTACTTCTTTTATTTCTGTGGGGTCAGTGGTTATGTCTCCTCTTCCATTTCTGATCTTATTCATTTGCAACCTCTCCCTTCTTCTTTTTGTCAATTTTGCTAAGGGCCCATCAATCTTATTGATTTTCTTATAGAA
Organism: Tamandua tetradactyla; assembly: GCF_023851605.1. Classification (NCBI taxonomy): domain Eukaryota; kingdom Metazoa; phylum Chordata; class Mammalia; order Pilosa; family Myrmecophagidae; genus Tamandua; species Tamandua tetradactyla. Next base: position 126,951,849 of record NC_135328.1, read on the forward strand.
CCAGTTTCTGTTTTTGTTGATTTTCTCAATTGTTTTCATATTCTCAACTTCATTTATTTCTGCTCTAATCTTCATTATTTCTTTCCTTAGTTTTCTTTGGGGTTAGTTTGCTGTTATTTCTCTACTTCTTCCAAGTGGACAGTTAATTCCTCAATTTTTGCCCTTTCTTGTATTTTGATATAGGCATTTAGGGCAATAAATTTTCCTCTTAGTACTGCCTTTACTGCATCCCACACATTTTGATATGTTGTGTTTTCATTTTCATTTGCCTTGAGATATTTACTGATTTCTCTTGAAATTTCTTCCTTGACACACTGGATGTTTAAGAGTGTGTTGTTGAGCCTCCACATATTTGTGAATTTTCTGGCACTCTGCCTATTATTGATTTCCAACTTCATTCCTTTATGATTTTAGAAAGTGTTCTGCATGATTTCAATCTTTTTAAATTTATTGAGACTTGCTTTGTGACCCAGCGTATGGTCTATCCTTGAGAATGATCCATGAACACTTGAGAAAAAGGTGTATCCTGCTGTTGTGGTGTGTAATGTTCTATAAATGTCTGTTAAGTCTAGCTCATTGATTGTATTATTCAACTTTTGTGTTTCTTTCTTGATCTTCTGTCTAGATGTTCTGTCCATTGATGAGAGTGGGGAATTGAAGTCTCCAACTATTATGGTAGTTGTGTCTATTTCTCTTTTCAGAGTTTGCCTCATATATTTTGGAACATTCTGGTTCAGTGCATCAATATTTATGATTGTTATGTCTTGTTGAATTTTTCCTTTTATAAATACATAGTGTTGTTCTTTGTCTCTTTTAACTATTTTACATTTGAAGTCTAATTGTTGGATATTAGTATAGCTACTCCTGCTCTTTTCTGATTGCTATTTGAATGAAATATCTTTTCCCAATCTTGCCCTTTCAACCTATGTTTATCCTTGTGTCTAAGATGCATTTCCTATAGACAGCATGTAGATGGGTCCCCTTTTTAAATCTATTCTGCCAGTCTATGTTTTTTGAATGGGGAGTTTAATCCATTAACATTTGTATTATTACTGTGCAGAAATTACTTTCTTCTACCATTTTGCCTTTTGGATGTTATATGTCATATCTAATTTTTCTACTTTTTACTTCTATTGATAGTCTTCCTTTATACACTCTTCTCCACTCCTCTCTCTTCTGTCTTTTCATATCCGCCTCTAGTGCTCCCTTTAGTATTTCTGCAGAGCTGGTCTCTTGGTCACAAATTCTCTCAGTGATTCTTTGTCTGAAAATGTTTCAATTTCTCCCTCATTTTGAGGGACAATTTTGCTGGGCATAGAAATCTTGGTTGGCAGTTTTTATCTTTAAGTAATTTAAATATATCATCCCACTGTCTTCTCATCTCCATGGTTTCTGCTGTGAAATCTACACATAGTCTTATTGGACTTCCCTTGTAAGTGATGGATTGCTTTCCTCTTGCTTCTTTCAATATTCTCTCTTTCTCATTGACATCTGACATTCTGATTAGTAAATGTCTTAGAGTATGTCTGTTTGGATCTAGTCTCTTTGGGGTATGCTGTACTTCTTGGATATGTAGTTGTAAGTTTTTTATAAGAGATGGGAAAATTTCAGTGATAATTTCCTCCATTACTTTTTTCTCTCCTTTTCCCTTCTGTTCTCCTTCCAGGACACCCACAACACATATATTCATACACTTCATATTGTCATTCAATTCCCTCAGTCCCTGCTCATATTTTTCCCTATATTTTCTTTTTCTTGTCAGATTTCAGATGTTCTGTCCTCCAGTTCACTATTCCTATGTTCTACCTCTTGAAATCTAACATTGTAGGTTTCCATTGTTTTTTTCATCTCTTCTACTGTGCCTTTCATTCCCACAAGTTCTGTGATTTGTTTTTTCAGAATTTCTATTTTTTCTTTTTGTTCATTCCTTACCTTCTTCATATCCTTCATCAATTCATTGTTTGGTTTTTGATGATATTTTACATGTCTGTTTGTATATTCTGAATTAATTGTTTCAACTCCTGCATCTCATTTGAATTGTTGGTTTGTTCCTTTGACTGGGCCATATCTTCAATTTTCCTAGTGTGATTTGTTATTTTTTGCTGGCATCTAGGAGTTTAATTACCTTAATTAGTTCATTTTAGAGATTGCTTTCACTTCTTTTACCTAGGGTTTTCTTGCTGGATGATTTTGTGGTCTATCTGTTTTTTGACATTCAATTCAGCTTTTTCTGGACCTCTAGCTTAGGAGAATTTTTGTTTTTGTTTTTTTGTTTCTTGCCCTGCCTGTATGGTTCCCATTCCCCCCACCCTTAGGAAGGTCTACTTAGGTATTATAGACCCCAGCCAGATTTTCCCAGGCCAAAATGACCTCCTGAGGGGAGGAAAGAGTCACCTTTGTCAGTTTTCCCTGAGGGTGAGACCCAGTAAGTTGAAAAATTTTTCCTGTGAAGTCTCTGGACTGTTTTTCTATCCTGCCCAGTATGTGGTGCCTGTCTGCCTGCAGGTCCCTCCAGCATAAGATAATGCAGTACCTTTAACTTTGGCAGACTCTCCCATCTGGAGGCATGGTGGAGATAGAAGAGAGGTTGTAGGCTGGTTTTAATGGCTTCCAATTACCAAACCCTGAGGTCTGAATTCCTTGATGGGGGGATTCCACCTGAGTTGGGTCTCATCCCTCCCCTGGGGAAGGCACCAGCTCCAGACAGGCTCTCAAAGAAGCTTGTTTCTGCCTATGCCTGGGGCAATTGCAGCCTGAGAAGCCCTGCTGCTATATCCAAGGGCAACCACACCACTGTAGAAACACAGCCACAAAAACCTGTTCTTTTCTTTTTCCATCAGCCCTGCCCCCTTAGTGCCCAGGCAAAAATCAGTGACCTCTGCTTTGACAAGGTTCAGCTGAGCTGGGGTCCTATTTTTAGTACTCAGAATTTGTGAATTAATTCCACATTGAAGTTTAGTTTTGCTCAGCCCCTGCTGCTTGTAAAGTCTCTTTCCTTCCCCTCTGGGAAGCAGACTGTGGGAGAGAGGTGCCAGCCACTGCATCTTGGGTAACTCACGGTTCTGGGGGAGCTTGCAACCAGTCCGCTGGTCCAGACAGGGGTGTGCTGTGGGTATACTGATGTGGCCCCAGGAGCTGTTCTGTACTGTTACTGGTTATTTAGTAGCTGTTCTGGAGGACAAACTAAATCCCACACATTGCTAAGCCACCATCTTGGCTCCTCTCCTCAATGCAGTTTTAAAGCTCTTTGTAATTTTAGGATGTTATAAGAATAGAGGGAATTGAATGATGAATTTTTTGCCCATTTTTTTATTAATTAAAGAAAAAAAGAAATTAACACATTTAGAAATCATTCCATTCTACATATGCAATCAGTAATTCTTAACATGAATGATGAATTTTTTAATTGAACAAATGCAATTTTATTCTGCTTAGATATTTTTCTTTTCATTTAAATAAGCTTATTAACAAATAACATGGTATTATAAGTACATTCTCAAAATTCCTATTAAAGTAGCCTAAGAGGTTGCATAAACTGAACAATATACCTGGTGATTTTGACACGTTAATATAATAAAAATAAGGGTATGATAATGTTACAAATTTATGCTATTTAAGAAATAAGTTAAGTTTAATAAATATAAATGGATTTTCTTATAACCTTAATTGCTTGAATTTCAAAAAATCAGGCTTTTGTTACTTTGCCATTTCTTATCTCAGTATTATGAGAATTTAAATTTGCAGTTGCCTTGTTAATGCTAGTCTGTCATGAATAAAAAGACATAAGTCTCAGCTTCTAGGGGATTAGATTGTAGTTAGAATATAATTTATTAAAGCATAGTTTAAAACAGTGGTAACAAAGGGATAGAAATGCAGAAAGAATTTAAAAAACAGATAAGAAAGAATGACCTGAGAAGTCCTCATAGAAAACGTGTGTAAAACTTTTAAATAAGAGAGCAGCATTTAAATAAATAAAACTCTAAACTAGTTTTTTAAAAAATCATAACTCAATTTTGCAAACCAGAAGATTCCTGGCATTATTTTGCAATTGGGAATAAGGTTAAAAATATTTTTGGATATAAATCCCTTAAATACAAAAAAAAGATTGTATTTCAAACTTGGGACTTTGCTGAGCTCTGAAAATAGTGCTGAATTGGACTGTGATGTTTTAGGTATATGGTAAAGTATCCATTTGTGTGTTCTCATATAAAGTATGTAGATGCCTGGCTATATTCCAAACCCAAGCATAAATTTCTTCCTTCTTCCATTATTTTGTAGTATCTCTGTCTCTTCCCTTTCATAAGTACTGTGATTGGAAGGAAGTATGTATGCTCAAAAGCTTTGTGGATCATATATACTTTTTAAAAAGGAAGCTTTTGTGTTAAGCTGAGTATTTATACAAAACTAAAGTTTAATTTCATCCCTGTTAAAATAATGTGAGCATCAGAATAATGTCCTTGAGAAAGTTTATGTTGCATTATCTTTTTTTATTGATTAAAAAAATTAACAATGAACAAACAAAACAGTAAGATATCATTCCATTCTACATATATAATCAGTAATTCTTAATATCATCACATAGTTGCATATTCATCATTTCTTAGAACATCTGCATTGATTTACAAAAAGAAATAAAAAGACAACAGAAAAAGAAATAAAATGATAACAGAGGAAAAAAGTTATACATACCATACCCTGTACCGCTTGTTTTCATTTAACACTAGCATTTCAAACTAAATTTATTTTAACATTTGTTCCCCCTATTATTTATTTTTATTCCATATGTTCTACACTTCTGTTGATATGGTAGATAAAAGGAGCATCAGACACAAGGTTTTCACATTCACAGAGTCACATTGTGAAAGCTATATCATTGTTCAATCATCATCAAGAAACATGGCTACCAGAACACAGCTCTACATTTTCAGGCAGTTCCCTCCAGCCTCTCCACTACATCTTGAACAACAAGGTGATATCTACTTAATGCGTAAGAATAACCTCCAGAATAACCTCTCAACTCTGTTTGGAATCTCTCAGCCATTGACACTTAGTTTCATTTCACTCTTCCCCCTTTTGGTCGAGAAGGTTCTCTCAATCCCTTGATGTTAATTCTCAGTTCATTCTAGGGTTTTTCTCAGTCCCTTGTTGGGATTTCTGTCCCATGTTGCCAGGAAGGCCCACACCCCTGGAAGTCATGTCGCACGCAGAGAGGGGGAGGGTGGTGAGACTGCTCATCATGTTGGCTGGAGGGAGAGGCCACATCTGAGCAACAAAAGAGGCTCTCTTGGGGGTGACTCTTAGGCCTAAATTTTAAATAGACTTGACCTATCCTTTGTGGGGTTAAGTTTCATATGAACAAACCCCAAGACTGGGGGCTCAGCCTGTAGCTTTGGTTGTCCACACTGCTTGTGAGAATATCAAGAATTCAACTTGGGGAAGTTGAATTTCTCCCCGCTCTCACCATTCCCTGAAGGGGGCTTGCAAATACTTTTCCACTCACTTATCAAATCACTCCGGGATTCATTGGGGCATAAGTCTGGACAAACCAAGAAAATCTCATGTCCTACATGAGATTCCAAGTACTTATGACATTCAATCACACTATCTATGTAAGTTGTATTAGGAAATGCTCTAGTCAAAATATAAATTTTGTAACAAATAAACATTTTTTGCTTTAGTCTCACACATAAGGTGACATTTTAAAATATTAATTACCATCTATTTTCAGCACCCTGCAATAATGACATTTCTTTATTCTTCCTCGTGCAAAAAAGTTCTTAAAATTTGTACATTGTACATTTCACTATTGTTATACACTCTAGGAATTCCTAGATTATACCATCTCAATCCCTAACATCTATCGTTCTTTCTGATTTCATTTATGTCCCCAGCCCTCCTCCCTCTATCATTCTCACATGCAGCTTCATTCAGTGTTTTAATATAATTATATTACAGTTAGGTAGTATTGTGCTGTCCATTTCTGAGTATTTTTATCCAGTCATGTTGCGCAGTCTGTATCCCTTCAACTCCAATTACCCAATATCTTAGCCTATTTCTATCTCCTGATGATCTCTGATACCAATGACATATTCCAAGTTTATTTACTAATGTCAGTTCATATCAGTGAGACCATACAGTATTTGTCCTTCAGTTTTTGGCTAGTCTCACTCAGCATAATATTTTCAAGGTCCATCCAGTTGTTACATACTTCATAAGTTTATTCTGTCTTAAAGCTGCATAATATTCCATCATATGTATATACCACAGTTTGTTTAGCCACTCGTTTGTTGATGGACATTTTAGCTGTTTCCATCTCTTTGCAATTGTAAATAATGCTGCTATAAACATTAGTGTTCAAGTGTCCATTTGTGGCTTTGCCGTTAAATCCTCTGAGTAGATACCTAGCAGTGGTATTGTTGGGTCATATGGCAATTCTATATTTAGCTTTTTGAGGAACCGCCAAACAACCTTCCACAGCAGTTGCACCATTCGAAATTCTCACCAACAGTGAATAAGTCTGCCTCTTTCTCCACATCCTCTCCAGTACTTGTCATTTTCTGTTTTGTTGATAATGGACATTCTGGTGGGTGTGAGATGATATCTCATGTGGTTTTGATTTGCATTTCTCTAATGGCCAGGGACATTGAACATCTCTTCGTGTGCCTTTTGGCCATTTGTATTTCTTCTTCTGAGAGGTGTCTGTTCAAGTCTTTTTCCCATTTTGTAATTGGATTGTCTGTCTTTTTGTTGTTGAGTTGAACAATCTCTTTATAAATTCTGGATACTAGACCTTTATCTGATATGTCATTTCCAAATATTGTCTCCCATTGTGTAGGCTGTCTTTCTACTTTCTTGATGAAGTTCTTTGATGCACAAAAGTGTTTAATTTTGAGGAGCTCCCATTTATTTATTTATTTCTTCAGTGCTTTTGCTTTAGGTGTAAGGTCTATAAAACTGCCTTCAATTATAAGATTTATAAGATATCTCCCTACATTTTCCTCTAACTGTTTTATGGTCTTAGACCTAATGTTTAGATCTTTGATCCATTTTGAGTTAACTTTTGTATAGGTTGTGAGATACGGGTCCTCTTTCATTCTTTTGCATATGGATATCCAGTTCTCTAGGCACCATTTATTGAAGAGACTGTTCTGTCCCAGGTGAGTTGGCTTGACTGCCTTATCAAAGATCAAATGTCCATAGATGAGAGGGTCTATATCTGAGCACTCTATTCAATTCCATTGGTCAATATATCCATCTTTATGCCAGTACCTTGCTGTTTTGACCACTGTGGCTTCATAATATGCCTTAAAGTCAGGCAGTGTGAGACCTCCAGCTTCGTTTTTTTCCTCAAGATACTTTTAGCAATTTGGGGCACCCTGCCCTTCCAGATAAATTTGCTTATTGGTTTTTCTTATTCTGAAAAGTAAGTTGTTGGGATTTTGATTGGTATTGTGTTGAATCTGTAAATCAATTTAGGTAGAATTGACATCTTAACTATATTTAGTCTTCCAATCCATGAACATGGTATGCCCTTCCATCTATTTAGGTCTTCTGTGATTTCTTTTAACAGTTTCTTGTAGTTTTCTTTGTATAGGTCTTTTGTCTCTTTAGTTAAATTAATTCCTAAGTATTTTATTCTTTTAGTTGCAATTATAAATGGAATTCATATCTTGATTTCCCCCTCAGATTGTTCATTACTAGTATATAGAAACACTACAGATTTTTGAATGTTGCTCTTGTAACCTGCCACTTTGCTATATTCGTTTATTAGCTCTAGTAGTTTTGCTCTGGATTTTTCAGGGTTTTCGACATAAAGTATCATATCATCTGCAAACAGTGATAGTTTTACTTCTTCCTTTCCAATTTTGATGCCTTCTATTTTTTTCTTGTCTAATTCCTCTGGCTAGAACTTCCAACACGATGCTGAATGACAGTGGTGATAGTGGACATCCTTGTCTTGTTTCTGATCTTAGGGGGAAAGTCTTCAGTTTTTCCCCATTGATGATGATATAGCTGTGGGTTTTTCATATATTCCATTTATCATTTTAAGGAAGTTCCCTTGTATTCCTATCCTTTGAAGTGTTTTCACCAGGAAAGGAAGTTGAATTTTGTTAAATTCCTTCTCTGCATCAATTAAGATGATCATGTGATTTTTCTGCTTTGATTTGTTGATATGGTGCATTACTTTAATTGATTTTCTTATGTTGAACCATCCTTGCATACCTGGGATGAATCCTACTTGGTCATGATGTATAATTCTTTTAATGTGTTGCTGGATTTGATTTACTGGAATTTTGTTGCGGATTTTTGCATCTATATTCATTAGAGAGATTGGTCTGTAGTTTTCTTTTTTTGTAATATCTTTGCCTGGTTTTGGTATGAGGGTGATGTTGGCTTCATAGAATGAATTAGGTAGCTTTCCCTCCACTTCAAATTTTTTGAAGAGTTTAAGCAGGGTTGGTACTAATTATTTCTGAAATGTTTGGTAGAATTCATGTGTGAAGCCATCTCGTACTGGAATTTTCTTTTTGGGAAGCTTTTGAATGACTGATTCAATTTCTTTACTTGTGATTTGTTTGTTGAGGTCATCTATTTCTTCTTGAGTCAAAGTTGGTTGTTCATGCCTTTCTAGGAAGTTCTACATTTCATCTACATTATTGCATTTATTAGCATGAGGTTGTTCATAGTATCCTGTTATTACCTCCTTTATTTCTGTGAGGTCAGTGGTTATGTTTCCTCTTCCATTTCTGATCTTATTTATTTGTATCCTCTCTCTTCTTCTTTTTGTCAATCTTGCTAAGGGCCCATCAATCTTATTGATTTTCTCATAAAACCAACTTCTGGCTTTATTGATTTTCTCAATTTTTTTCATGTTCTCAACTTTATTTATTTCTGCTCTAATCTTTGTTATTTCTTTCCTTTTGCTTGCTTTTGGGTTAGTTTGCTGTTCTTTCTCCAGTTCTTCCAAATGGACAGTAAATTCATGAATTTTTTCCCTTTCTTCTTTTTTGATATAGGTATTTAGGGCAATAAGTTTCCCTCTTAGCTCTGCCTTTGCTGCATTCCTTAAGTTTTGATATGTTGTGTTTGCATTTTCATTCACCTCTAGATACTTACTGATTTCTCTTGTAATTTCTTCCTTGACCCACTGGTTGTTTAAGAGTGTGTTTTTGAGCTTCCACATATTTGTGAATTTTCTGGTGCTCTATTATTGGTTTCCAACTTCATTCCTTATGATCTGAGAATGTTTTGTGTATGATTTCAATCTTTTTAAATTTGTTGAAACTTGCTTTGTGGCCCAGCATGTGGTAAACTATGAGAATGATCCATGAGCACTTGAGAAAAAGGTGTATCCTGCTGTTGTGGGATGTAATGTCCTATAAATGTCTGTTAAGTCTAGCTCATTTATTATGATATTCAAATTCTATGTTTCTTTATTGATCCTCTGTCTAGATGTTCTGTCCATTGATGAGAGTGATGAATTGAAGTCTCCAACTATTATGGTAGATGTGTCTATTTCCCTTTTCAGTGTTTGCAGTGTTTGCCTCACGTATTTTGGGGCATGTGGTTTGATGCATAAATATTTATGATTGTTATGTCTTCATGTTGAATTGTTCCTTTTATTACTACATAGTATTCTTCTTTATCTCTTTTAACTGTTTTACATTTGAAGTCTAAGTTGTTGGATATTAGTATAGCTACTCCTGTTCTATTCTGGTTGTTATTTGCATGGAATATCTTTTCCCAACCTTTCACTTTCAACCTATGTTTATTTTTGGGTCTAAGATGTGTTTCCTGTAGACAGCATATAGAAGGATCCTGTTTTTTAATCCATTCTGCCAGTCTATGTCTTTTGATTGGGGAGTTCAATCCATTAACATTTAGTGTCATTACTGTATGGGTAGTACTTTCTTCTACCATTTTGCCTTTTGTATTTTATATATTATATCTAATTTTCCTTCTTTTTACACACTTCTCCACACCTCTCTCTTCTGTCTTTTCATATCTGTCTCTAGTGCTCCCTTTAGTATTTCTTGCAGAGCTGGCCTCTTGGTCACAAATTCTCTCAGTGATTTTTTGTCTGAAAATATTTTAATTTCTCCCTCATTTTTGAAAGACAATTTTTCTGGGTATAGAATTTTTGGTTGGCAGTTTTTCTCTTTTAGTAATTTAAATATATCATCCCACTGTCTTCTTGCCTCCATGGTTTCTGCTGAGAAATCTACACATAGTCTTATTGGGTGTCCTTTGTATGTGATGGATTGCTTTTCTCTTGCTGCTTTCAAGATTCTCTCTTTCTCTTTGACCTCTGACATTCTGACTAGTAAGTGTCTTGGAGAACGTCTATTTGGATTTATTCTCTTTGGGGTGTGCTGCATTTCTTGGCTCTGTAATTTTAGGTCTTTCATAAGAGTTGGGAAATTTTCAGTGATAATTTCTTCCATTAGTTTTTATCCTCCTTTTCCCTTCTCTTCTTCTTCTGGGACACCCACAACACGTATATTTGTGTGCTTCATATTATCATTCAGTTCCCTGAGTCCCTGCTCATGTTTTTCCATTCTTTTCCCTATAGTTTCTGTTTCTTTTTGGATTTCAGATGTTCCATCTTCCAGTTCACTAATCCTAACCTCTGTTTCTTGAAATCTACCATTGTAGGTTTCCATTGTTTTTCATCTCTTCTACTGTACCTTTCATTCCCATAAGTTCTGTGATTTGTTTTTTCAGACTTTCCATTTCTTCTTTTTGTTCATTCCTTGCCCTCTTCATATCCTCCCTGAATTCATTGATTTTTCTTTTGATGAGGTTTTCCATGTCTATTCATATATTGTTAATTCACTGTTTCAGCTCCTGTATCTCATTTGAACTATTGGTTTGATCTTTTGAATGGGCCATATCTTCAATTTTCCTGGTGTGATCTGTTATTTTTTGCTGGCATCTGTAATTTAATTACCTTAATTAGTTTATTCTGGAGATTGCTTTCACTTATCTTACCTAGGGTTTTCTTGCTAGATGATTTTGTTGTCTATCTGTTCTTTGACCTTCAGTTCAGCTTTTTCTAGACCTCTAGCTTAGATTTTGTTTAACAGAGGGTAATTTTTCAGTTCTTGTTTTCTTGTTTCTTGCCCTGCTTGTAAGGTGTCTTTTCCCTCCCCACCCTTAGGAGGGTCTACATAGGTAATATACACTCCAGCCAGGTTTTCCCAGACTAAACTGGGCTTCTATCAGGGGAAGGGGTCACCTGAATCAGTTTTCCCTGAGGGTGAGACCCAGCAGGTTAAAAGACTTTCCTGTGAAGTCTCTGGGCTCTGTTTTTCTTATTCTGCCCAGTATGTGGTGCTTGTTTACCTGCAGATCCCACCAGCAAAAGATGTTGTGGCACCTTTAAGTTTGGAAGGCTCTCCCTACTGGGGGCATGGTGGAGACAGAGGAGAGGTTGTAAGCTTATTTAATGGCTTCAAATTGCCAAGCCCTGGGTTCTGAATTCCTTGAGAGAGGGATTCCACCTGAGTTGGGCTTCACCCCTCCCCTGGGGAAGGCACAGGTGGGAGACAGCCCTGAAAGCAGTCCGTTTCTGCCTATGCCTGGGGCAGTTGCAGCCTGAGTAGTCCTGTTGCTGAATCCAGAGGCAACCAAGCCTCTGTAGAGACAGTCACAAAAGCCTCCATTTCGTCCCCTTTCCTCTTTTTTGGTTAGCCCAATAAGTGACCCCCACCTTGACCAGGTTTGCCTGATTAGGAGCCTATTTGTTGTAGTCAGAATTTGTTAAGTAATGCCACAATTGGTGTTTGGTTGGGCTCAGTCCCTGTTACTGTTAGAGTGTCTTTCCTTTCCCCCTGGGAAGCCACCTGTGGGGGAGTGGCTCCGGGCTCCAGCCACTGCGGCTTGGGGAACTCATGATTCTGTGGGGGCTCGCAGCTGGTCCAGCTGGTCCAGACTGGGGTACGCTGTGTGGGGTCACTGTCGAGGCTCCAGGAGCTGTTCTGCACTTTTTATGGTTATTTAGTAGTTGTTCTGGAGGACAAACTAAAATGCACACCTTGCTAAGCCACCATCTTAGCCCCTCCTCCCAGCATTATCTTTTATTTCAGAAGACAAGTCTTCTCACCACTGAGGGAAGAACTGTTACAAATAATTTGTTCTTTCACTCTATATAAATAAGTTGCTAAAATAGTTTAACCTATTGCATAGGAGGTGTTTTGGGAGTATTAACGTGTTTAAAAGGGATTTTCTATCCTGTTTCTGGTCAAATTTGTATAAATAAAATAGTATTCATATATTTAGAGATTCTATAAATCCCTAAAACTTTGATATTGTTCTCACTGAACACATTATATCCTGATACTAAACTGTATGATATTAAGCAATGGTATGGTGTTGTTAGTCATGGTTTTAGTTATTCTATACAGCTATAGATCATAGAAACTGCCTAGTTGTCCATTGCACTGCTTTGCTTTACTACTGAAAATATAAGTGGTCAACTTTACTTTTTTAACTAAGAAGGATACATCTATTATTGAAATAATAGATGTTATAAGGATGAAGTAGATAATGGTCCCATAAAGCTGGGTATTCATAAGTGCATGGTGCGTGGCTGCTGGAACTAGGAAAATCCTCTGCTCAATCAGCCACACATAAATCTGCCCTATCAAGGAAGATGTGTTGAGGTTCAGATTGGTTGGAGCTAGGCTAGGCTGTGCTCAACATTAAAGGAAATATTGAACAAATATATATATTTTATCTATTAAATAATATAACCCTGGTAAATATATAAGAATGAAACAACAAAACTTATGGTTCCTTAACATAAAATAGCTGTCTAATGGTTTAATTTCTGAAATAGGCTTCATTTAAAAATATTTATAAAGACTAAAGCTCAGATTATAAGCATTAACAGTTATCATTAATTTCTGAGGTGCTTTATTCTTTGTATAGTCCAGTAGTTCCCTGGAACTTTAAGTGTCTGTGTGTGACACCTGAAATGCAAATTTGGTGCTCTAGCTCTGAAAATTAACATGAGTCTACACAGCAATCGTTAAAAAAGTGAGAGATCAAATTCTAATTTAAAAATGTGATCTAGTGCAGCAAGCAGGCTTTTAAGCAGGCAGGTTGCTCCCCCCACTTCTTCTTCTGTTTCAGCTGCCTTCTCTGTGGAAAATCCCCAACCCCCCTCTCCTAGCCTTCAGGACTGGGTAAAACTGCAGGCAAGTAAGATAAGACACCTGGGGTGCAGACCCTCCCCTAACAGCTCATCTGCTTCTATAACCTGCTTTGCTCCTTAAACTGACCAATTGTTTGTCCTTTAACATTGCTAGTCACCATATTAAGCTTACCTTATCTCTAGCATGTAATATAGTCTATAAAAGCTAAAGTTGCCTTTTGTTTGGGGCTCAGACTTTCAGAGGCTACTCAGCTGAGCCCTATGGCCATAGAAAATAAAACCTACTTCCTGAAATTTCTGATCCTCCACCTGGTTTATTCTATTTCTATATAATGTTTCAGGAGGCTTAAAGCCTTGTCCCTCTTTTCCTGCAATACAAGTTGATCTGGTTAAAACAAAAGTAAATCAATATACAAGGTAAAGAATAGTGCTGTCAGTATTTTAAAGCTTTAACTTTTGTGAGAGATTTTTAAAAAATGTCTATTTTGTCCAAAATTAATCCTATCTAATTTAATTGGTCTAGTCAGTTAACCTAATTCAGTTTTATTTAATATAGAATCTGGATCGAAGAACAAAATCTTAATGTTGTGTACAACTTAATATTATGCAATGATGCATTTCAGAGCATTTTGGGCAGAAAATGAAAAAGTGTTTTCAAAAGTCCTTTGACAGACTGTGAAAGCTAGAGGTATTAAGCTTCCCCACCTGTGGAATTCCTGACACATTTCTTAAGCAAGAGGGGCTCCCAGTTCAATAAGTCAATGCCTCAACTTTGAGGCTTGCCCTTATGAAGCTTATTTTTGTAATTTAAACTGAGTCTATTTAGGATTAGTGCCTAAGAGCCATCTCCAGAAAATCTCTGCTGTTATTGAAATATGTTCTATCTCTAAGCCATACTCTGAGCTTCACCCCAATGAGGGGCATAATTTCCAGTGATGTAGACTGACATTGGCTGTGTGAGATATAACGAGCCCTGGCACCATGGGACACAATTGGCTCTGGCATGTGAGCCTAGATAAGTCTGGTACAGACATGGATGAACTGACCAAAAGGGGGGAAAGAAATAGTGTTTCAATGGCTAAAAGATTTCAAATTGAGTCAAGAGGTCAATCTGGAGGTTTTTATGCAAGGTTCAGTCAAATATTGCACACTACCACAATATGGCAAACCCCAAACAACAGTGTTTCTGGAAACCATAAAATAAATCCAGGGCTCTATAAAATTTTACTTATTAAGTTTGTTTTTAGGCACTTGAAACTCCCAGATTGTTCCAATGCCAAAGAAGCTCTAAAACCAAAGATTCTGGACTGTCCAAGAATAACAACTAGTTTCATCATTCATCCCTTTGCCTCCTAATAACAATACCCCCATTTCAGCCTTGAAGCAGTTAGAAAAGTCATTGCCAAGATATCCCTCAAGATTGGGAGATAATTGTCAAAAGATCTAAACATTAGGTCTAAGACCATAAAACAGTTAGAGGAAAATGTAGGGAAATATCTTATAAATCTGACAATTGGAGGCAGTTTTATAGACCTTACAACCAAAGCAACAGCACTGAAGAAAGAAAGAAATAAATGGGAACTCCTCAAAATTAAACCCTTAAAAAAAAAGACAGGAAGGAATTGTAACTGAGAAATCAGGATTTAAGGGATGATTTTGATTAGTGAATCATATAAAAATTCCTTTTTCCTTTCTGGAATGTTGTAGTTAGACAGGGAAATACTTAAGGTCTCAGAATGGCAGTCCAGCTGCCTTGATTTCTCAAATGAGTGTGAAAAGCCCTTATCCTGTGCCTTTGTGATGGTAAGAGCTTTTCATTCTCTTATATAGCAAAGGCCCTAATGTAGTCAGCCATAAACTACATCTTCCTTTTGGTTTGCACCTTAAATACCAAAGTGATAGCTCAGCCCCACTCCTTTCAGTTTATGTGCTCCTATTGAAATAATAATGATAATCTTTGTCTCCTTTTCTGCTTTGAACTTACCATCTGAAATTTCTTCATCTTCCATTGCTAAAATCCTTAAAAACCCTAAACCCCCTAAACTCAGGGAGACAGCTTTTGAGCCGTTAAGTCTGTCTGCTGTCCTGTTGCATGTGTAATAATAAGCTCTTTATATCCTTGAAACCCTGGTGTCTCAGGAGTTGGTTGTTGAGCATGTAAAGCAGAAGAATACATGGTCTTTGTCCAGTAACAAAAATGATTATCAGAGATCATATAATTGCTATTATTATTTAGCATTTTAATGTAACCTTGAAACTGTACACAAACTGTGTAACCTTGTGTGCTGGTTTGAAACTGTTATGTACCTCAGAAAAAACACATTCTTTTAATTCTAAACCAATTTTATGGGGCCAGAACTACTATATGGTGGGACTTCTTGATTTGATTGTGTTCATGGAGATGTGGCACAAACAAAAATGTGGGTGTAGTATATTACTGTGGTTTTCATTTGCAATTTCATAATGCCTAATGCTGTTAAAATCTTTTCATGCCCTTATTTGCAATATGCATATCTCCTAAGGAGAAATATTCTTATCTTGTTCTTGATCCTGAATGTAAGAATTCAGTCTTTCACCATTAGCTATGTGTATGGTTTTACATTGAAGCATCTAATTGTGTTGGGGAACTTTACTTTCTTTCATAATAGTGTCAATGATTTCCATGAGTTATTTTACTTTATTCTATTGATATGGATAATTACATTGATTGAATTTTGTATGTCAAAGCAACCTTGCATTCTGGGATAGATACACTTGGACATAGTATAAAATAATTTTTATGTTACAAGATTTAATATGCTAAAATTTTGCTGAGAATTTTTGCACATATATTTGTAAAGGATATTGGTATATATATTTTGTTTCTTGTTTTGCCTTTGTATTTGTTGTAAGAGTTAACTTGGTCTAATAGAAACATATGGGAATTATTCAATCTTTTTCTGTTTCCTTTTGAGAATTTATGATAGTGTTGAGGTAGTTCATAAGTTTAACCTCAGTATTATTGCTGTATAACTTTATGAATTTAAGTGTATCACTTTGTGCCTTTGTGTGTATCACTTTAAGAATTTATATACTCTCAAAAATATGTAAAAAGCATGCTTTCTGAAAAGCGGTGAAACAAAATGTCTGCTGTGTCTGCAGGTCCATGGCTCCTGCACTTCAGACAAAATAAATCAGTTAAGGGACAGACAGTAACTCCCACCCTGCAAGTTCAGTTCCTTTATTTTGCCATAGTTTATAGCCATTTCCCATAATAACACCCATCTTGCTTATTAGCCTATGTAATCTGGGGACAAAGAATGTTCAGGACTCAGACATTGGACAGGAGTCCTCTGAGTCTGCCATGGCAATGAAAGATTTGTCCACTTCTCAGAAGCTCCAGTGCTTTCTTGCACAGTGTTGAGAGCTTCACTACTTCATTTCTGGTGCATTGGCCAGAAAACTCCATACTTTAAGGAAGAGACATCCTTGTGTTCCTTGCCCATCTCTGGGAAGGCCTGACCTGCAGATCAATATCTATCATCCTCAGGCACCCCCAGAATCTTTTCTTCTGGTTTGTGATCATCTAACTATAATGGGGCACCAGATTCCCTGAACTTGGGAAGGAACTCGGCAGCCCTGAGAACTGAACCAGAGCTCTACCTGTCAGACTGGTAAGAATGGTCATTTGCTGATCAGGTATAGGGATTGAACTGTCCTGCCTTTCAGACAGAAGAGGAGGCTGATTTCCTTCTAAACTGGGATGAATACCCTTCAGAGAAGCTGAAGGAGAAACCTTCAGTAGTTAGATACACTCTGATTTTGTGAGGGAGTCATACATAACTTGTCATATTGTCAAATGCCTGGAGTGTGAAAGTGTGTGAATAAGTCATGGCTCTGACCTGAGACTTTGGCAAAGTTTGCATCCCAATCTATAGGTCCATTGGTTTTCATTACAGCTCACATGATGGTGCTCTCAATTAAAAAGAAAGAGAGCCTGAGTTGGGGGTTTTTACTAACCCACCTTATGCCAAGAGAACCCTAAATTCTCCATCACTAGAAGTGGTCAGAGATGGATGAAGCAGTTGTCATCTTGCTTATTTGTTTAATTGTTATCCAGTGCCCTGGGAGGATCACTATAGGTGGCCCTGAAAGCAAAACTCCTTAGCTTGCCTCATAAAGAATTTTAGGAAAGTATTTACTGCAGACTATGGAGTGAAGCTCAAGCCCAAGAGTTGCACAAATTTTGCCAATTGGACTGGCCCACTTTTGGAGTTGGATGGCTCTCCAAGGGGTCATTTGACCCCACTCTGATCTGAGCCATCTGGCAAGTTGTCACAGAACAACCTGGCCACCATGATCAATTTCTGTACATTGACTTCTGGTTCTAAATTGTTCAAAATTCACCACCATGGCTAAAAGCTTGCATTGAAAGCCATGCAAGGGCAGGTCACAGTGGCTCAGCAGGCAGAGCTCTTGCCTGCCATGCCAGAGACCTGGCTTCATTTCCCAGTGCCTACCCATGCAATAAAAGAAAACAGAAAAACCATGCAGAAGTCCTGGTTGTCCATACAAACCTGGGCATTCCACTACTTGGAGCAGTTGCCACAAAGCAATTATGCCACAAACCATAAACTTCCAACCCCAGAAGGCTCCCTGCTTCTGAGAGGAAAAAAAAAACCCAGCCATGTAGATAAAGGAACAAAACAGCAGCTCTCCCCACTGCCAACAGACTCTTTACCCCCACCTTCCTAAGTCTCAACCCCATAAAAAACCTCCAGTCCTCATGACTGTAGAAGCCCTAACCTCAACCTTGAGCACTGGCTATAGTTCTGGAGGCACTGTCAGCTCTTCTGATGCCCTCTACTGGGAACTCCATCTCATCAGGGAATCTAGTCAGCTCTCCACAGTCACTTCTCATCTCTCCTTGTCCCAGCCCACCCAAATTCTGTTCAGAGATCTGGTAGACCTGGAACTTTTGATCCCAAGCTGGAAGAACTTGCAGCACTCCAGGGCTCTGCAACTGCCCCTACAAGAAGCCTAAGCACCAGCTTACTATGATCTAGATGGCCAAGTGCAGGGAGATCAACCAATATTTGTCTATCAGCCTTTTTCAAACACTGGCCTCATAAACTGGAAAAAACACACTCTCTTCTATACTGAGAAGCCTCAGGCTATGATCGACCTACTCCAGTCAATTATACACACCCTTCGGTTGATGTGACAAGACTGTTGTCAGTTCTGCATCATCCTCTTCAAGACAGAAGAGAACATATGAATTTCACAAGCTGCCCTGAAGTGGTTAGAGGAAAATGCTCCTGAAGGGGCAATGAATGTAGCCTGAAATGCCCAAAACTGTTTCCCAGATGCTGACACACAGTAGGACCCAAACACTGAGGCAGAAATAGTTTAAATCTCTACCAAGATGTGCTCATTCCAGGCATGAAAAAGGGGTCCAGTAAAACAATAAATATGTCAAAACCACTGAAGTCTAGATGAAGACCCTAGACAGTTCCACGAGCGCCTCTGTGAAGCATTTAGACTGCATGCTCCTTTTTACCCTGAGGCACCAGAAAACCAGAAACTTGTTAATGCTATATTTGTTCAGCAAGCCCAACCTGACATCTGGAGAAAGGTGCAGAAATTAGAAGGTTTTTTAGAACGAATATATCCTAACTCCTTGAAGAAGCTACAAAAGTCTACATGAATCAAGAACAGTAGACATGGAGAAAAGTAGACCACCAACTAAAGAAAAAAAAGCAGACATGCTTGCTGTGGCAGTCACCCAGGGCACAGGAATCCCCCATTGTCAAAACCCAGAACCTTCAAATGATCAGGGCCAGGGGATCAAGCACTCACTTCGTGGGGGCTGCCCAGAGAATGTAGGAGAGCAGCTCCACTGAGAAGAAACCAGTGTGATTACTGTAAAGGGGAGGGACATTGGAAAGCAGAATACCCCAACAAAAGATGGGAAAGAGTTAACAGACACCCCACTAGCTATGAAAAACCCAGAACTACGGATTTCATAGCTCTAACAGGACTTGAGGACAATTCAGACTGAAACAGACTGGGCCCCTTCACACTTGGCCTTGGGGAGCCCATAGTTACAATGATGGCAGGGAGCCAAATGATGGACTTTGTGGTAGATACAGGCACAAGAGGAGCCTATTATGCAAGAAGTTGAGCCATAACTAACAGGAAAGACACCATGATTGGGGCCACTGACATCTCAGCTAAACATCCCTTCTTAATAGCCCACAAGTATCTCCTGGGATCCTATGAAGTTTCTCATCAATTTCTTTACCTTTCTAACTTCCCAGTATACCTCCTGGGCCGAGATCTCCTGACAAATATCCAGACCCAAAGAAGTTTCAATGCAGAAGGGGAATGTCTCCTGACACTAAAGGACCCAGAGAAAAAAATCATGGTGACCCTGACAGCCCCTCATATGGAAGAATGGCACCTTTTTATTGCAAAAGAAAAATAAAACCAGCCAGACCATCCATAGTTGCCAGGAGTTGATCCTTCTATTTGGGCAGAAAACAGTCTACCAGGGCTGGCAACAAATGCCACTGTGGTAGTCGGGGAACTCCACCTGGGAGTTGCCCCAGTGCATCTTAAAGAATATCCAGTCCCCCAAGAAACTCAGGTGGGAATTCAGGCACACATCAACAACCTGCCAGTCCCTCAAGGAACACTCCTACATCACTGATACAAAAACCCAGCACCAATGATTACCACCCCATTCAAGACTTGTGGGTCATCAACAAAGTGACTGTTACCTTACATCGCATAGTGCCAAACCAATATACTCTCTTAAGCATAATTCTTGCAACAGAATCATTCTTCTTCTGCCTTAACCTGAAAGATGCCTTCTGTGTTTATCTGGCACCTGTCAACCAATCCACTTTTACCTTCAAATGAGAACATCTATACACTGGAAGAAAACAATTCACCTTGACATGCCTGTCTCAAGGGTTACAGAATTTTCTTATTATCTTTAGCCATACCCTAGGGAAAGACTTTCAGGAATTCCATGACAAAAAGTATAATCAGAAAACAAAGTGAAAAAAAAAGTAAAAGAAAATATAAAAATAAATAAAAGAAAAAAGTATGATAGTGTTTTGCTCCAATATGTGAATTATTTACTTTTAGCCAGCACAACCTCACAAGACTGTCTAAAAGGTACAAAGGCACTCTGACACACCTAAATCAAATAGGCTATGAGGTCCCTAGGAAAAAGGCCCAGAATTGCAAGAAACAAGTAAACTTCCCTAGATTAAAATCTCCAAAGACACCTGACAACCAGGAGTTGAAACAAAGCAAGCCTTTTATCAGATTCCTACACCCACATCTCAGTGACAAGTGTGTGAGTTCCTAGGGGCCACAGGATTCTGGCAATCTGGATCCCCAAATTCACTGCAGCTGCTAAGCCCCTGTGTGAGCATATGTGAGAAGCTTAAAATTCACCTCAGCCCTGGGGATTTGAACAACCAGGAGCCTTTGAAACACTAAAAAAGGAACTCACTCAAGCCCCAGCCTTGGGTCTCCTGGACATTGACAAACCTTTTACCCCATATGTGTGTGAAGGACAGGGAACAAACCACAGAGGTCCTCATTTAGAAACTTGGCTCTTGGGGTCACCCGGTAGCTTACTTCTTTCAAAGCTTTGACTTGGTAGCCAAAGGATGGTCTTCCTATCTACAGGCCATAGCCACCACTGTCCTTCTAATCTATGATGCTGATAAGTTAACCTTTGGTTAGCAACTAACCCTTTGCATCCTGCACCAAATCAAGGCTGTTCTCCAGCAAAAGGGACATCGTTGGCTTTCCACCTCCCAGCTGCTGAAATATCAGACCTTCTATGTGACAACCCAAAAATTCAGGTTGAGGTGGTATGCAGCCTAAACCCAATTACTCTCCTGCTGATGGAGAAGGCCTGCCCAAGCATGAATGTATAGAAAACTTAGAAGTGTTCTCCACCAGACTAGATTTAAAGGACCAAACTTTCTCCTTTCCTAATGCAGAATACTACGTGGATGGCAGTAATTTTGTAGACAAAATGCAGAAAGCAGGATATGCAGTGGTGACCCTGGACCCAATTGTGGAATTTGAGCACCTCCTGGTAGGCACCTCAGCTCAAAAAGCTGAATTCATAGCAATCACCAGAACCCTGCTAATAGGAACAGATTCCATTGTCAACATCTATACAGACTCGGGGCATGCCTTCAACATTGTTCTGGTGCATGGGGCCCTATACAAAGAAAGAGGACTGATCAGTGTCAGGGGAAATGAGATAAAGCACAACCTGAAGATCCTGGTCTTCCTGGAAGCAGTATGGGCTCCCAAAAAGTTTGCCATCATCCACTGCCCCAGGCATCAGTCAGGAAGCATAACAGTATTCTAAGGGAACCATCTGACTGATAAAGAAGCCAAGGCAGCAGCCTTAAG
This sequence comes from Tamandua tetradactyla, assembly GCF_023851605.1. Taxonomy (NCBI): domain Eukaryota; kingdom Metazoa; phylum Chordata; class Mammalia; order Pilosa; family Myrmecophagidae; genus Tamandua; species Tamandua tetradactyla. The sequence continues at coordinate 126,973,438 of NC_135328.1, forward strand.
GAGGAGCCGACTCTTTCATAACAGCAGCACTTCTAAAGAACCTATAAGTGGCATACAAACAAAATATTCTGAGACTGAATGTACCTGGATGAGCCAAGAAGACAGTGCCCTCTTACCATATCAGTGGTGGAAATTCAAGGATGGTTGATTAGCAATCCCAGAAGCAGAGGGCCCAGCAGTGGTTTTGAAAGTTTATGAAAATAGTAATTATGGAAAAACAGCCCTGGAGCAATTTCTTCACACTACTATTACATTCCTTGACTGTACCAACTTGCCCTAGCAGTTTGTGCTAAATGCATAACTTGTGCTCAAAATAACCCTTGACAAGGGCCAAACCCACCACCCCAGGAATTCAAGTTATGGGACAAATGCCATTAGACAACATCCAAGTAGACTTCATAGAGCTTCCCTGGACAAGGGGATACCAGTACTTACTGGTACAAGTCTGTACATTCTCAAGATGGGTGGAAGCTATCCCAACTCACTCAGAAAAACCCAGGAAGTAGTTCAGTTCTTGTGCAAAGAAATCATTCTGAAGTATGGCCAGCTGAGCTCCCTGGTCTCTGACAATGGACCGGAATTTGTGGCCCAAATCATAAAAAATCTCAGCAAAACCCTCCCATAAAGTGGAATCTCCACACAGCCTATAGGCTACAAAGTTCAGGAAAGGTGGAGTGAATGAACTGCACCCTGAAATTACATCCGAAGAAGCTCTGTCAAGCTAAAATGGACTGATGTTCTCCCCACAGCCTTGTTAAGAGTAAGATGCAGTCCCATAAAACAAACCAGATTTTCCCCTTTGAGGTATTGTTTAGACAGCCTCCACTAATTATAAAAAAGCTCCAAGGATATATTACACAATTCAGAGAAATTAACTCTAAGAGAGCAACTCCAGGGCCTGAGCTCCACGCTGTCTCAGTTGCACAGCTGGGTAAATAAAGGATTCCCACTTCAATTAACACCCTCTGTGCACTCATTTACTTCAGGATCATTAGTCTGGGTAAAAGATTGGAAAAATCAGGCAACACCCACTTGGTTAGTGTCATATATAGTCCTTCTTTCTACCCTTACAGCTGTCGAGGTTGCTGAGATCACCTTCTGGATCCACCACTCCTGACTGAAACCTGGAAATGGCTCAACTCCATCTTGAAAGTTCCAAACTAATGCAGAGAACCCACTGTGTCTGATTCTGTGTAAGAAACCTACCTGCCCTGGCCCAGCCACCCTGGAGCTGGTTCACCTACAAACAGCTGAAGCCTGAGGAAATATCCAAGCCTTGCTTCAGTCAGTCTGGAAGCTGATTGATTTATGCATGGCTGAAGCTTGAGGAGTCACCACATGGGCACCCAGCTCTGCTGGGTCTGTGGTCTAATTTTCTTTATCATACTTTCTGTGTTTGTTTTTCACCTGGCTATGCTAGCTGTCCTAGAAGTAGGCCGCCTGCAATTCTTTCTAGAAACTAATTTTACTTTAATTTGGTGGCATTATCCATATCCAGGTAACTTCTCCTTTCCTATATAAATTGCAAAATTCTATTGTTGTCCCCAATTTACATGTTAAACCACATCACTCAGCTCCAGACAGTAGTAGAACTAATCACAAATGAAACCGCCTGTGCATTAAATCTGTTTGCGCAGCAATAAACCAAATTTAAAACAGCCATCTTTCAAAACCGACTGGCTCTTAACTACCTGTTAGCAATGAAAAGTGGAGTATGTGAAAAGTTCAACCTTTCCAACTGTTGCCTGCAGTTAAATGACCGAGGAAAGGTAATAGAGGAAAGCACAAATGACATAAAAACCCTAGTCCATGTCACAGTTCAAACCCAAAGACTGGTACCCCAAAAACCTGTTCAGGGAATGGTTCTCAACCTTTGGAAGGTTCAAGACTCAGATTTTAGGTATTTTAGTGTTGCTTAGTATATATCTTATCCTCCCCTGCCTCTTACCTTCTTTACTAAAAAGTATAAATCAAACTATGGAGATCTTAGTGATATGTGACAAAGGTCATGAATTCTTCTGCCTGACACACTCAATAACCAATTCTTAGGGCACTGGGGTTTCAAAGAAAGAAAGTGTTTAGTACCACACACGTAGTAAGAGACCAGACAGCTTATTGGCACCAAAATCTGTTTCCCTGAACAAAGAAAATATTTTAAGGTCTCTAGCACAGGGAAATAAGGTAATTTACAAAAAATTAGTGTTCATAGTAAGTTCAAAGGTGAGAAAAAAACATTGTTAACATATTGACATAAGTTAAAAGGAGCTATCTATTCTTCAGTGGCAGACCCTTGTGGTGCTAAATGGCAGAGAATGTTGTTAGCATAGGTTAAGATAACAAAGCAGAACTATCTATCTTTCTATGGCAGAGCCCAGCAGATATAATTTAAAGTTGTAAGGGACTGCTAGTTAATTGCTGTTTTCTTTAGCACCTGAGGCTTGTTAGAGAATGGAGACAGGGGGTGTTCTGGTTCTTACAGCTACTTGGGCACCAGGTGAAAAATAAGGGCTTTTTTTTCACCACCCCCTCCCTCAAAACAACTATAGTCCAGGGCTTCTTGTTTCTTTCCTTTGTCTGTTCCAAAATCCCAAAAGCAAAAAAGAGTGATTGCTTCGGCAGCACATATAGTAAAATTGGAATGATACAGAGAAGATTAGCATGGCCCTTGCGCAAGGATGACACGCAAATTCGTGAAGCATTCCATATTAAAAAAAAAAGCAAAAAAGAACATTTATATAATAATTCAGTAATTAAAATTACCCTGTAACTCCTAATTTCTCAATTACGTTAATAAATGAAAAACTCCCTCCCACCTACTTCATCTCAGAGGCCTGCACCCCTCGAACTATCACAATTGTGCATTAGTCCCCACAATCAAAAATGGTGCTATACCTATAGAATAAAATGTGATAAATAATATCATCAAAAGGGGGGAATGAGATAGTTCATAAATTTAACCTCAATATTATTACTGCATAACTTTATGAATTTATATGTATCACTTTGTACATTCATGTGTATCACTTTGTGCATTTGTGTGTGTCACTTTATGAGGTTATGTGCTCTCAAAAATATGTAAAAAGCATGCTTTCTAAAAGGTGGTGAAACAAAAAGTCTGTTGTGTCTATAGGTCAAGGGCTGCTTGCATTTCAGACAAGAGAAATCAGCTAAGGGCCAGTTAGTAACTCCTGCCCTGAAAAGTTCTGTTTCTGTACTTTTCCAGAGTTCATAGCCTATTCCCACAGTAACTCCTGCCCTGCTTGCTAGCCTACATAATCTGGAGACAAGGAATGTTTGGGACTCAGACATTGGACAGGAGTCCTCTGAGTCTGCTGTGGCAATAAAAGCTTTGCCCACTTCTTAGGGGTTCCAGTGCTTTCTTGTGCAGTGTTCAGAATTTACTCCTACAGTAAGAGTTTGATGAACTTAGCAGTGAAGCATAATGAGTCATGGCTATTCTTTGTGGGAAAGATATTTATTTATTTAGACTAATTTGATCTTTTTTTTTGCTGTAGTTATATTTTGATATTCTATTTCTTCTGGAGTGATTTCTGGTAGTTTGTGTCTTTCTAGGAATTTTGACAGTCATCTAGAGGAGCAAATTTGTTGACATATATTTGTTCATAGTATTCACTTGAAATTTATTTCTGTATGTTCATCTATTTCTGTATGTTCCGCCATGACGTCCTCTCTTTCTCAAAATTGATTTTAAAAATCTTCTGTGGCAGTAATTGATCATGACAGAGTCTTCTCAGTCTGTCACTCCTACAATAGAGCTTCTACCCTATGAGTGGAGTTTTGGATGAAGGAAGAGGCTCTGATCTTCTCATCCAGTACTTCCTAGAATAAAGTGACATTAACTTACATGTGTAAAGATGAAAATATGATGATCTTCCTCTACAAGGTTTAAACCATTATCCCAGAATGGGAGTTGGGGGTGGGGTGAGGTGGGTAGAAACCATTGTATTCTTCAATATGGAAGCCAATTAGATTTCCCAGAATATTGTTTATAAAATAGGGCTAGAGAGTTGAAGGAGTAGGATGTGACTCAAATACTACTGACTCTTAATATTCTTACTAAGATTTTATAGACTTTTTCAAAAGTGTCTTTCCAATTTCTGTACACCTTTAGGAGAATTTCCAGAGACTTTTTATGACCATGTTTCCTATAGCCTATGTATGGATGTATATTATCAAGTTGAAAAGCCTGCTTCTATTCCTAGTTTCTTCAGACATTTTATAATTTGATTTATAATTTGTATTTGATTTTGTCAAGTGCATATTCTGTATCTGCTGAGATGATTATGGATTTTTTTCTGCCCCTAACTCCATTAAGATCACATGTTACATTGACTGTCTTATGTTGAATGAAATTTCTAAATCTGGGATAAATTTCAGCTAGTTATTGTGTATAAGTCCTTTTGATATGTGTTGGGATTGGATCATAATATTCTCATTGAGTTTTGTTTGTATTCATCAGGCATATTTATCTGCAGTTTTCTATTTCTGTCTTATCTTGTCTAATTTTGGTTCCAGAATTACATTGGTCTCATAATGACTTGTGATCTTTTTACCAACACTTGTTTTTTTTTTCGGAAGAGTTTGTGATGATTGTTATTTGTTTCTAAATATTTGGTAGAATTCCCCACTGAAGCCATATAGACTTTGGTATTTTTTTTCTCTGTGGGTATATTTTTAATAAATAATTCAGTTATCTTATGTGTTATAAGTTTATGAAGTTATTCAATTTTATGCATATTCTTGAGTAATTTTAGTGTATACAGAACATTCTCTGTCTAAGCTGTCTACTAGGTTATTATAAAGTTGTTCATGTCATTCTTTTATACTCGTCCTTTATTTGTGTAAGGTTGATCACAATGTACATAGAAATAGAGGTTTAAATTATTGCATTTAAATTATTGTTTTAAATATTTACCTTTAATCATTTAAAATGGAAATTATATATTTCACTGTATTTTATAATTTCCTATGTCATTCAATTTACCAGGGCTCTAACTCTTTTTTGTGAATTTGAGTTATATTCTAGTATCACTCCCTTTCAACTTAAAGGATTTCATCTACTATTTCTCCTGTGGTGGGGCTTCTAGCCACAAACACTCTCAATAATTTTGATCTAAGAATGCCTTAAATTGTTTTTGTGTGTGTATACTGTATGACAGGGTCACATTTAATTATTTTCCCAAGTGAGTATAGTGTTATCACAGTACTGTTTACTGAATTGTTTGTTTGTTTTTTTTTAGAAAGAGCATGGACCAGAAATTGAATCTGGGTCTTATTTTGCCTTTAATTTTGAAAGATAGTTTCATTGGGTTTAGAATTATTGTTTCACAAACTTTTTCTCCTTTTTCAGTAACTTGAATGTCTTAGCCTATTAAATTCTGGACTATTTCTGATGAGAAACCCATTAATTTTTTCTCATTTTAAAGTATTTCTATATTTGTATTTGGTATACAACATTTAAATATGAGACATCTCTCTGGCATTCATTGTTATGTGTAGCTTCATGGTTTTTTTTAATAAAACATGGGAAATTTTGGTGATTTTTTTTTCCTTTAAATATATTTTCTGTTGCTTTCTCTTTTTTCTCTATTCTGGGATTCTCAATGCATGTATTTTACTAAGCTATATATTATTCCACTGATTTCTGAGCCTATTTAATTTTATTTTTGATTTTTGTGCTTTGTACTCTTAAGATCATGTCAGCTCTATGGTTCTATTTTCAAGTTTGTTAATTCTTTCTGCTACCAGTTCTAATCTACTGTTGATAACTTACAGTGAAATTTTTATGTGTTTGGTATATTTTATATCTGAAATTTGCCTCTTTTAAAACAATTTTTATATATTTATTGTTCTCTATTTGAAGACATAATCATTCTTTCTTAAGATTATTTAAATCTTGTTTAGTTATTGGGAATATTTAAAATATTGACTGTTAAAAATCTTTCCTTGCTAAGACCAACAAGTGGCTTCCCTCAGATACAGTTTGTATGTGATCTGTTTGGTTTTGTTGTTGCCATTGTTGATTTTTGTCTATATGCATGTCACATTTTCCTTGTTTCTTACTTGCCTCAAAAATTTTAGTTAAAAATTAATATTTTAGATGATATATTTTGGTGACTCTGGTGTTTATTTCCCTCTATAGTTGGTTGATATTACTATTTATGTGCTTGTTTGGTGACCTGCACTTACTAATTCTGAATACCTTGATTCTTTTACTCTGTGGAGACATTTATGTCTCTTCCTTGTGTTTATTTATTTTTTCTTTTTATTTTTAAGACTTACTAACAATTAGCCTTGAATCAGCATAGTTTACTGATCAGTCAGTGACTGGCCATATGTGCCTAAACATCTTGATGATAGTAAACCTTCTCTTCCTTTTGATGGACCTGTGTTTGACTTGGGGGAGGCATTCACTACATGACTTGCTGAATTTTATTTTCTACATTCATATTCAACCAAGGACAAATGACTGGCTGACACTCTTGCTGGTGCTTCCTGGATGTATGTACAGTCTGATACATATGAAGAGTGTCTCAGGCACCAGGGGTGAAAGGGACATTGTCACAGCACTATTTAACTTTCTCATTACCCAGAACTTTTCATTAAATTCCTGTCTGGTTTCTTCCAAATCTCATAGAGACATTAGGCTAGCTGTAATACAGGTCTTCCCTGATTAATTGTAACTGATATTGCTATTAATTATTTACCCTTTCCTCATTCATGGAATTCCCCATGCTCTGCTAAAAATAAATCAAGACTCTTCCAACAGTGAGAATGCAGATGCCAATCCTCATTGTCCATAATGTGATAGGTCTTCTTCTCCATGTCATCAAGTTGGGGAGGAAGTATACTCAGGTTAAAGTGTGACTGATCCCCACTGTTCTTGTTGAGGTTAACTTCATTTTCACAAATAAACATTTCACAATTTTTTTGCATGTCTTTGGTCAATTTCCTGATTTTTGTTTACTGTGCTTGACAATTTTTTCCAGATTTATCACTTGCTAAACTGCTCATCCTGCCACTCCAGAAGCCTGAGCAATTGACTTTCTTTTTTTTGCATGGGTGGGCACCAGGAATTGAACCTGGGTCTCTGGCATAGCAGCTGAGAACTCTGCCTCTGAGTCACCATGGCCCACCCTGAGCAATTGACTTTGACAGAGTTGGAAATACTTCTCAGTGAAAAAATTCTGGTGAGTAGAGTTATATAGTACAGAAAAATGCATTATCTTAGTATTAATCCTATTCCTATAGGTGTAGGCCCATTTGTAAATAGTTACTTTTGCAGATATTATTTTTATTTAAAGCATCGCATACTGAATCGGGATGGGTTTTCCTACTACTGTAGAACTTATAGGGAAAAAACTTTGAGGTGAACTAGAGGCCAGATGTCAGTGGAATGCAGAAAAGAGAAAACATCTCCATGTGATGCATGACAGTGATACAAGCCAAGGAAGCCCAGGGGTTTGCCAGAATCCAGGCCCATACTTCTACAGATCATGGAGAGAAAACACTGCCTTGCTGATGTCTGGATTTTGGACTTCCAATAATTTCAAAACCATGACCTAATTCCTATTGTTTAATCCATTGTATGGTATTTATCATATAAGGCAGGACACTAAGTCTGAAAGGATTGTATTTTTAACAAATAATGCTGAACAACTAAACATCCATATGCAAAAATTTAACCTAAATCTACCACTCATGCTTTATACATAAATTAACTCAAATGGATCATAGATCTAAATATATGAGGTGAAACTATATACATTTAGAAGAAAACATAGGAGAAACTTTTGTGAACTGTGGTTAGACAATAAGCTTCTAGATTACTTACTAAAATCAAAATCCACCAAAGAAAATATTAGCAGGTTAGATTTATCAAAATTAAAATATTTTGCTCTGACAAATACGTTGTTAAGGTAATGCAAAATCAAGATACACATTGGGGGAACATATTCACATCACATAACCAACATAGTAAATATATAGAGAATATAAAAAGAAACTTGAAAACTCAACACTACAGGAAGAAACAACCTAATTAATGAATTGAAAATAAAGTTGAATGGATATTTTACTAAAGATGCTGTACAGAAGGCAAATATATAATCACAAGAAAAATGCTCAGCATCAACAGCTATTATGAAAATGAAGATTAAAAACAAAATGAGATCATGCTACATAAGTGTTTAATGGCTAAAGTTTTTAAAAATAAAAAATAATAGGTATCAAAATTGGTGAATAGTAATAGAATCACCACATGATGATAACTTTGCATGATCATTGTGTGATTCAATGTTTCTAATATATTCATCCATTTATCTATGCATTAATTGCTATACATGTATGAACATATTTCTATTTCCTATAGACTCAAAATCTCCTCTAGTGAATTTTGTGATCGCATGTCCACGTATATGTTGCAGGTTACACATAATGAAAAATTCTACTATAAATAGATTATTTATTATTATAAAATTTATTATAAATCTATTATAATCTCTAGAACAACAAGAAACACAATTAATCTGATGTAGATTTTTGTCTCTAAGCTGGATTCAGGACTAATTGAGCTTTAACTTTTGAAGATTCAGGCACATTCTGTACAGGAAAGTAATTGCACAAATTCATAGTTAAATTGCCATTAGTTAAAACCATTAGTTTTCACTAATATTCATTATGCTCATTTAATGATATAGAAAGTCTTAGCTGGTCACATGACTAGAGTTATTTTCTAGACTGTTCTTCAGTTCTGTTTGGTTTTGTGATTAAATTTAGATGATGAATCATGACTGGAAGTTCTGCATGATATTTTCAATTTCTACAACTAAAAATAATAAATAAGTGCTTTTCTTCGTCTAACTCAACTGGAATTCCCTACCCCATTTTCTGTTGTCTGGGAAATGATAAATAAATAGCTGGCCAGTTTTGATGTACAGGTAAAAGATTCATATTGAGGATGACATCACTTAAAGATTTAGACCTCCCTCTACTGCATTTTTCATAGAAAAGAAACTTCTATTTAACTTGAGACTTTACTTTTCCATCTTTTATAGAACATCATAGTTTAAATCCTATGTAATTATAAATTTCTGATGTTCCCAATGCTCCTATTTCTCAATAATCCCAGAAAATAAATTATTCCTACAATAGCTGATCCTTGTCTAACATTTACTTGAAATGGTCTAGAAAACAAGTGAAGTGTTTTGTAAAAATAATGATGATTAAAACAAGTATTGCATCTCTGGGTGTAGAAACTATAAGTAACTCCTTAAGTTTGTATGAAATAGATGGAAAGATGCAAACTGCTAAAAGAAATAAAACAAAATAAGAGATTCTATGGTTAAGAGTTTTCAAATGGACTTAAGAGATCATCTGGGAGGTCTACTCTTGCGCAGGTCACAGCCAGATATCACAAACTGCCACAATGTGAAAAACCCCAAAGAACAATGTTACTGAAAACCTTAAGGGTATCTGAACACCACAAACAAACCACAAGATAAAGAACAGAGTTAACCATCTATTCTGAAGGACAACTCTAATATGTTATATAAAATCCAACAGCAAACAAATGGTTTAATCTTTTCCTTTAAAAACTTTTGCCTGGAAAAACCAACTAAGGACACTTTTTGGGTTGTTACCTGAAAATGTGCTCCCTGAATTGCAATTTCTAAGACCCCAAATAAATGCCTTGCAGCTTAGTTTGTTATTTCTCTGTTGACAAAATTCTTGGTTCATAGTTCTTCTCCATCTCCCTGGTTTCAACAATAGAAATAACTTCAAATAAAAGGAAAAAGTATGGCCATCTCACCAAAACAAAGGTGACTATGAAGAACTACACAAAAAGAATGACAAGAGGAAATTGTTAGTATCTGCATAGGATATCTAATAGACAAAGTGAATTTCAACTCCTTTTTTTTTTGTTTTTCTTAATATACTATTTTTAAGAATCAAATTCTTAGGGAAAGATGTTGCAAGGGTAGTTCAGTGGTAGAGTTCTTGCTTGTCACATGGGAGACCTGGGTTTGATTCCCAGTCCATGCACGCCTCACCCCCCAAAAAACCAACAAAACAAAAAACAAACAAGCAAACATTTAACAAATGTTGCTGCAATAATGGAATATTCACATGGAAAAATAATGAAATGTGACCCCACTGCACAACGTAAAAAAGAGAAAGAGATTCCTTAGAAAAAACTCCCAATTGGCTCAGCTGTGAACACTTATGCACACATTGATTCAGGTAAGAAGTATATCCTTCATACAAAATTCTACCACAGGTTTCCACATTGAGTTTTTACTATCATTAGAATGTCCTAAGGTCTGAACAGGGTAAATATATGGATTGATTTAGTGTGGAAGTGTCCAGAACTTCCCTAGTGTGCCAATGTTCCTTGTGTTTGTATAAGAAGCACTTATGTTAACCTGTGAGTCCCCATATTGTTTGGAAAGGGAACTGTTTAGCATTATAATAATTGCATTAAATGGATCAATTAATGAAATTAACATCGGTCTACTAATATTTTATCAGCAAATTTAAAATTCACTGTATTTTTCGTCTATACCCTTGAATTGACTAAAAGCCTTGTGAGTCCACCACCCTCCAATTACAAATACATCCCTGAGACTTAAAATAGGCATACTTCTTTTCTTAGCTTCTTTTAAAATTAGGACTATTTGCAATTGAAGTGCAATCATTTCTTTATTCTTATAAATATTTGACCATGTGTCTTGTAAGTATTCCACTAATTATACTTTGCTAAAACATAGTTCTAATTTTGCCAGGGCTTATGAAGTATATCTAGAACAACATATAAAACAATTCTTCAAAATGGGACTGGATCCCTAGTGGCAAGAGTCAGATGAAACACATTTGAAGTTAACATCAAGAATTATAGAAAGAAAGACTGAGAAAATATATTAACAGTGACATGGCCAAATATGTTTTTGGTTGTTGCAAACTCTTTGAGTGGCAGGCACAATGACTTAGTTCAATTAGAAATTAACATGGGACAGGAGCATGATCCCCAGGGCAGAGAGTCTTTCTGCTTAAAGACTACTATTGTTCTTACAGAAGAATATATTTTAGAAGATAACATTTCAATAAAGAAATTTTCAAGCATTTTAAAAAAACACTCTTTTCTCATTTTATCTCTGCCTTTTACCTCAATCAATAAAGGTAAGCATGAAATTTACTTCAATACAAACAGGTAAGCCTAAAGTATTTCTGTCCAATGAAAAATTTATTTCTGCCTCTGTATTTTCTAAAGCATGAGCAAAGAATATTCAATTTCAGAAAATAAAACATAAATTGATTAATTTTTATTTCCTATAACCTTTGTAATTTTCTGACTTTCATGATTGTGAGATCAAGTGAGAACAAAGTGAGAAGCACTTAGTAATATAATGGGCCAATATATCAAATATTATTACCATTATAAGGGCTAACATTTATAGAATGAATACATGTTATACATGAATATGTGTTTAACATGTATTAAATTTGAGCAGTATCTCATTAAAATCAAATCGTACCTAACTAATGAGCCTGAGAATGTTGTGCATTATTGAACTGTGTGTGTGTGTGTGTATATATATGTGATATAAAAGAATGTCCTTGTATGTTACATGTCCCATGATAAATGAATCTGAAAATATTAGAGAAACATGACACATTTTTGTTTTTATCATTAGAAAATTCTCAAGAAAACAAAAAAACCTTCTTAACCGCATTTGCCAACTGCCAGTTTAATTTTTATTTCCCATCTTCAAATTGATTTCATAAGCTTGCTTTGAATATAAGGAATACATACATTGCCATTATAGATTCAGTAGCTGATAAGACAATCTTTTGATCAGGAAAAAATTCTTATTTCATTGGGGTGACCAGAAAAAGAAACATGAAGTATTTTAAAAACAAAGATGTCATCATTGGCTGAATTTTCTAGTGATTTTATTAAATTACATAAATGGTAGTTTCTAAAAGTTTCCAGAAATCAGCAAAACTGACTCCAAGTTTTGAGAACATTTTTTGGACATAATTGTGTTTAGAAGGTGAACACAATTTGAGCAGGGTTAGAATAATTACACTTCTTACTTTATAAATGTTTTCATATCAAGAATCTTACTTCATATTCATCCAATTGTTTTTCCCTTTTATAGATAAAAACTGAGGCAATAAAAGGACTTGGGTAGATTATCATTTATTTTTGTATAATTTACTTAAAGATCTGTTGCTGTTGCATTTACTTGCTAATTGTTGTTGACAACAATTAAATTTTCAAATGCCAAACCCTGAATGTACAGAGGGGCACAATGCAGAGAGGGGATCAAAGAATGACAGAAGACCTTACAAAAATAGGATAGTGACTCTGAGAGCAATGTTCTATCATCAAAGGTGGGTACATGATACAAGTCGGTCTAGAAAGATATGAAGATTCATTCAACTAACAGTTTTAAATATCTTACATGTATTAGGTTCTAGATTGAATTATATGAGTGAATAAAACATTGTTAGAATTTTGGAGGATGTTGTGCTAAAAGAAAAGCTTGGGTTTTGTAGTGCTAGAGAATTGAAATTATATCTTAGGAGTGTCACCTTTCTAGCTACTGTTTTCTGACTATCTTTGAAGTTCAGTTACAGCATCTTTAACATTCCCTATAACCAAACTTTCAGTGTAAGAATTTTATAAGATAATGATTGCAGATAGTTTATGTACCTTTAGTACTTTAGTATTTTAGCTTGAAATATTATAGATGGTAAATGAAATTATTATTTGGCTTTATTTCTTTCATCAGAGAAAATCTTCAGGTAGCCCAAGTTTTGCACAGATTGTAACTTTTGTCACATCTGTGTCTACAGATTTTGAAACTGAGCTCTTGTCCATTCTCCACACTTAACATCCTTTGCAAATTTTACAAGTGTGTTTACTTTGTGAGGTAACGCATGCCTTTCAAATTAATCAACACATTATAATGTAGATGTAATCTCCCATATCCTGAAATCAATGAGGTAATGTGCTTATTTGGACAAGATGAATGAAAAGAGTATAATTCCTTTACAAACACAAAATGCACACATGCATTAATAGATGCCTTATTTTATTCAGAAATTGAGGCTAAATTTTGAATTAGAGTGGCCTCTTACACATTGGGAATTATTTGATTCAATTATAATTTTTCAAGAAGTCATAAATATTACAGAACAAATATGAAATACATTGCATAGAAAGTTATATATCATTCTATGAAAAGCTTATACACTACACAGAGAAATAAGAAAAGTGCATAATAAAGGTTGATGATCACACCCCAACACAATCATGTACACAAGGAAAATACTGAATTGCACAGATAAGGTCAGCAGAAAAACATCAACTAATGAGTATGTGTGTGATTTAGGGAACTCTGATAGGTAAGTTGTAGGTGAATATCCCTTTCATAGAATAGGTGTATAATTCAGAATGAAGCATGTTCTGCTTAAAATTGCTTGCCTGAGCATAGATGGAAAGTGAACATAACTCTGACTTATTGAATTCTCCTGGATAGGAATTATGACCATGTTAGAATACCTTTTCTTCCCACTACAAAATCTGAGTGAAATTTATGACTTCTGACTTCACATGGCGTTCATTCAAATGCAAGCAGAGTTTAAAATACTAAATGGCGTATTATAATAACTGGTGGTGAATTCTTCATTATTTTTTTACTGGATTAGTCTATCTAAGAATAATGTTAAAGGCTTTACAGATAGTATAGAAAAGCCACAATACTTTTATTAAAAATATTTTAATGCATCCTCCAAAAAACTATTTACTTGTGCAATAAAATTTTAAGTGATGCTATCAGAAACAATATATAAACAATAAATGTTGTTAAATAATTAACAATAATTAATATTTATTCCAAATAAAGTAATGGATAATTTGTAAATTTGAACATACATTTAGGTTTTGCAATTTCAAGTGTTCAGATAGACAACACAATTTAAACTCACCCCAAACAAGTAAATATAATAACCCTTAGCAGATTAGAAATGGTTCATTTTTCTTATTTACACATAGAACCACTGGCATTTGTAATATTTTCTTGTACAGAGTTGGAAAATTGGAAGGAATTCTATCCTCAGCTTATACATAAGTAAACCAAACCCAATAAAAATGGAATAACTTGTACTTCTGATTAAATCATTCCTACAGATGAAACATGAAAAGAAAAAAGGAGAAGGCAACATTTCCACTGTGATGCAATTTGTACTCCTGGGATTTTCTGACCTTCCAAATCTCCAAGGGTTTCTTTTTGGTGTATTCTCCATGGTTTATGTAATTATTATATTTGGAAATAGCCTCATAGTCATAATAACCAACCTTGATCCTGCACTTAGGAAACCTATGTATTTTTTCCTGGCAAATTTTTCCTCTTCAGAAATCTGTTATGTTTCTGTCACTCTCCCCAGGATCCTGGTGAGCCTTTGGACTCAGGATAGAGGCATTTCTATGCTAAACTGTGCCATCCAAATGTGCTTCCTCCATATGTTGGGAGCCACTGAATGTTTCCTCCTGGCTGTGATGGCCTGTGACCGCTATGTGGCCATTTGTAATCCTCTGCACTATCCTCTAATCATGAACCAAAGGATGTGTACCCAGCTGGCAGTTGGCTCCTGGGTCAGTGGGATTCCTGTCCAAATAGGACAAACATGTCAAATATTCTCTCTGCATTTCTGTGGTTCTAAACTAATTAACCACTTCTACTGTGACATTCCCCCTATTCTCAGGCTGGCTTGTGGGGACACTTCTGCCCATGAGATACCTGTCTATTTGGTAGCTGTGTTGTTTGTTGCAGTCCCTTTTATGTTGATACTTGCATCCTACAGCAAAATCATTTCAACCATTCTGAGATTGCCAACAGCCCAAGGATGTGCTAAAGCCTTCTCCACATGTTCTTCCCATCTTCTGGTTGTTGTTCTATTCTTTGGATCTGCTACCATCACCTACTTGAGACCCAAATCCAACCATTCTGCAAGAACTGACAAATTGCTTTCTCTTTTCTACACCATCCTGACTCCAATGTTTAACCCCATGATATACAGTCTTAGGAACAAGGATGTTATAACAGCACTAAAAAAAATATTAATTAAAAAGTAGAATTACTGAACTTAATTGTTTTTTCCTTTAACTGATTGAATTACAGTTAGCAAATATATATTTAAATCTCCACATTACCCCTTTGACATGATAATCACTTATGTCTTCTGACTTTTTTTAGATATATAACATGACTTGTACTGTGTCTGAATATGTACTTGGAAAAGTAATCTGCCTTCAAAGCTGCAAGTCTAAAAATGCCTACATATATGGAATAGCAATTTACATCATATTTTTCTATTAAATTGATGAACAGACTCCAAGTTTTTATGATTTTTGACTTAAACATCTTAGGAAGAATATAAGATTAGTTGAGCAAATAACTGTAAACCTTCACACTTGTATTTCCCAGTATTCCTTGATTATACAGCACAGAATGGCCAGTAAGTGAATAATGAGTGTTTTTGTATGAATGAATAAATGACTGAGTGGATAAATATTATCCATTTAAATGAATCTTACTATGCCATAATTCAAACACTTGCCAAAATCCAAAGATCTTAAAAAATTGATAAATCCTGGAAGCATATTTATTTAACCTAGTTTACCCCTGGGACTTACTCAAGCCATATCCCTGAAAGAAACTTATCTGGGTTTAGCTCTCTCACTTTTAAGTTCCTGGCAGAACACATGATGTGTGTGGTCCTAAAATAATGTTTTGGGATCACCTCACCTTTTTGATGACTTCATTCCCAACAGATACATTCACAATCCATTTTGGTTGAGTGCTGCTGTGTATAAAACTTTGTCTGTTCTCTTTCCTTCTAAAAAGCCAATTGTATGTAGTCTCCTTAATAATATTGATATCTTTGACTTAAGATTTCTCTAATGAAAATATCTTTGAAAACTCAGAATAGCTATCCATAAGAATTTAGTAGTAATCAGAAATTACAAAAGATCATTTCATCAGAGAATTGCATAGCAACAGAAAGAAGACTCTTGAAATGGAAAAATTATCCAGATTAAACATGCAGGCCTAATCTAATCACATATGCCCTTAAAAGTGAAAGAAAATTTTAAAAAGTATATGTCAGAAAAATGCAATGATAGAAGAAAAATCAAAAGAGAAGAGGCATTGTTATTCATATATTCAAACAATATTCATTGTTTTCTGCTTTTCTCATTTCCATTCAGCAAATTAAGATTTACATTGCTATTAGTAATCTAGTTTCTCAAGATGAGATTCTTTTCATACATATATTTCCTAGTTTTACAAGATAGATTTTTATGTCTCTCACTTCTTTAAAATAATTGCAAGGAAAAATTTATATAGTGGGTTCATCATATCATCAGGGAATCATACACCAAACTTTCAGCTATTCTACTCCTGAACATGTCCTCCATTCTTGAGTCACTTCATGGTTTAAACTGTTTATTGGAGCCTCCAGACAGCAAAAATGAGAAAGTTCCCATTGTTTCTCAATTTTTAACAGACTTTTTAGTAGATTTACTTGTGTTTGTAAGAGTATCTTCAAATATTTCCCATTCTTTAGTGGATTTCTTTATTTTCTGTTAAGTTTTTTACAGTTCTTTATGTAGTCTATATATTACTGTTTCACTGTATATGTGGTTGGTAAATGTAGTTCCCTAGTGTGTAGTTTGTTTTACATTCTCTTTCAGAAAGCAAAAAATTCATTTTTATGAGGTTCAATATATGAAATTTTCTTTTTAAAAGTTTCATTTTAAAAAAAAGTATTGCATTTTTTATGCCAAGATTAAGTATTCTTTCCTTAATCCTAGATCCTGGAGATTTTTTCCTATTCTATTCTAAAAGTGTATACCTTTACATTTTACACTTAAGACTACCATTCCATTTTTTGTTTGTATTTTCCCCTATTATTTACTTTTTCAAGTTTTTATTAATTTTTAATTAAAAAATATATAACAAGCAAACACAAACATTCTTAACATATGATCATGCCATTCTACATATATAATAATTCACAATATCATCACATAGTTGCATATTCATCATCATGATCATTTCTTATAATATTTGTATCAATTCAGAAAAAGAAATAAAAAGACAACAGAAAAAAATTCATGCATACCATTCCCCTTACCCCTCCCTTTCACTGATCACCAGCATTTCAATCTAAGTTTATTTTAACATTTGTTCCCCCTATTATTTATTTTTATTCCATATATCTTACTCATCTGTTAAGGTAGATAAAAGGAGCATCAGACACAAGGTTTTTGTAATCACACAGTCACATTGTGAAAGCTGTATCATTATACAATCATCTTCAAGAAACATGGCTACTGAAACACAGCTCTACATTTTCAGGCAGTTCCCTCCAGCCTCTCCATTACATCTTGACTAACAAGGTGATATCTATTTAATACATAAGAATAACCTCCAAGATAACCTCTCAACTCTGTTTGGAATCTCTCAGCCATTGACACTTTATTTTGTCTCATTTCACTCTTCCCCCTTTTGGTCAAGAAGGTTTTCTCAATCCCTTGATGCTGAGTCTCAGCTCATTCAAGGATTTCTGTCCGATGTTGCCAGGAAGGTCCACACCTCTGGGAGTCATGTCCCATGTAGACAGGGGGAGGGCAGTGAGTTTGCTTGTTGTGTTGGCTGGAGAGAGAGGCCACATCTGAGCAACAAAAGAAGTTCTCTTGGGGGTGACTCTTAGGCCTAATTTTAAGTAGGCTTGACCTATCCTTTATGGGGTTCAGTTTCATATGAACAAACCCCAAGATTGGGGTCTCAGCCTATTGCTTTGGTTGTCTGCACTGTTTGTGAGAATATAAAAATTCAACTTGGGGAAGTTGAATTTTCCCCCTTTCTCACCATTCTCCAAAGGGGACCTTGCAAATTCTTTTTATTTACTGTTTGAATCATTCTGGGATTTATTGGGGCATCACTCTGGACAAACCAACAAAATTTCATGTCCTACTCAACGTTCCATGTAATTATGGTGTTCAACTAAGCTGTCTACATAAGTTATATTAGGTCAAAATATAAATTTTGTACCAAATAAACATTTTTGCTTTAGTCTCACACATAAGTTAAAATTTTAAAATATTAATTACTATCAACTTTCAACACCCTGCAGTAATGACATTCCTATGTTCCTCCTCATGCAAAAGCAAATTTAAAAATTTTTACATTTAGTCACTATCATTATACATTCTAGGCATTTCTAGATTATACCATCTCAGTCTTTATCGTCTATCTTTCTTTCTGATTTCATTTGTGTCCCCAGCCCTCCTCCATCATTCTCACATTCAGCTTCATTCAGTGTTTAAACATAGTTGTATTACAGTTAGTTTTGTGCTATCCATTTCTGAGTTTTTGCAATAAGTCCTGTTGCACAGGCTGTATCCCGTCATCTCCAATTACCCAATATCTTACCCTATTTCTATCTCCTGGTGGTCTCTGTTACCGATGAAATTCTCCAAGTTTATTCACTAGTGTCAATTCATATCAGTGAGACCATACCATATTTGCCCTTTTGTTTCTAGCTAATCTCATTCAGCATAATGTCTTTAAGGTCCATCCATGTTGTTATGTACTTCATAACTATATTCTGTCTTACAGCTCCATAATATTCCATTGTATGTATATACCACAGTTTGTTTAGCCACTCATCTGTTGATGGACATTTTGGCTGTTTCCATCTCTTTGCAATTGTAAATAATGCTGCTATAGACATTGGTGTGTAAATGTCCACTTGCATCCTTGCCCTCATGTCCTCTGAGTAGATACCTAACAATGGTATTGCCAGGTCATATGGCAATTCTATATTAAGCTTTCTGAGGAACTGCCAAACTGCCTTCCACAGCAGTTGTACCATTTGACATTCCCATCAACAATGGATAAGTGTACCTCTTTTCTCTCTACATCCTCTCCAGCACTTGTCATTTTCTGTTTTATTGATAATGGTCATTCTGGTGAGTGTAAGATGATAGTTCATTGGGGTTTTGATTTGCATTTCCCTAATAGCCAGGGAATTTGAGCATCTTTTCGTTTACCTTTTGGCCATTTGTATTTCCTCTTCTGAGAAGTGTCTGTTCCAGTCTTTTGCCCATTTTGTAATTGGGTTGTCTTTTTGTTGTTGAGTTGAACAATCTCTTTACATATTCTAGATACCAGACCTTTATCTGATATATCACTTCCAAATATTATCTCCCATTGTGTAGGTTCTCTTTTTACTTTCTTGATGAAGTTATTTGATGCACAAAAGTGTTTAATTTTTGAGAAGTTCCCATTTGTTCATTTATTTCTTCAAGGCTCGTGCTTTGGGTGTAAGGTCTAGGAAACTGCCTCCTATTATAAGACTTATAAGATATCTCCCTACATTTTCTTCTAACGGTTTTATGGTCTTAGATCAAATGCTTATGTCTTTGATCCATTTCAAGTTAATTTTTGTATAGGGTGAGAGATATGGATCCTCTTTCATTCTCTTGCATATGGATATCCAGTTCTCTAGGCACCATTTATTGGAGAGACTGTTCTGTCCCAGGTGAGTTGGCTTGACTGCCTTATCAAAGATCAGTTGTCCATAGATGAGAGGGTTTATGTCTGAACACTCTATTCTATTCCATTGGTCAGTGTATCTATCTTTATGCCAGTACCATGCCATTTTGGCCACTGTAGCTTAATAATATGCCTTAAAGTCAGATAGTGTGAGGACTCCAGCTTCATTTTTCTTTCTCAGGATATTTGTAGCTTTTGGGGTCACACTGCCCCTCCAGATAAATTTGGTTATTGGTACTCTATTTCTGAGAAGTTAGTTTTTGGGATTTTAATTGGTATTGCATTGAATCTGTAAATCAAATGAATGCTAATTCAAAAGAGGCCATGTGTTCCATATCTGTTGTGGGTGTTTGACAGTACTCTGTCACCTCAAATCCAAAGTTGTTTGCATTAGTAGTTAAGGCATCCTATGGCCAGGCTATAAGTAATTGTTTTCAATGTAATCCTTTCATCATGTCTGCAGGTTCCAGGAAATATATCCAGCTTACTGATGTGGCAGAGGATGACCAGACTTTTATGTGGCCATAGTTGTTGCTTCACTCTTAATTAGAAGCAACATTGTATCTCATGCCCAAAACACAGATTGAACTGGTCAGAAAGACATGACTTGATATTTCAGACTTCCATATGTGGACATCCAACTGGGAATCTTGTAAGGCAAAAAGACATCCATCCTTTTAAAAGCACATGCAAATTGACACACAGGGATATTGCTTTATTCTTCTCCATAGATATTGAGCCAAAAAATTAACCAATTGGAGACTGTCCATGATTGGATTTCACCAAAAACCCATTAAATATGTGATTTAATCTGTAGATATTTTACTTGTGGTATATTGTTAAAGGATAATGAATTGGTCACTCTCCAGGCTGAAAATAGATCTGCTAATTGTGTTAACTGCACAGATCTCTCAGGGAAAATATATTCAGACTAATTATGATGGCTTTTCTGTATTCATTAGAAAACAGGACACAGATTGAGCAACAACTGAAAAATCTTTCAAAAAAGCATGTACAAGATGAAACCTCAGAGAAAGAAACTGGACCATGTACAATGGTTACCCTTGTTACATACTGTGCCAGTTTGAAAATATTATGTACTCCAGAAATGCCATGTTTTAATCCTGACTCAATCTTGTAGAGGTAGCTGTTTCTTTTAATCCTAATGCAATACTGTAGGGAAGTAACTCTTGATTAGGTTATCTCCACAGCGCTGTGATATGCTCAATTGTGGTTGTGACATTTTGATTACATGGAGATGTGACTTCACCCAATCCAGGTGGATCTTGATTTGATTACCATAATCCTTTAAAATAGGAAACATTTTGGAGAGAGTCAGAAAATGATGTAAAAGACAGAAGCCTCAGTGCCAACAGAGAGAGAGAGCCAAAAAAAAAACTTCTGAACTGACAGATTGAGTAAAGATGTTTGGAGACACATGGAGTCCAGCAGATCTTATTGTGTGCCTTCACATGAGATGACAAGCAAGCCAGAGTCTGGAGAGAGCCAAGGGAAGCAAAGAGATGAAAGCCAACCCCAGAGAAGCAAAGTGAGGAGCCTCCACAAGAACAGAGGCTGAAAGCAATGGAGCCCAGGATAAGGGACTGGCAGAAGTCAGCCACAAGACTTTCCAGCTGACAGAGCTGTTCCAGACACACCAACTTTTCTTAAATGAAGATATCTTTCCTTGGATATCTTAGTTTGGACCATTTTATAGCTTAGACTGTAAATGTGTAATCTTATTAAATTCCCTTTATAAAATCCATTTTTGGTATCCAAAATTCCATTTCTGGTATATTTCATTCCAGAAGCTTAGCAAACTAGAGCACATATATTGTATGTTGATATAGTGTGCTCAGGTAAGCTGGTTTTGGCTTGGGTCTGAGACATCTGAAGATTTGACTCAGTCCTATTTGCTATCTTCAGTCCTATTTGCTATCAATAACAAATATTCAGTCAAGAACATGTTGGAACTACTTCTTAGTAAACTTCTTAAGTGTCCTTAAAGATTGGTTGATAGGCATCTTGACTTTTGCTTTGTCTCCCATAATATGCTCTTTACCATCTTTCCTTAAACAAACTATTGTCACTTCCCCAAGAGCTAGACATCCATTGTTCCTCTGCTTAAACAAATGTATAAGGAGCTATAAATTTGCTCCTCATCTCCTATTATTGCAATTCACTAGCCATGATTCCCTTATAACAACATCAATAAGAAAATCTCTCTCCCCACAATCTTTTCCATCTCAAAAATGGCAACTTCAGGTTTCAAGTACAGGTCAGAAGCATGGAGTTATTTTTTACTGCATTTTTAACTCATCAAATTTTACAGGATTAGCAGAGCCTGTCAACTCCATTTCCTCCATGCACCCATAATCTGGTCACTCTGGTTTAAGCTACTATCACCTCTTGCCTGAATTATTTTAATAGTCTCCTCAGCATGTTCCTGTTTTCCCATTTCCCATCCATTCATTTCTTAGAGACCCTGATTTGCCACTCTCTACTCAAGGTATAACATTCAGACATATTCAGAAAAAAATCATATGTTATCTTCATGAATAATAGGAAAGAAACTGATCTAGCCACCTGGAATTGCCCTCTATATCACTCCACATAATTGACACTGGTGTACAGCATCTGATGGTCTTGTGCTTTGTTTTACTATCCTAGCTCTGCTTTAACAATTTAAACCAAACTGGGTGACTTACAGCAATAGAAATTTAATGTCATAATTCTAAAGACTGCATGTTTGAATTAAGCTACCAGCAAAGCAATGCTTTTTGAATAAACTGAATTCCACTGAATTTATAGATAACATTGTGGATATTTGTCAGGTATACAGAATTTATTTTCCCAAATATGAATCTGTTATATCTCTTTATTTTACATGCAGATTTTTTTTTGCATGGTTAGGCACCAGGAAATGTACCCAAGTCTCCAGCATGGCAGGTGAGAATGTTACCTGCTGAGCCACAGTGGCCCTGTACATGTAATTTTATTGAGACATAGTCTCACATCATAGAAGTCACCCGAAGTGTGGAATCATTGGCTCAAAATGTGATGACATAATTGTTCATACAATTGCCTGATCAAATTTAGAACATTTTCATTAGAACAATAGTCCATAATTTCCAAGTGGTACATTTTCCCCATATACCCCTCTATTAATAGCTCATTATAATAATGTCATATATTTGCTCTAGTTTCATGAAACAACATTTTTATATTTGTACAGTTAATCATGGACATTGTCCCCCACAAGATTCACTTGTTATGCAATAACATGTTTTAACCTCCAACTTTCCTTCTAGTGACATACATGACTCTAAATTTTGCCTTCCAGTACAACCACACACAATACAGCAGTGCTAATCTCACAAAAAAGGTGCTATTATCACCTCTGTCCATTTACAAATGTTTAAGTTTAACCTAATTGAACAGTCTGTACATTTTAAACAAATATTCCCTATTCTTTAGCTTCATCTATGTCCTGTATTTTATATCTATGAATTTACATATTATAATTAAATCATATCAGTTAGATCATACAATATTCATCTTTTACCTATGATTTATTTCACTTAAAATAGTTTCTTCAAGGTTCACCCATGTTGCTGCATGCTTCAGGATTGCATTCATTCTTACTGCTGGGTAACATTCAATTGAATGTATTTGCCACATTTTGCTTATCCACTGATTTTTGATGGACACTTGGGTTGTTTCCATCTTTTGGCATTTGGGAATAATGCTACTGTGGACAACAGTGTGTAAATGTCTGTTCACATCCCTGCTTTCAGCTCTTCTATGTACATCCCAAGTGGCTGGATTGCTGAGTTTCAAGGCAACTCTACACTTTTCCTGAGGAACAGTCAAGACATCCTCCAAAGTGCTTGTGACATTTTACATTCCAGCAGCAGTGAGATTGTATCTCATTATGGTTTTGATTTGCATTTCCCTAATGGCAATGTAGCTAAGCTTCTTTTCATATGCCTTTTAGTCATCTTTATTATCTGTTTGGAAAAATGACTATTCATATATTTTCTCATTTAATAGTTAGGTTTTTTGTCCTTTTATTTTTGAGTTTTAGATTTATTTATATATACTGGATAACAAACCTTTATCAGATATGCGGTTTTCTGATATTTTCTTCCATTAAATTTGTTGTCTTTTCACTCTTTTGAGAACATCCTTTGAAGTACAGATGCATTCAATTTTGAGAAATCCCCATTTATCTATTTTGTTTTGTTGCTTGTGCTTTAGGTGTAAAGTCTAAGAAACTACTGCCTATTACTAGACCTTGAAGATGTTTCCCTATATTTTATTTTAGGAGTTCTATGGTACTGGCTCTTTTACTTAGGGTTTTTGTTCCATTTTGAGTAAATTTTTTGAATAGTGTGTAAGATAGGGGTCCTCTTTCTTTCTTTTGGTTATGAATATCCAGTTCTCCCAACATCATTTATTGATGAGACTGTTCTGTCCCAGTTGAATGGGCTTGGGAGCTTTATCAAAAATCAATTGACCATAGATCTGAAAGTTTGTTGTGGTACTGTCGATTTGATTCCATTGATCAATATGTCTACCTTTATACCAGTACCATGCTGTTTTGTGTATAATATGCTTCAAAGCCAGGAAGTGTGATAACTCCTATTCCATTATTCTTTTTGGTAATTTGACCTGCTTACTATTACAAGTAAAATTGAAAATTAGCTTTTCCTTTTCTGCAAAGTAGTCTGTTAGTATGTTGATTGGTGGTGCATTGAATTTGTAAATCACTTTGGGTAGAATTTGCATCTTAGTGCCTTTTAACATTCAGTTCATGAACATGGAATACATTTTCCATTTATTTAGGTCATCTTTTATTTCTTATAGCAATATTTTGTAGTTTTCTGTGTAAAAGTCCTTTACATCTTTGGTTAAGTTCATTCCTAGATATTTGTTTCTTATAGATGCTATTGGAAATCAAATTTCTTTCTTGATTACCTTCTCAGTTAGTTCATTACTGGTATATGAATACACCATTGAGTCTTTCATGTTGATCTTGTATTCTGCCACTTCACTGAGCTTGCTTATTAGCTCAAGTAGATTTGCTGTCATTTTATCTGGATTTTCTAAATATAAGATCATGTCATCTGCAAATATTGACCATTTTAATTCTTCCTTTCTATTTTGTACAAACTGCATTTCTTTTTCTTGCTTAATTTCTCTAGCTGGAAATTCTAGCACAATGTTGAATAGGAGTGGTGACAATAGGCATCCTTGTCTTGTCCCAATCTCTTCAGTCTCCCAGTATTGATTATGAAGCTAGCTGTAGGTTTTTCTATAAATGTCCTTTATCATGTTGAGAAAGTTTCCTTTGAGTTCTACCTTTGGAGTCGTTTTTATCATGAAAGGATGCTGAATTTTGTCAAATGCTTTTTCTGCATCAATTGAGATGATCATGTGGTTTTCCCCCTTTTAATTTGTTAATGATCTGTATGATATTAATTGACTTTCTTGAGTTGAACCACCTTTGCATACTTGGAATAAAATCCACATGGTCATGGTATATAATTATTTCAATATGGGGTTTAACCTTTTTGCAAGTACTTTGTTGAGGATTTTTGTTTATTTGCATTAGAGAGATTGGCCTGAAGTTTTCTTTTCTTTTAGTATCTTTATCCAGCTTCGTTTTTAAGGTGATGTTGTTTTCATAGTATGAATTAGGTAGAGTTCCATCTTCTTTAATTTGGGTAAAAGTTTGAAAAGTAATGCATTCATTTTTCGTGGAATGGTTGGTAAAAATCACCTGTGAAACCATCTAGTCTGACTTTCCTTTGTTGGCATGTTTTGATAACTTTTCAATCCCTTTATTTGCGATTGGTTTGTTGAGGTCTTCTATTTCTATTCAAGTCAGTGTAGGTTGCAATGTGTCTCCAGGGAGTTGTACATTTCATCTAAGTTGTCTATTTTGCTGACATACTGTGGTTCAAAGTAACCATCTATGATCATTTTTAATTTGGGGGGGACTGCGGTAATGGGCCTCATTTCAGATTTTAATTATTTGAAACTTCTCTGTTTGTGTCTTTGTCTAGCTAAGGGTTTCTCAACATTTTTAATCTTCTCAGAGAGGTGACTTTTGGTTTTGCTGGTTCTGTCTATTGTTTTTAATTCTACATTTCATTAATTTCTTCTCTAATCTTTGTTATTTCTTTCATTCTGCTTGTTTGAGATTAGTTTGCTGTTCTTACTCCAGTTTCTCCAGTTGTTCAGTTTGTTTAGTGAATTTAGCTTTTCATTCCTTTTTAATGTAGGTATTTAGCACTATAAATTTCCTCCTCAGCACTTCATTCACTGCATTCCATAAGTTTTGATAAATTCTGTCCTTGTTTTCATTTGTCTTGAGATATTTATTGATTTCTCTTGAAATTTCTTCATTGACTCACTTATTGTTTAAGAGCATGTTTAACATCCAAATATTTTTGTACTTTCCAGTTCTCCATTTGTTATTAATCTCCCAGCTTCAATCCATTATGATAAGACAAAGTGCTGAGTATAATTTCAATGTTTTTTAAATTTATTAAGACCTGTTTTGTGGCATAGCATCTAATCTATCCTAGATAATGTTTCATTAAAACTTGCAAAGAAAGTATATCTTCTGTTTGGGGGTACAATATTCTATACATACTCATTAGGTCTAATATATTTAACATAATATTTTGAATCTCTGTTTTTTTTTAATCCACAGTTTAGATGTTGTATCTCTTAGACAGCATGGTTGAAGTCTCCCACTATTATGACAGAGCCATATATTACTCCCTTCAGTTTTGCCTGTTTGCCTCATGTACTTTGGGTTACCTTTATTAGAAGCATATATATATATATATAATTACTTTGGTTGCTTCTTGGTCAAATTCCCCTTTTGTTGCTATGTAGTGTCCCTCTTTATCTCTTATAATGTTCTTGCATTTAAAGTATATGTTTATCTGATAGAAAGTATGCCTATCCCAGCTTTCTTTTATTTGCATCAAATATATATTTTAATCCTTTCACTTTCAATATATTTGTATATTTCAAACTAATATGAGTCTCCTGTAAACAACATATAGATCAATCACATTTTTAAATCCATTTTGCCAACTTGCACCTTTTGATTGGGGAGTTTAATCTATTAACATTCAAATATTGTTGTAAAGACAGTTCTTGAATCAACCACATACCATTTTGTTTTTATTTGTTAGATCTATTTTTCTGTTTTTTATCCTTTAATTTACCTTTACTAATACTCTTGGATTCTGGACCCTCATCTTGACATGGCTCTCCTATCTTTTCCTTTCATTGGCAGTACTCCCTTTAGTAGTTCCCAAAGGGTCAGTCTCATTAATCAATTGCATCAGCCTCTGTTTGTCTGTGAATATTTTAAGATCTCCCTTAGTTCTGAAAGACAGTTTTGCTGGATAGAGAATTCATGATTAGCAATTTTTCTCCTTCAGCATCTTAAATATATTATGCAATGGCCTTTTCACCTCCACGGTGTCTGATGTGAAATTAGCATTTGATCTTATTTAGCTTTACTTGTATGTGGTGAATCACTTTACTCCTGCTGCTTTCAGAATTTTCTCTTTGTCTTCGGAATGTGACAGTCTGATTGCTGTGTTTCTTTGAGTTGATCTATTTGGATTTATTCTGTTTGGAGTGTATTGAACTCTTTGGATTTGCATATTTGTATATTTTATAAAATTTGGTAAAATTTCAGCCATTATTTCTTTGAATATTTTTCCTGGTCCTTTTCCTTTCTCTTCTCCTTCTGGTACACCCATGTTGTGTACATTTGACTGTTTTTTGTTGTCAATCTCCCTGAGACCCTACTCAATTTCTTTCCATTCTCTCTCCATTTTGTCTTTTATCTGTTCAAATTCTGTTGATCTGCTTTCTAACACACAAATTCTTTCTTCTGCCTCTTCAAATCTGCTGTTGTGTGTCTTGAGTATGTTTTTAATTTCACCTACAGTGTCTCTTTTTACATACTGCTTTACTTTTCTTTGTATTCTTTCAAATTATTCTTTATGCCCTTCTATTTTCTTTTTACTATCCTTTATCTCTTTATACACATTTCCTTCATTTACTTGATTCAATTCAGGAAATTGTTTGTACATCTTTGAGTAGTTGCTAGAGATTCTGTATCTCTTTCAACATTTTGGTCCATTCCTTTGACTGGACCATTTCTTCTTGACTTTTAGTTGCCTTGTGAGTTGCTTTTGATATATGGTCATCTGATTATCTTGATAGATCTATTCTGAGGGCCAATTTCTCATCTAATTTTTTTGTTACTTGGGTTTGCACTAGGGCAATGCTTTGACATTTGGGTAATCCATATGTCTCAACAAAATAGGTCCAGGTACCTATGCAGAAGGTGAATACCAGCCCTGATTGTTAGGATCTGGAGAGGTTCTGCAAAGCCTTGAAGTATTCCCCTGTATTTTCTGGTCTTCTCAGCTGTTGGTGCTCTTTGTTTACCTAATAATCCTGATGTTGTTTAGTTCCAGGAGCCCAGCAACCTTTGAAATAGAGGGGCTGAAAATATGCAGTTCCTCTGCACTCTCTTTTTAGGACAAATTCTGGCTCAAAGTGGGACTGTGTCCCCCACTTTAATTGTGGTGGAGGATTCCTCAGTTGCCCCTGTCTGCAACTACCCTGCAGGCAAGGATTTGGCAAGCTGCTGCTTAAGGATGGGGAATAGGCACCAAGATCCATGGCTTGAATTACAGTGCCTGTCCACATTTTCTGAAACTTTTTCCCCTCACTGACTTAGTACTTGAGATGTCGTCTCCTGAATCTTTGATCCCCAAACAATTGATTTTGGCAATTTCTGCCCAAATACTTGGTGCTTTTGTAAAAGAATCTGCCATTTCCTCCCCAATCCTCCATTTTTGAAACTCCTTTTGGTTACCCTCTTACTTCTTCCCTCCGCTATGATTAAGCCCTGCCACGGTTCACTGTGGGCTTCTGTCCCTGTGTCTGGACACAGTTGGGGATCTGTCTCACTGCTGTGAGATATTTTATTGTCTGTTTCTCTGGTGTAAAGTTTTTAGTATCCTGGCTGCTGTCTCTGGGCATATCCCAAGCTGCATGCAATTGAGTGAGGGGAGCAGAAGAGAAGCTCTACCAGGATGGAAGTTTCCCACCTGATATGTTTCTCTTTCTTCAATTCAGGACCTGTGGGATCCTTACCCAGTCTTTCCCTTCCTGCAGGTTCTGAACAAGTGAGAATTGTCCTTTTATTTTTGTTGACTCTCTGGGTGAAGCTGCCAGTATCTATTTTAGGTCACCATGTTGATGGCATTGCTCCCAAACAGTAGCTTTTATAACATTCTTCCTTTCAATTTGCTAATGTTAGTGTCATCAATAACCTTTTCATTGTCTTTTGGTTCAATGAAGTTGAAGAATGCAATGAATTTAGAGGAAAACCTGAGAAATCCTTTCTCCCTGAAAAAATTGTTTCTGCTCTTGATAAATGATTTTTCTACTTTTGTCTTATTACTAATCTGGTTTACTGAACTGTGGAAGAAGCTCCTGACACCTTTCTTGATCCCATCCCCAGGGCAGTTTGGTACCAGCCTGTGACATCTTCATGGGTACTGGAACTTTTTTCAGCTGGGAAAGATTGACTTCAGTAACTCCTTTCTAGCATGCACCCTCTCAATATTTTCTCCCCAGGTGAAAGCAGCTTGAAACAATTAAAGGAGTGAGAGAAACTCTAGAGGAAGACAGCATGGAGCATAGGTTTAGCTACTTTAAATATTTTGGACATGGAGAAGGCCTGTGTACTTTAACAGCATTCAAGCTCCTGTAAGCAAGGGGAACTCCAAAGCAAATAGCAAGCACAAACCCAGGACAACAAAACCCAGGCAAAGAAGACCCTGTACTTTCATTCACCTTGAGCAGACCTTTCTGAAAGAAGGTCTGATACTCAAGAAAATATGTGTCATATCACTAGCTAGCTATAAAAATCAAGAAGCAGGAATCTCAGGGAATAAATGGCAAAAGTAACATTTTCAATATTGAAATGTACAGTGTGTTAAAATGATTACAAGATGAGAATTGAAACAGGAAGTGATGGCTCATCCAAAGTGATGGAGAAGTCATAAGATCTTGCCAACATGGCTACTGTGGTTGATGCAAGGCAACACAAAATGGCCTAACTTGGTGATGGGTAAGACCTCCTGGGGAGGCAACCTAAGACAGGCGCTGCTGCCCCTCACTTCCTTTGGCTTAGCTGGTAGCCAAAGATGGGTAAGACCTCCAGAGGAGGCAACCTAAGGCAGGCACGGTTACCCAGAAAGCTGAAAAACAAAAAGGGAGGAACTGATGGAGAAGTCATAAGATTTTGTCAACATGGCTGCCGTGGTTGATGCAAGGCAACACAAAATGGCCTAACTTGTGACAAGCTTTCTTCCTGGAACTAGCAGTGGCTCATGCCAAAAGTGCTAAACCTTGCACCAAAAGCGCTAACCTGAAACCTGCCATCCACCCTAGCAAAACGGTGATCAATCCCAGTCCGACACGTATCCCTGCATGCTCCCAGCCTATATAAGCCTGTGCACTTCCTCAATAAAACAGACACCTTCCACTCACCCCTGAGGGTTGTCTCCTGAGTCATTTCTTCGTGACTGTGTGCTGTGTGACTGACTCAGAATGGCCGCTTACCCCCAGCCATCAGCTAACCAACACAAAGGAAAAAGGATAAAATTTCAGAAAATGCCAGTGAAGAAGAAAAAAATTCAGGCATACCAAGGATCTAAAAATTTTTTTAAAAAACTGCTCAAGAATATAAAAAAAAATACAGAGAATAACTAAAATGTATTTAGAAAAGAATGTGTGAGCAATAGAAATTTTAAAAAGGAACCAAACAGTAGTACTACAGTTGAAGACTACAATAACTGAAATTAAAAATTCCCAAGAGGTTTTCAAGATTATGCAGAGCTGGTAGGAATAAAAATGTATTAGTAAATATGAAGAGAAGGTAATTGAAATGAGTCAAGCTGTGGAGTAGGAAATAAAAGATTCATGAAATTGAAAATATACTGAAGGAATGCTGGGACACCATCAAGTGTACTAATACATGCTTTAAAGAAGATAAAAAGAAAAGAAAGAAAGAGGCTGAGAGAATATTCAAAGAAATGACAGAAAACTTCCCAACTTTGTTAAATACATGAATATGCCCACCTTAGAACCCAGAGAAAAACAAACAGTTTCATCATGAAGAAAAAAGTATACCCATCATGTATTAATGAAACTATTGAAATCAAAAGACAAGGAAAGTGTTCTGAAAGCTGCTAAAGAAAAGGAACAAGTTCTTTACAAGGAAGCTCAATGATATTTGAGTGTAAATTTCTCATCAGAAACCAAAAAGACAAAAAGACAGTGGGTTTAAAAACTTATAGTGCTGTTTCACAAGATAAATAGGGATTTTATAACTGGTGAGATTTTCTTTCATAATTGAGAGAGAGTTTAAGACACACACAAATAAGCAAAAACGGAAGGAGTTCATTGCAGGATACCCACCCTACAAGCAGTGCTGAAAGGAGTTTTCAGACTGAAAGGAAAGGACACTTGAGAATAGTTCAAAGCATCATGAAGAAGTAAAAACTTTTGGTAAAATTAACAACTTTGGTGATTATCAGTCCCAGAACTATTAGTGAAATTGAAATAGCAAATAGGTTTACTAACCATCTTTTTCTGCTTGAACTCCCTTTTTACTCTGGAAGCTTCAAAGAAGGAACAGGGGGTAACTTAGGCAGGCTGACATGCCAAAGATCTCTAGCAGTGCTGATAGAGACCTCTGCCCTTCATGGGAAAGAAAAAAAGTAATAAACAAGTCAAACTTACTCCATCAAATCTGCTAATGTCTTCCAAATAACCATAGCCTTATGCAAATGACCCATTTGTGAAGGTTATTGGTTAATGGACCCAAAGACACCCTGCTTCAAACAACTCACTCCCACATCACAGCTTATGTAGCTCCCACATCTCTCCTGACTCACATATCCTTACCTTTTAACATCCCTCCACAATCTCCCTTTGTCCCAAACAGTCATACTGTACCAAATAGTTCATCCCTGAACCCAGCACCTTTGCACAGAAACAGTCTTTGGTACTGTGCTGCATGCACACTACTTTAGTTCAATAAACTTCTGTGCTTTGATTTTCAGTGTATGTCCATTCTATTTTCATGATAACATGTTGTGCTAGTGTGTTTGGTATGTGACTCCATTTCTTACTAGCTACACATGCAAAAATGCAAACACATAAGAAAGTAGTTATAAATCTATGGTTTGGGATACACAATATATGAAGATATAATTGGAACATGTACCTGAAAAGGTAAAGTGACAAAGGGGTATAGAAAATGTGAATATGTATGCTATTGAAGTCAAGATGGTATCAAAGGGGCTGGCCACGGTGGCTCAGCAGGTGGGAATGCTTGCCTGTGATGCCAGAGGACCCGGGTTTGATTCCCGGTGCCTGCCCATGTAAAAAAAAAAATGGTATCAAAGCAATGTGATTGCTTTATATTTGGGATGTTAAATTTTAATGCCATGGTAGCCACAAGGAAAATATGTGAAGAATATGTTCAGATAAATTAAGAGGATTTTGATTACTTACAGACAGCAGCACCAGTGTAAAGATGACAATTGGATTATGGTTTTGTAGTTTTCCCTTTGTGGGAGCTGTGCTAATTTTGCTTGCACCATTAACCTTCTGCAGTCCTCACATCATTGACAATTTATTTTTGGACTTCTTCCCACCTGTGAAACTCTCTGCACTGACACTGCGATGGTGGAGAATGTGAACTTTTCTCCATTTCTATTACTGTTTCCCTACCTTTGAACTTTATTATTTCAAATGTTTCTTTCTGGCTTCCATTTTAAGGATTTCTTCTTCAAAAAGCAGGCACAGAGCCCTTTCCACCTGCTCATTGCTCTTTTATTTAAAAAGTAGTTTTAATGACATGGCATAAAATCCACCTAATGTGAGAAATCAATGTCTTCTAGTAGATTCACAGAGTTGTGCTTCCATCACCACCGTCAATTCTAGAATACTTCACCCAGAAGAGAGTTCACTGTTATACAATCCCATGTTTCATTCCCTGACATCTCTAGTGACATGATAACTCTAAACTTTCCCTTTCAATAACAATCACACACACATCTCATCACTGTTAACTATACTTACTATAATGTTTTAACATCATGTCATTCAATTTCCAAACATTTATCATTAACTTCTTTTAAATTCTACAAAAGCTAAGCATTAGGTCCCCATTCTCAGCCTTTATTCTATATCCTATTGCACAGATTCTAGGCATTAGTACCATGAGTTTCCTAGTTACATTTAATTCATGAATGAAGTTGTACGTAATTTGTCCTTTCGTTTCGTTCAAGGTAATGTCTTCAAGATTCATCCATATTGTGATCTACATTAAGACTTCAGTTTTTATGGCTGAACAGTATTCCATTGTAGGTATATACTACAGTTTGTTTATGCAGTCATTGGTTGATGGGCACATGAGTTGTTTCTGTACTTTGGCAATTGTAAATAATGTAGATATCAACTTCAGAATGTAAATGTCTGTTTACATCCCTGCCTTATTTTTTTCTGATATATACTGTGGTAGTTATATTCAGTTGTCAACTTGGCCAGATGAAGACACCTAATTCTGTTGCTGTGGACATGAGCAAATGGTACATGAACCTCATCTGTTGCTGATTACATCTGCAGTCAGCTAGGAGGCATGCTTGCTGCAGTGAATGATGTTTGACTTAATTGGCTGGTGCTTAAATGAGAAAGCTAAATGATGCACAGCCCAAGCAGCTCAGCATACCTCATCTCAGCACTTGCAGCTCAGCCCAGTGCAGAAAGGAATAACCCTGGGGAAATTTGTTGGAACCCAGAAGCCTGGAGAGAAGGCCAGCAAAGATCACCCTGTGCCTTCCCATGTAAGAAAGAACCTCAGTGGAAAGTTAGCTGCCTTTCCTATGAAGAACAAACAAAATAAATCCCCTTTTATTAAAAGTCAATCCATCTTTGGTGTGTTACATTCCAGCAGCTAGCAAACAAGAACATATACTTAGCGGCAGACTTGCCAGATCACATGACTGTTCTATATGTAGCTTTCTAGGAAACTACCAAAATATCCTACATAGTGGCTGTACCATTCTACATTCTGATCAACAGTGAATAAGTGTCTATGATTCTCCACATCCTCTCCAACACTTGTAGTATCTTTTTTGTTTAACAGTGGCCAATCAGGTCAAGGTGAAATGATATCTCATTCTGTGTTTATTTTCAAAGTTGAATTTACTGAATTGATGCATGGATTTGGTGTGATGTAGACACAGTCTGTGTGGTTTTTGTTTGTTTGATTTTTTTTCAAATTTTATTGAGATATATCCTGTACCATATATTCCATCCAAAGTTTACATTCAATATCACACAGTATAATCACTTAGTTTTGCAATCATCATCACACTCAATTTTAGAACACTTTTATTGGCACAAAAAGAAGATTATTAGAAAATCACAAAAGAAGAAAACCTAAGACACCCCAAATCCCTGATATCCTTTTATTATTGACCCCTGCAATTGGTGTGGTACATCAATTACTTTTGATATAATAATTTTTAAGATATTACTGTTAATCATCATAGTCTGTAACTTGCAATGGATATTTTCCCCACATATCACTCTATTAACTCTTTATACCAGGGTCATACACTTCTACAAATTCATGCAATAACTTATTTAAATTTGTTGTGTTGTTCAGTGGTATACATATCTCTAAACAACTCTTTCTAGCAGAGTCACCTATACCACATCAGTATTTCTTATACTTTCATAATGAGCTGCCCTCACACCATATTTATTTCCAAACATTTTAAGTTAAACCTCATTTTACATTCTGAACATATTAGGTTACTGCTGTTTCTTCTCTAACTTCTATTTCCAGGTATCCTATATTCCATACATTATGATTCTATTAAGATTCCTATGCTGTTATGCTATTTTCTTTTGATGAAACAACGTTTCATACATGGAATAAATCCTACTTGGTGATGGTGCATAATTCCTTTAGTATGATGGAAGATTTCATTTTTGACTATTTGAGGATTTTTGCACCTGTATTCATTAAAGAGATTGGTTTTTAATTTTCTTTTCTTTTAATATCTTTGTCTGACTTTGGTATTAAGGTGATGTTGGATTCATAAAATGAGTTTGGTAGCTTTCCTTTGTCTTCAATTTTTTAAAAGGGTATGAGCAGGATTTGTACTAATTCTTTCCTGAATGCTTGGCATAGTTCACACGTGAAGTCATCTGGTCCTAGACTTTTATTTTTGGGGAACTTCTTGATAATTGTTTCAATCTCTTGTGATTGGATGGGTGAAGTCTCCTGTTTCTTCTTGAGTCAATGTTTGTTGTTCATGTTTTTAAAGGAAGTTGACCATTTCATCTACATTGTCTAATTTAATAACATATAGCTGCTCATGGTATCTTCTCAATATCTCCTTTGTCTCTGTAGGGTCAGTAGTTATGCCTCCATTTCATTTCTGATTTCATTTACTTGTATCCTCTCCTTTATTTAATTTCGATCAACCTAGCTAAGGGTCCACCAATTTTGTTGATTTTCTCAAAGGACTAATTTCTGTTTTTTTTTTTAATTCTCTCTACTGTTTTCATATTCTCATTCTCACGTATTTCTGGTATATTCTTCATTGTTTCTTTCCTTCGTATGCTTTGGTGTTAGTTTGCTGTTCTTACTCTAGTTCCTCCAGGTGAACGGTTAACTCCTCAATATTTGCTCTTTCTTTTTAATGTAAGTATTTAAGGCAATATATTTATCTCTCAGCCCCAACTTTGCTAAATCATATGAGATTGGTATGTTGTGTTTTCATTGTTATTTTCCTATAGAAGTGTACTAATTTCTTTTGTAATTTCTTCCTTGACCCACTAGTTCTTTAAGAATGTGTAGTTTAGCCTCCATATATTTGTGAAATTTCTGTCCTCCCACCTACTATTGATATCCAATTTTATTCCATTATGATCTGAATAAGTGTTTTGTATAATTTCAATCTTTTTACATTTACTAAGATTTGCTTTGTGAACCAACATGTGATCTATCCTGGGTTATGATCCATAAGTACTTGAGAAAAATAGGTATCCTACTATTGTGGAGTGTAATGTTCTGTAAATGTCTGCTAAATCTATTTATTTTTTGTGCTGTTCAAAATCTCTGCTTCCTTATTGATCTTCCATCTAAATGCTATATCCATAGATGAGAGCTTGGTTTTTGAAGTCTCCAATTATTATTGCAGACTTGTGTATTTCTCTTCTCAGTGTTCAGTGCGTCCCTCATGTATTTCGAGGCACTCTGACTCAGTGGATAAATATTTATGTTTGTTCTGTATTCTTGATGAATTGTTCTTTTTATTACATAGTGTACTTCTTTCTCTCTTTTCACTGTTTTATATTTGAAATCTCATTTGTCAGATATTAGAATAGACACCTCTGCTATTTTCTGGTCACTTTTTTCATGTATTATATTTTTCCAATCTTTCATTTTCAATCTGTTTTTGTTCTTAGGTCTAAAGAGAGTCTCTTTTTAGACAGCATATACACTTTTAAATCCATTATCCTTTTCTATTTATTTTGATTGCAGAGTTTAATACATTAATATTTAATGTTACTATTAAGAAGGCAGTACTTTCTTCTATCATTTTTCTGTTGGATTTTATATGTCATATCTTATTTTTTTCTCTTTTCATCTTTACTGATTGTTTTCATTTCTACACTCTTCTCCAAAACTCTCTCTCTTGTCTTTTTCCTATCTGCTATAGTATGACCACTAGTATTTCTTATAGAACGAGTCTCTTATTCACAAGTTTTCAAAGCAACTGTTTATCTGTGAATATTTTAAACCCCCCTTCATTTCTGAAGAACAGATTTTCTGTCCATGGTGTTAATTTGCTGTTCTTATTCTAGTTCCTCCAGGTGGACAGGTAACTCCTTGATTTTTGCTGGGTATAGACTTCTTGGTTTGCAGTTCTGCTCTTTCAGAATTGTAAATATATTATACCACTTCTTTCTCACTTCTTTGGTGCCCAACAAGTAGTCAGTGCTTGGTTTTATGTGCCTTCTCTTGTATGTGGTGAATTGCTTTTTTCTTGTAGCTTTCAGGATTTCATCCTCTTCAGCATTTGACTATCTGGTTAGTATATGACTTAGAATGGGATTATTTGGATTTATTCTATTTGGATTCCATTTGGCTTCTTTGAATGGCATACTTATGTCTTTTATAAGGGTTAGGAACTTTTCCCAAATTATCTCCTCAAATAATCTTTCAAGACTTTTACTCCTCTCTTCTCTTTCTGGGATATAAATCCTTCCTATAGCTGTACATTTCATGTGGTCTATCCTTTTCCTGAGATTCACTTCAAATTTTCCATCTTTTTCATGATTTTCTCTTTTTTGAATTCAAATTCATTTCCTTTATCCTCTAGTTTGCATATTTTTTCTTCTTCCTCCTCAGTTATACTATTGTGAGTTTCTGGTATAATTTTAGTTTGACCTACAGTAACTTTTATGTTTGCAAGATCTGTTCTTATTCTATTTATTCATTCACATACTTTTTATGATCTTCTGGTGTCTTCTTGATATCCTTTATCTCTTTCACCATCTCATTGAGTTATTTAAGAGATTTATTTGAACATCTGATTAATTGCTCCAAATTCTGTGTCTACACAGATTTTTAATTTATTCATTTGGCCTGGATATATCTTCTCGTTTCTTCATGAGGCTTGTTATGTTTTGCTGGCTTCTAGGCACTTGGTCATCTTGATAAAATTATTTTGAAAGTTGGTTTCTCTCACTCATAATAATATATATTTTTTGCTCTTGTTTGTGTTGAAGGTCTCCTTCAGCAATTGGTTTTTTAGTAATTCCCAGCCAAGCCAATGGCAGTGCCTTTTCAGAAGAGGTGGTAGCCCTTTTCAGAAGTTTGTTGGAGGCTGAGCAGAAAATCAGTTTGCCTGACTGCACTTTCACATTCTTCTCAGTACATGGTGATCTTGGGCCATCTTCTCTTAATTACCCCAACTTGGCCAAACTGTGGCAGGCCACTGGTCAGGGTCCACAGCAGGCAAAAATCCAGTCAAAGCTGCAGGCCTCTAAGCATGTTGGTAGCAACGGTGTCTGGGAATGGAGCACAGGCACTGCATATCATGTTGAAGACTGATTTGTAGGTGTGATTGGTGTGGTTATTTACAGAGGCCTGTGTAGAAAGACTGAGCTACAGGACTGAGAGGTATTTTTTTTATAACTTTTCTGTTGTATAATATAACACATATACATAGCAAAGAAATAAAAAGCAATAGTTCTCAAAGCACTCTTCAATAAGTAGTCACAGGACAAATCCCAGAGTTTGTCAATGGCTATGATATGATCTTCTCAGATTTTTCCTTCTAGCTGCTCCTGAACATAGGAGGCTAGAAGGTTTAAATATTTCTTTATCATCACAATCAACTTTTATTTTCTTTTTTGTGAAAAAGTAGCATATATACAAAAAAGCAATAAATTTCAAAGCACAGCACCACAATCAGCTGTAGAACATATTTCAGAGTTTGGAATGGGTAACAATTCCATAATTTTAGGTTTTTACTTCTAGCTGCTCTAAGATGCTGAAGACTAAAGGAGATAGCATTTTAATGATTCAACCATCATATTCATTTTCAAAATCCTATCAGGATTTGTTCTGTGACTGCTTGTCGAAGAGTGCTTTGAGAACTATTGCTTTTTATTTATTTGCTTCAAAATCCTATCTTCTCTCTAAAATGCCACCATCACCTTTGATCTTTCTACCCTTCTCCCTAGGCTAGGGCCATTCTAACTTTTTCATTTTGGAAGGTGTGCTGGTTTGAAAGGATGTATGTCCACTAGAAAAGCCATGTTTTAATCTAAATACTGTATGCTTGAAACTGTGATTAGATCATCTCCATAGCGATGTGATTTAATCAAGAGTGGTTGTTAAACTGGATTAGGTAATGACATGTCTCCACCCATTTGGGTGGGTCTTGATAAGCTTCTGAAGTCTTATAAAAGAGGAAACATTTTGGAGAATGAGAGAGATTCAGAGAGAACAGAGAATGCTGTAGCACCATGAAGCAAAGTCCACCAGCCAGTGACCTTTGGAGATGAAGAAGGAAAATGTCTCCCAGGGAACTTCATGAAACCAAAAGCCAGGAGAGAAAGTTAGCAGATGATGCTGTGTTTGCCATGTGCCCTTCCAGATGAGAAAGAAACCATGAACTTCATCAGCCTTCTTGAACCAAGGTATCTTTCTCTGGATGCCTTGAATTAGACATTTCTATAGACTTATTTTAATTGGGACATTTTCTCAGCCTTAGAACTGTAAACTAGCAACTTATTAAATTCCCCTTTTTAAAAGTCATTCTGTTTTTGTATATTGCATTCTGGTAGCTAGCAAACTAGAACAGAAGAGTCTGTGAATAATATGGGGTTGGGAGATAGAGCTATCTGTTGCTCTGGAGAGTCTGGGCCTTCTAGGTTTCAGGACTTATCTGGTCCAGGGACCCAACTGGAGGCTGTAGGTTTCTGGACAGCTACACTGTGCATGGAACTATGTCCACATAGTACATGGAACCCTTGTGGAATCTTATATATTGCCCTAGGTGTTTTTTAGGATTGGCTTGAATGGTCCTGGTTGGAATTTGGCAGGTTATGATAGGTTGCAATGTCTAACTGAAGTTGCCTAAGAGCAACCCCAGAGTAGCGTTTTGAATCTATTTAAACTCTCTCTGCCACTGATATTTTATTAGTCACACTTATTTTCTCCATTTTGGTCAGCATGGAATTGTTGATCCCACAGTGCCAGGGCTGGATTCATCCCTGGGCATCATCTCCCATGCCACCAGGGATACTTTCACCCCTGGATCTCATGTTCCACATAGGGGAGGGCAACGATTTTCTTTGCAGAGTTGGGCTTAGAGAGAGAGAGAGAAAGAGAGAGAGAGTGGGACCAAATTTGAGCAACAAAAGAGGTCCTCCAGGATTAACCCTTAGGCATCCTACGGGTAAGCTAAGTTTCCATGCTACCCGCATGAGCTTCACAAGAGTGAGCCTTAAGATCAAGGGCATGGCCTATCAATTTGGGTGTCCCTAAAGTTTGACACAGTATCAAGGGATTCCCTTATAGTAAAGTTTAATAGTTCCATACTTTTTCTCTTATTCCTCAAGGGACTTTGCCAATAGTTTTTGTTTATCTGCTTAATGTACTCTAGGATGTATCCAGGCATTACATTAATCTATCCAGGACAGGACTGAGATGGTCAACTTCACCAGCTTGCAGTCAGCTAAGGAGTGCTCTATTTTACCCTGGACAGCATGATGGCCTTAGGGTTTTGTTTTCTCATGCCCACCTCTCTGCCCACATATACAGTGAGTGCCATGAGCCCCTGTGTAGATATAATAGAGGTAGGGTACTCAATGTGTTTCTCTAGCTGGCCAATTGTTATATTGGCTTTGCTCTGTGTCCCCTTCTCCTGATAAAGGAAGGACTTCCAAGACTGCCATGTACAGGTTCCTTCTATGGCCTGCCTCCAGGATGAGGGATAAGCACCAGACACCATAGTAGGGTCTCTGCATGAGGGTAAAATGAGTCTATTTCATCCTGTGTTCCTAAAAGGGAATACTAGGCTGCAGGACTGAGAGGATTGCCACCCCCACTTCTCCAAATCAGGGTTGTTCTACTTTTCAGCTACCTGATCCAGTCATTGTGCAGTGGCACACTTTAGGTCAGGATTGAGTACACTAATTCCAATTTCTCATCCATAGTTTCTCCACTTTTCCATCCAGATCTTCCTTATAAAATGGAGAGGCCATTCTCTAGCCACCTGGACACTGGATATGCTTCTTTGGTCATTTTCTGCCTATTCTCTATTTATTTTACAGTGGAGGAGAGAGTTATGCCTGTCCTATTCCACCATCTACCCAGAAGTCTGCTCATTTTGATTTTCATTTCTCTAATAGCATTTGAAGTTGAACATTTTTCATGTTTTCTTTAGATATGCGTGCATCCTTTTTGGAAAAAATATCTATTAAATTAGTTTGTTCATTCTTTAACTGTGTTGTCTTTTTATCATTGATTTGTAAGATCTCTTTATATATCCTGGATATCCAACCCATGTCAAATTTGTGTTTTCTAAATAGCTTCTTCTATTGCATGGGCTACCTTTTTACCCTTTTGATAAAGTCATTAAGGAGGTCCCATTTATCTAATTTTGCTTTTGTTGCTTGTGCTTTGTATGTAGTCTAAGAAACCACATCTTACTACATGATACTGAAGATGTTTCCTTATATATTTTTCTAGGTGTTCAATATTTCTGACACTTATATTTAGATCTTTGATCCAATGTGAGTTAATTTTTTGTATATGGTGTGGGATATGCAATCTCTTTCATTCTTTTGAATATGGATATCCAGTTTTCTTAACACAATTTGTTAAAAAGATTGCTTTGTCCAAGTTGGGTGAACTTGGCTGCCTTGTCAAAAATCAATTGACCTATACAAAGAAAACTACAAAAAAACTGTTAAAAGAAATCACAGAAGACCTAAATAGATGGAAGGGCATACCGTGTTCATGGATTGGAAGACTAAATATAGTTAAGATGTCAATTCTACCTAAATTGATTTACAGATTCAATGCAATACCAATCAAAATCCCAACAACTTATTTTTCAGAAATGGAAAAACCAATAAGCAAATTTATCTGGAAGGGCAGGTTGCCCTGAATTGCTAAAAGTATCTTGAGGAAAAAAACATTTTGGAAAAATCACTAGAGCCACCAAGACTGATAGAGCCATCAGAAAGGACAGAGCCCTAAGGAGGACAATGAAAAAGCCTGAACATAAAGTTAGCAGATATGTCCATGTGCCTTCCCAGCTGAGAGAGAAACCCCAAATATCATTAGTCATCTTAAACCAGGGTATGTTCTCCTGGATGCATTAATTTGAACATTTTTATAGCCCTGCCTTAATTTGGAAGTTTTCATGACCTTAGAACTGTAAATTTACAATTTAATAAACTCTCCCTTTAAAAGTCATCCCATTTCTGGTTCATCACATTCTGATAGCTTACAAACTAAAATAGATTTTGGTACTAGGAGTAGGGTACTGATGTGGTTTGCAAGTACCAAACACGTTGGAATGGTGTTTTTAAAAGGATAATGGGAAGATTCTGGAAGAGTCATGGGGAGCTTGATAGAGAAGACCTAGAATACTTTGAATGGAGTGTTGGTAGAAATGTGGAGTCTAAAGATATTTCTGATAAGATCTTAGTCAGAAATTGTGCACAGATTATTGCCACCTGGAAGGAAGGTGAGCTTTTTTTATAATGGCAAAGAAGCTAGCAAAATTGACCACTTGTTTTAGAGAGAAGAAGATTTTAAAAGCCATGGACCCGGATATTTAGCAGAAGAGATTTCCAAATTAAATGTGAAAGTGTGACCTGGTTTCTCCTTGCAGCTTATAGCAAAATGAAGCAGGAAAGAGATAAACTGAGAATAGAACTCTTGGACATAAAGAAACCAGAAATTGATGTTCTGGAAAATTCTGGGCTTTCAGAAAGAAAGAGCCTAAATAATAGTGCCCCATGTGAGAATTTAACCAAACATGGAACCACTCAGCCATTTCAGAAATAGCCAGGATTGGAGATAGACTTATCCAAGCATAATTTGTGGAAAGACCTTTTTTTCTGATGGGCATGAGCCCAGCCTATTATTTAGGAAACCAAAAAGAGTGTTGTGGGATCTGTACAAATGGAACCACTGCCAGTCTGGAATAAGAGGGGCACAAAAGCGAGACACTGGAAGAAAAATAACTTCAGAGGCAGAACTATAGAGGCTAAAGTCTGAAGTCCAGAAACCATGGGTTAAGAGAGTGTGCTCATCCAAGCACTTGGAGGGGGTGAATTTGCCCCAAAGGCAGAGAATGGGCTTTCCACCTAGTTGCAATAGAAGAGTTGTACCACCTCTGGTCTTAGAGAAGGTGGAGCACAATCCTTGGGGGTTGGGGAGAGCCTGGCTGCCACCCCTTGCTCTGGAGGGGTTGAGCATGTGTCCAGGAGATAGCAGAGAGGATGACTGTGGCCCAAATTCTTGGAGAGGATGGAGCTGAGAAAAACATGGTCTCCTCAATGCCCCCCAAGATTGCATTCAGTGAGAGGTAGGCCACTGCATAGGTTTTTTGAAAAGGTGGGAGTGCTGCTTTCTAAAGCCCCAAAGGTAA
This sequence comes from Tamandua tetradactyla, assembly GCF_023851605.1. Lineage (NCBI taxonomy): Eukaryota > Metazoa > Chordata > Mammalia > Pilosa > Myrmecophagidae > Tamandua > Tamandua tetradactyla. The sequence goes on from NC_135328.1 coordinate 127,016,423, forward strand.
ATGAGTCTCATACTTTGAAATCTAATGGATTTTGCCCTACAGATTACCGAAACAGCATGGGTCCAGTAACCCCTTGTGTTCTTTCCAATTTCACCCTATGGAAATGGGAATATGTATCCTATCACTGTCCCTCCATTTTATGTTAGCAGCAAAAACTTGTTCTCAGTTTTATGGGTGCAGAACCAGAGGAGAATTTTTGCTTTATGGTAGACCATGCCTGTAGCTGACTTTGATGAGATTTTGTACTGTCTCTGATTTTCTATTGTATTTGTATTCTTACCAAAATATTTAAAACTTTCTGATATTTTTATGGAAAGAATGTATCCTGAATTTAGAAGCAACATGCTTTTTTCAAGTCCAAAGGATAGAAAATTCTGGTTTGAAGCTATTATGTGCCCCACAAAAGCATTATGTCCTTTAACCCTCATGCAATATTGCTGGATGAGAGCTTTCTGATTGTTTCTGTAGAGATGTGGCCCACCCAATTGTGGGTGGTAACTTTTGATTAGATGGTGCTCTAGCTTGCTAGCTGTCAGAATGCAATACATCAGAAATGGAATGTCTTTTAAAACAGGGAATTTAATAAATTGCTAGTTTATAGTTCTAGCCCACAAGAAGGTCCCAATTAAAGCAAGGTTATAAAAATGTCTAGTCTAATGCAACAGGGAAATATACCCTTGTTCAAAAAGGCTGATGACATTCAGAATTTCTCTTTCAACTGGAAAAGCATGTGGTAAACATGTTAAGGTCTTCTAGCTTTCCATCCAGACTTCTTGTTTCATGAAGTTCTCCCAGAGGCAATTTCCTTCTTCAGTTCCAAAGGTCTCTGGCTGTGTAGGCTCTTGGCTGTCATGGATCTCTTATGGGTCTGTCATCTCCTGGCTTTAAAAAGGGACTCTCTCCAAAATGTTTCCTCTTTTAAAGGGTTTCAGTAAATGAATCAAGACCAACCTGGAGTGTGCAGAGTCACATTTCTGTGGAGGTAATCTAATCAAATTTCCAACCTGCTTTGCTGAATAAGGATTAAAAGAAACAGCTGCTCCTGCAAAATTGAAAATCAGTATTAAAATTGGATCAGTATTAAAACATCCTTTCAAACTAGCACAGATGGTTTCCCTGGAGATGTGTCTCTAACTGTTCAACATAGGGTTACTTACTAGAATTCTTTAAGCAGGAACCATTTGGGAAAAAAAGCATTAAAGCCACCAGGATAAGCAAAGCCAACAGAACAGACTGAGCTCTAGGGAATGCATTGAAGAAGTCTGGAGAGAAACATACCAGATATCACCATGCCCGCCCAGCTAAGAGAGAAACACCAAACCTCATCAGCCTTCTTGAACCAAGGAATCTTTTCCTGAATGTCTTGAATTTCTGGTATATTGCATTCCCACAGCATGAAAATTAAAACAGTCTGTCTACCTGTACAGTATATATTCTCATACTTCCAGATGGTAATAGCAAATTTAAAAAATCTTATAAAGCTCTATTTGAACTGCTTATAAATATTAAATGTAATCTAAATATGTAAACTGATACTTCTTATAAAGAGCAAATCTGAAAGACAAGATTCATAAACTTTTGTTTAATAATTACTGAATGAATATGGAAGGTTTAGAAATTTCACAGAGAAATAAATTGTGGTCAAGATTAAGAAAAGATTCATGAGTCTATAATATACTAATAAAAAACTAAACTTAGCTTTCTGGTAAAATTATAAAATTTTCTGAAATCATTATTATATTTTCAGTATGAAATTTTCCTTAAGTAGTATTTTAAAAAGCAAAAAAATTATAGTTTTTCAAAATAACTTATTTTGTCTTGTTAACATTAGCATATCCTTAGTTATTCAAAAAAAACTTCTGTCTTATCCTATTTTAAATAAAAAACAAAAATATTGTTGATATGTTGCATAAAAAATGTTCAGTGTTATAATTACATTTCTCTGTTGATTGCACTTTTACACTCTAATGTTACCCTAAAAGTGTTTGCTGTAAACTACAAATCAGAAAGTCATCTTCAACAAAAAGAAACTTTTAAAGAAAGGCAGGAAAATATATATTTTACTGTTAATTAATATAAATATAATAAATGTGTAAAAGTGAAACAGAATAAAAACTCTGCCATGGTTTGTTAATATAAAATAGCTGTCTAATGTTTTTATTTCTGAAAGTAGCTTCTTTTAAAAATGATTATAAAAATTGAAGCTCAGATTATAGACTTTAAACTGTTATCTTTAAATTCTAAACTGCTTTACCCTTTGTATACCCTAGCAGTTCCCTAGAATTTTGGTGTCTATGTGAACCCAAAAGTCAGATTTAGTTCTGTAGTTCTGAAAGTCAGCAACTGACTTTAAAATTTGCAACTGAAGAAGATCAAACTCTGCTTAAACATGTAATGAATTGATCTGGTTAAAACTAAGGTAAATCAATATCAAGACAAAAATAATATTGTCTGGAAAACTTCCCAACCCTCATAAAGGATGTAAATATAGAAGCCAGAGAAGCACAATGAACTCCAAACATAATAAATCCAAATAGGCCTTTCTCAAGACAGCCTTTACCAATCAGCCTGTAAAATGTTGAAGAAAAGCAGAAAATCCTGAAAGCAACAAGAGAAAAACAATCTACTACATACAAGGGAAACCAAATAAGACAGTTCAGACTACTCAGCTATCACACTGGAAGTGAGAAGATAGTAGTATGATATATTCAAGATCCTGAAAAAGAAATACTTCTAGTCAAGAATTCTATACCCAGCCAAATTGTCCTTCAAAACTGAGGGAGAGATTAAAGGTTTCACAGACAAACAACTAATGAAAGAATTTGTCAAGAAGAGACCAGCCCTACAAGCAACACTAAAAGAAGTTCTGCCACCTGAAAAAAAAAAAAAAGAAAGGAGAGGGAGGGTTGTAGGAGAGCACAGCGTTGAGGAGTACCACTAAAGGTAATTTGAAGAATACAAACAGAAAGAAGGAAATGAATATATAGATCTCAAAAAAATAAAAAAGATAAGATGGTGGATTCAGGAAACACCTTTTCAGTAATAACTTTGAATGTTAGTGGACTAAACTTATCAATTAAAAGAGACAGATTGGCAAAATGGACTAAGAAACATAATCTAGCTATATGCTGCTTAGAAGCGTCTCATCCTAGACACAAGGATACAAATAGATTGAAAGTGAAAGGATGGAAAGAGATTTTCCATGCATGTTTTAACCAAAAGAAAGCAGAAGTAGCTCTACTAATAATGGATAAAATAGATTTTAAATGTAAAGACATCATAAGAGACAAAGAAGGACACTATATACTAATTAAAGGGTCAATTCAACAAGAAGATAAAACAATCACAAATGTTTATGCTTGCAATAAAGTATCTCCAAAGTACATGAGATAGACATTGGCAAAACTAAAAGGAGTGATAGATGTTTTAACAATACTAGTAGGAGACTTTAATACACCACTCTCCTCTATAGATAGAGCAACCAGACAGAAGATCAACAAGGAAACAGAGAAGTTAAATAACTTGATAAGTGAGTTAGACTAAACAGCCATATAAGGTCACTGCACCCCAAATAACAAGGATATACATTCTTCTCTAGCACTCATGGAACATTCTTCAGGATAGATCATATGTTGGGGCATAAAATAGGTGTTTATTAATTTAAAAACACTGAAATTATTCAAAACACTTTCACTGATCAAAATGGGATGAAGCTGGATCTCCATTACCACCAAAGAATGCGAACATTCACAAATATATATGAAGATTAAATAACACACTCTTTCACAACCAGTGTGTCAAAGAAGGAACTGCTAGAGAAATCAGTAACTATCTGGAGATGAATGAAAATGAGAATACAACTTACCAGAATTTATGGAATGTGGCAAAGGCTGTTCTGAGAGAGAAATTTATTGCTCTAAATGCCTATATTAAAAAACAAGAAACAGCAAAAATCAAGGACTTAACAGCACATCTGGAGGAACTTGAGAAAGAAGAGCAAACTAACCCCAAAGCAAATAGAAGAGAAATAACAAAAATTAAAGCAGAGATAAATGAATGGGAGAACAAAAGAACAGTAGAAAAAATCAATAAATCCAAAAGTTGGTTCTTTGAGAAAAATCAATAAAATTGATCAGTCACTAGCAAGACTGACAAAGAATAAGAGAGAGGATGCAAATAAACAATTTCAGAAATGAGAAGGGGTGTGTTACCACAGACCCTGAAGAAATAAAAGAACTCATAAGAGGATACTATGAACAACTATATACCAACAAACTAGACAATTTAGATGAAATGGACAAATTTCAGGAGTTACACAAACAAGCTGCACTGACTCAGGAAGAAATAGAAGATCTCAAACCAATCTCAAGTAAAAAGAGTCAGTCAGTCATCAAAAATCTTCCTACAAAAGAAAGCCCAGGGCCAAATGGCTTCACAGGGGAATTTTATCAAGCATTCCAAAAAGAACTAACACCAATCCTGCTCAAACTTTTCCAAAAAACTGAGGACAAAAGAATTCTATCTAGCTCATTTTGTGATACTAATATCATTTTAATATAAAAACTGTGTAAAGATACTATAAGAAAGGAAAACCACAGGTTAATTTCCCTAATGAACATAGATGTAAAAATTCTCAATAAAATATTAGTAAATTGAATCTGATAACACATTAAAAGAATTATACACCATGACCAAGTGGAGTTTATACCAGAAATGCAAGGATGGTTCAACACAAGAAAATAAGTTAATGTAATACAGCATGTTAACAAATTGAAGGTGAAAAATCACATGATCATCTTGATTGATGCTGAAAAAGCATTCAACAAAATTCAACATATTTTTCTGATTGAAACACTCCAAAAGATAGGAATCAAAAGTAACTACCTCAATATGATAAACAGAATATTTGAAAAACTGATAGCTAGCATTGTAATCAAAGTAGAGAGATGTAAAACTTTCCCCCTAAGATCAGGAACAAGAAAAGGATGCCCACTGTCACTACTATTATTCAACATTGTGCTAGAAGTTCTAGCTAGAGCAATCAGCCAGGACAAAGAAATAAAAGGCATCCAAATTGGAAAGAAAGAAGTAAAATTCTCATTATTTGCAGATGATATGAAACTATACTTGGAAGATCCTGAGAAATCTACAACAAAGTTACAGAAGCTTACAAACAAATTGAGCAAGGTGGCAAGACATAAAATTAATGTGCAAAAATCAGTAATGTTTCTACACACAAACAATGACCTAACTGAAGAGTCAGTTATGGGAAAAATTCCATCAAAATAGCAACTAAGAGAATCAAATATTTAGAAATGAACTTAACTAAAGATGTAAATGACTTGTACACAGAAAACTACATAACATTACTTAAAGAAATCAAAGAAGATCTAGATAGGTGGTAAGACATTACCTGTTCATGGATAGTAGAGGTAAACATAGTTAAGATGTCAATTCTACCTAAATTCATCTACAGATTCAATACACTACCAAAGTTCCATAACCTACTTTGAAAACTTGGAAAAGTTAGTTACCAAATTCATCTGAAAGGGAACGAGACCTCAAATCATTAGAAACATCCTAAAAATGAAGAATGAATATGGAGGCTTAACACTCTCTGACTTTAAGAACCATTATAAAGTCACAGTCATCAAAACAGCATGGTACTGGCACAAAGATAGAAGCTTTGACCAATGGAATTGAAACAAGAGTGCAGAAATAGATAGTCAAATCCATGGTCAACTGATATTTGACAAGGTGCCCAAACCCTCTGAACTGGGACAAAATAGTCTTTTCGATAAATGGCCATGGAAGAACTGGATATCAATAGCCAAAAGTATGAAAGAGGATCTTTACACCTATCTTATAACCCATAAAAAACTAACTGAAAGTGGACCAAACACCTAAATATAAAACTAGCATCCTAAAGTTTCTAAAAGAAAATGTAGGGCTACATCTTCAAGACCTAGTAATAGGAGGTAGCTTCCTAAACTTACACCCAAAGCACAAGCAACAAAAGGAAAAATAGATAAATAGGAACTCCTCAAAATGAAATGCTTTGGTGCCTCAAAAGACTGTCAAAAATGTAAAGAGGCAGCCAGCTCAATGGGAGAAAATATTTTGAAATCACATATCAAACAAAATTTTGATATCCTGCATACACAACGGTATCATACAACTCAACAACAAAAGAACAATCAACCCAATTATAAAATGGGCTAAATATATCAATAGACATTTTTCTGAAGAGCAAATACAGATGGTTCAAATACACATGAAGAGATGTTGATTTTCATTGGCTGTAAGGGAAATGTAGATCAAGACTACAATGAGATACAACCTCACACCCATAATAATGGCTGCTATTAAACAAACAGGAAACTATAAATGTTGGGGGAGATGTGGAGAAATTGGGACACTTATGCACTGCTGGTAGGAATGTATAATTGTGCAGCCACTTCCACTATGGGAGACTGTTTGGCAGTTCCATAGAAAACTAAACATCTAATTGCCCTCTGACCCAGCAATAGCACTACTTGGTAGATACTCAGAAAAGCTGAAAACAATGATACAACAATCATTTGCACATTGATGTTCATAGCAACATTATTCACAATCACCAAAAGATGGAAACAAACCAAATGCCCATCAACAGAGGAGTGGATTAACAAAATGTTGCATATACATATGATGGAATATTATGCAGCAGTAAGATGAAATGATGTCTTAAAGCACATGACAAGATGGATAAGGCTTAAGGGCTGAGGGAAATAAGCCAGACACAAAAGGAGAAATTATTGTATGATTCCACTTTTATGACTATGATAAGGGTAAAATCAGGGGGTTATAAAACAGAATACAGGGAACCTAGAGAAACATAGAAGCTAAACATGGGTAAGTGGTTAGCTAATGAGGTTGAACTCCAATGTGGGGGAATAGATAGAAGTGAAGGCAGTTCCCTAGAAGGCCTATAAGTAATATTACCATAATGAAGATGAACAAGATTGAAAGGGGTTTTAGACCTATGTGTCCAACTGATTAACACTAAAAAATATAAATTAGTTCTTTTGAGAAGAACTTCAAAGATATGATTCATGTACAAAGAGTGCTTAAGTCCAGGGTCCAAGGGGTAAACTGCTATTGCATGCATGGCTATGTTTAAGAAGAAAACAGTGACAGCAGGAGTAAATAATGGGGAGAAGGACAATTGTTAATAGGAGGTTTAGATTTTCTATTTGTCCAGGGTGTGTTTATTGGTTTTCTTTCTCTTGGGAACAGTGAAATTATCTAAAATTGAAAGTGTTGATTGTGGATTTTGGACACTATACATGATCCCTGATGTATGCAGGTGGCTAAAGTATGCACTGACTGAGAAGTAGAGTGAGTGATGGTGTATACGTATGAATGAATGTTGTGCTCATACAAAAAAGGAAGGAATTCATGAGGCAAGTGTGATGAGAATGAATATGTGGGATATTTGGTGAGGCAAAATAAGCCAGAAACAGAAGAACAACAATGACATGGTCTCTTTTAGAAAATGCTTACAACAGAACAGGGGCTTAGGTTGTAAGCTTTTATAGCAAACACATTTAGTCCAGAGTGGTAATAATTATTTCTGGATTTCAAGAGGCTGTTATATATATGTGTGTGTGTGTGTGTGTGTGTGTGTGTGCTGATATTTAGAGGTAAGAACATAGTTGATCAAGTTGATGTTAAAGTAATTCAAAACACAGGGAAATGAAGACAATGTGCATGTTTTAGAACCACACATACTCTTTGAGACCAAAGGAAGAAAGGTTTAACTGGTCTGGAACTGAAATTTTCTGTAGCACATAATCTAACTTAACCTATCTGCATAGCTCATTTGAAAAAATGGTGCACAAGGAGCCAGAATAAGAAAAAGATCCTTTAATCCTCTATAGATTAATGTAATGCCCAAATACATCCAGGCATTTTTAAATTTTTATTTCCAGACTTGAGATAGTTTACAAACACAGGGCCCCTTGAATGAAGGAGAGGCCAGGTCCCTTTGTGGGAGAATCCTTTTACACTGCCACAAATTTATACTGTTAATCTTCCTCCAAACTGTCCTCAAGGAGACCAACAGCCTTTTACCAGGGTAACTGTGCATTGGGGAAAAGGAAATAATCAGATATTTTTGGGATTATTAGACAGTGGTTCAGAAGTGACATTAATTCCAAGAGAACCAAAACATCACTCTGGCCCACCAGTCAGAGTGGGGGCTTATTGAGGCCAGGTGAGCAATGGAGTTTTAGCTCATGTCTGTCTCACAATGGTTCAAGTGGGCCCCTGGACCCATTCTGTAATTATTTCCACAGTTTCAGAACATATAATTGAAATGGACACACTGAGCAACTAGCAGAATCTCCACATTGGCTCTCTAACTCATGCAATGAGGACTATTATGGTGGAAAAGGCCAAGTGGAAGCCACTAGAACTGCCCCTACCTAGCAAAATAGTAAATCAGGAGCAATACTGAATTCCTGGAGGGATTGTAGAGATTACTGCCACTCTTAAGGACTTGAAGGATGCAGGGGTGGTGATTCCCACCACATCCCCATTCAATTCTCCTATTTGGCCTGTGCAGAAAACAGATGGGCCTTGGAGGATGACAGTGGATTATTGTAAGCTCAACCAAGTGATAACTCACTCCAATTGCAGCTGTTGTTCCAGATGTGGTATCATTGCTTGAGCAAATCAATACATCCCCTGGTACCTGGTATGCAGCTATTGATCTGGCAAATGCTTTTTTCTCAATAGCTATTAGTAAAGACCACCAGAAACAGTTTGCTTTCAGCTGGCAAGGTCAGCAATATACTTTCACTGTCCTACTGCAGGGGCATATCAACTCTCCAGCCCTGTGCCATAATCTTGTCTGCAGGAACATTGATCATTTCTTCCTCCCACATGACATCACACTGGTCCATTATATTGATGATGTCATGTTGACTGGACCTAGTGAGCAAGAAGTAGCAACTACTCTAGACTTGTAATACATTTGCATGTCAGAGGATGCAAATCCAAAAGAAATACAGGCTTCTTCCACCTAAGTGAAATTTCTAGGTGTCCAGTGGTGTGGGGCATGTCGAAATATCCCTTCTAAGGTGAAGGATTAAGTTGCTGCATCTGGCTCCTCCTACAACCAATAAAGAGGCACAATTCCTAGTTTGTGTCTTGGGATTTTGGTGACAACATATTCCTCCAGTCCATTTATCGAGTGCCCAGAAAAACTGGTAATTTTGAGTGGGGACATGAACAAGAGGAGGCTCTGCAATAGGTCCAGACTGCTGTACAAGTTGCTCTGTCACTTTGGCCATATGATCCAGCAGATCCAATGGTGCTGGAAGTGTCAGTGGCAAATAGAGGTGCTGTTTTGAGTCTTTGGCAGGCCCCTATAGGAGAATCACAATGCACACCCTTAGGATTTTGGAGCAAAGCCTTACCATCTGCTGCAGATAACGACTGTCCTTTTGAGAAACAGCTTTTGGTCTGCTACTGGGCCCTACTAGAGACTGTATGCTTAACCATGGGCTACCAAGTTACCACGAGATCTGAGTTGCCTCTCATGAGCTAGGTGTTGTCTGACCCACCAAGCCATAAAGTTGGGGGTGTGCAGCAGCACTCTGTTGTAAAATGGAAATGGTATATACAAGATAGGGCCAGAGCAGGTCCTGAAGGCATGAGTAAATTATATGAAGAAGTGGCCCAAATGCCCATGGTTTCCACTCCTGCCACATTACCATCTCTTTCCCAGAGCAGAGCTATGGCCTCTTGGAGAGTTCCTTACAGTGAGTTGACCAAGGAAAAGAAAACTCAGGCCTGGTTACAGATGGTTCAGCAGGATATGCACGTACCACATGAAAGTGGACAGGCAGCACTACAACCCCTTTCTGGGGTGTCCTTGAAGGACAGTGGTGAGGGGAAATCCTCCCAATGGGCAGAACTTAGAGCAGCACACCTGGTTGTTCATTTTGCTTGGAAGGATAACTGGCCAGAGGTGTGTTTGTATACTGACAAATGGGCTGTTGCTAATAGTTTGGCTGGATGGTCAGGGACCTGGAAAGATCATAATTGGAAAATTGGTGACAAAGAGGTCTAGGGAAGAAATATGTGGATAGACCTTTCTGAGTGGCCTAAAAACATGAAGATATTTGTGTCCCATGTGATTGCACACCAGAAAGTGACTTCAGCAGAGGAAGGTTTTAATAATCAAGTAAATAAGATGGCCCATTCTGTGGATAGCAGTCAGCCTCCTTCCCCAGCAACTCCTGTCATTGCCCAATGGGCTCATGAACAAAGTGATCTTAGTGGTAGTGATGGAGGTTATGCATGGGCTCAGCAGCATGGACTTCCACTCACCAAGGCTGACTTATCTACAGCCACTGCTGATTGCCCAATCTGCCAACAGCAGAGACCCACATTCAACCTCCAATATGGCACCATTCCCCAAGGTGACCGACCAGCTACATGGTGGTAGGTTGATTACATTGGACCACTCCCTTCATGGAAGGGGAAGATATTTGTTCTAACTGGAATAGACACATACTCTGAATATGAGTTTGCTTACCCTGCATGCAATGCTTCTGCCAAAACTATGATCCATGGACTTACAGAATGATCCATGATCATGGTATTCCATACAGCATTGTTTCTGATCAAGGAACACACTTCACAGTAAATGAAGTGTGTTGCTTCCTATGAAATGGAGCTCAAATGATATTAAGGAATGATGAGAAAGAAAGAAAGACAGACATGATCAGGGGGTCTGAAGCTTAGCCATAACAGACAACAGACAACTTTATTCTTAACTAGTTCCTGCTTATATATACAAGGTTTACATGACTAAAAGCATGAATACATTTCATGATAAAACAGAATGCCTACTTTTCAGTATATTACTCCCTACATACAAGAGATAGCTAAGAAGACCTTGGGGCTTAAGAAAAAACAAACATTCTCTCCCTCTCAGTTTGTCCTCCAATTAAGCAGATAGCAGTCTCCACAGTTTATTGCTGATGCCACTCTGAAGCCAGTTGCTCCCAATAAATTCTGCAGGTTTTCCATTAACCCTGGCTCCTACAGAAGTGCAGGAATGGGAACATGCTCATGGAATTCTCTAGTCTTACCATGTTCCCCATCATCCAGAAGTAGCTGAATTGATAGAACAATCGAATGGCCTTTTGAAAACTCAATTGCAGTGCCAACTAGGTGGCAATACCTTGAAGGACTGAGGTAATGTTCTCCAGGAAGCTGTATATGCTCTGAATCACCATCTGCTGTATGGTGCTGTTTCTCCCATAGCCAGGATCCATGGGTCCAGGAACCAAGGGATGGAAATTGGAGTGATATAACTCACTATTACCTCTAGTGATCCACCAGGAGAATTTTTTCTTCCCCTCCCTCCAACCCTGAGCTCTCTTGGTCTACAGGTTTTAGTCCCAAAAGGGGGAGTGCTTCCACCAGGAGAAACAACAATGATTCCATTGAACTGGAATCTGGAACTGTCATCTGATCACTTTGGGCTACTCATGCCCCTGGATCAACAAACCAAGAAGGGGATTACATTATTGGCTGGGGTGATTGACCCTGACTATCAGGGGGAAATAAGACTGCAACTACATATGGAGGAAAAGAAGAGTTTTCTTGGAATATAGAAGATCCCCTAGAGTATATTTTAGTACTACCATGCTGTGTGATACAAATTAATGGAAAACTACAACAACCCAATCCAGACAGGACTACCAATGGCTATGAAACTTCAGAAATAAAGGTTTGGGTCACCCCACCACATAAAGAACCATGGCCAGCTGAAGTGCTTGCTGAGGGTAAAGGGAATGTGGAATGGATAGTGGAAGAAGGTAGTCATACATATGAACTACAACCACATGACCAGTTACAGAAATGAGGACTGTAATGCTGTTTTCTTCCTGTTATACTTCTTAAGTTGTAAGATATCATGTTTAAGAATGAATATTACCCAAGGACTTTCACCCTTTTCTGGAGAGATTTAATGGGTTTCCAGTTATAAGCAGGACAGTTGAGTATTGTTAGGTGAAAAAAAAAGTGTTTTATTGTTTTTTATTTAGAAATTAAGTATGGTTTAAGGTGATATGTATAGCTGCCAAGTTGACAAGGGGTGGATTGCCATGGTCAGGTTCATGTGCCAACTTGGCCAAGTGGTGGTACCTGTTTGTCTGGTTGGTCAAGTGCTGGTCTGTCTTCTGCAATAAGGATATTTCATAGAATTAAATCATGATCATGTCAGCTGTATCCACAGCTGATTCCATTTATTATCAGCCAAGGGGAGTGTCTTCTGCAATGAGTGATGCTGAATCTAATAACTGGAAGCCTTTTAAGGAGGATTTAAAAGAGACAGGCTCTCTTCCTGCTTTGACTGGTGAACCTCTCTTGTGTAGTTCATCCAGACCCTCCATCAGAATCATTGACTTCATAGCCTGCCCTGTGGATTTTGAATTCTGCGTTCTCATGGTCATATAAGACACTTTTAAAAATAAATTTTATATTTGTGAGTGTTCCCTGTTGATTCTGTTTCTCTAGAGAACCCTAATACAAACTCCATTCCTAACAATGACAGAATATGCTGATTTAAAATAATTTTACCAAAACTTTCCAGCACTGAACTTCCTGTATTTTAAGGAAATATATTTAGAGCCCTTGAAATGTGGGTATTAATAAATAAAATTTGCTTAAAAATTTAAAAAATCAGATATCTACCTCTACCTGTTGACATCACTCAATTTCTCAATCTCTATCTCTTTATTAGTTTACCTATTATATCTGTATCTATGTATATGCCTATGTTTCTATGTCTAAATCTAAAAAAAAATCCCTATCTCTTCTCTATCCCTACCATTTTCCATTTCTATGTAGGTATATATCCAATTCAAATATTTAAAAACATTCTGTGTTTTTGCTTAATCCCAATTTTCAAGAGGTAGAGACTGTGTAAATGAGATAGTGGTGATAATTTTTATATACACATATGATATATGTTTGCTTTTTACAAATGCTATTTTACCTTTATAACATATCTTCAAAGGAGTATTTTCCTTCTTTTCAATGGTAAGTTTTATTTTCACAGAGAATACGTAATTTGGCATATTTTGATAACAGTTAAAGAACCAGCAGCTTAATCATATTAAAGTTTAAAATCATATTAAAGTTTCCAGGTTCATGGTTTCTTTGTTTCAGATTGTTATCTAATATTACCTCTTAAGTTAAAATCCTGTTTATGTACTCTATTTTGAAATCAAGTCTGCTAATTTCATCTTCATTTTCTTGTAATTTGACATAAGACCATCCAAAGAAGCCCAGAAGTCTGGATTCAAACCAAATACCTGCTGAGTACAATTCAGTAATCTGACTTCATCTACACAAAAGATTGTTGATATGACAAATTAAAACACAATGGAAACTAACAAACAGGCCAAATTTGCTGCAAGTGATTTAATTTGGCCAGAGGGATTGGTGGTGTTCTTCATCAGTGTTTCATCCAGCAAAGCACAGTGTGCAGGGAAACTAAAACTACATTGTTCAAGGGGCAATAACTTAGTCTGAAGAGAGAAAATGAAGAGAACATGAATTGATTCTTATAATTTTAGTGGAAATAAGAATGAACTGTATACACTGGATAAATTTGTTACAATGTTCAATATGTTCTTCAAAGTTCAGGTCATGCAAAATGCAACATCTATGAAAAGATAAAAATATACATTTCACTGAACATGGAAAAAGATTAGCTGCATTCTGGGAAAAGTGTCAGAATCACTGATATCTACAATATAGTGACTTGATTCTTAGGGTTGAATGCATGTTCACTATTATGATGCTCTTTCTGAAATTTTTCATATAATTCAGCATAAGTGACATTGATCACTTAGGAATTACAACATTTTGGTTATTAAAAAAAACATGTTATGAGTGGGCCATGGTGGCTCAGCAGGCAGAGTTCTTGCCTGCCATGCCAGAGATCCAGTTTCATTTCTTGGTGCCTGCCCATACAAAAAAACGATGTTATATTTATTATGTTTAGTTTATGTGGCTTAAACCTACAGAGCATTTGCAAGTTTACTAATAAATATTGTTATAATATAAAGTAATTGAAGAGTAGGAATTCTTTCAAAACTTTGTAGATTCATTATTTTGGTGTAAAATCAAGAAAACTTTTCACTGCTAAATATATGTGAGTTCTGAATTGTATTTCATTAAGGTAATTTTTTACTTCAAAATTCTTTTATAAATTCATTTTGAAGAACTTTAAAATAACTTAATTGAAACCTAAAATATATATTTTAAAAATAAAGATGCATACTGTTTCTGTTATCTTTTCTATTGAATGTTTGCAAATTGAATACTTATTTAATCTATTGAATACTTGTCTTCAAGCAAATCAATTCAATTAAAGAAAAATAACCCTACTCTCAGGATTCATTTGGAGTTTCTTCTTTATTACAAATGCTTCTGAAACTGCATGCTTTTTGAATTAAAATAAAGAAGGAAGAGAATTTAAAAAATGGTTCAGTAAAAAAAAAATTGAACATACACAGAAAGCATTTGAATTCCTGAGTGAATTAATTTCATTTTCTCTAAACACAATTACTTTATTGAGTATATATATATATTTTCAAGGGGCAAGAACCTAGTCTGAAGAGAGAAAATGGAGAGAACTTGAATTGATTCTCATGCTTTTAGTGGAAATAAGAATGAATTGAGTAAACTGGCTGAATTTGTTACATTGTTCAAGATGTTCTTCAAAATTTGGGTCATATAAAATGCAACATCATGTAAAATGCAAATGATATAATTTGGCCAGAATGATCAGTGGTGTTCTTCATTTATGAAGATATACATACATATATATTGTGGAGGGGGGGGGGGTCAGGAGCAATAAATCAGGCCCTAACAAGAAGAAGGTATCCAGAGTCAACAAGATCCAGGGCAGAAAGTTCCCAAGAGTTAAAAATTGAACAATAATCATTGTTAAGAAACTAAAAGAATGAGATGTGTTGTGCAAGAGCTAATGACATTTCTCTGCTTGCTTGCTTACAGCTGCAAACTAAGACATGGCTCTAAAAAGATAATGCCCCGTTCTTGCTTCTGTGGATACACTTGCAGTTTTTGCCTTTAAAAGCCCCCCTTGAGAACCTCTCGGGGCTGCTCTGTGAATCTTCCTTCTCGGGGTTTCTGAGGCAGTTGCCAGTTGGCTAATAAAGACTCCTAATTGGCTTGCAAATTGCTTTGAATTGTGTGGTCACTCTTTTGGTGCACCCACAACATTTGGAAACCCCAGCGAGATTATCCCTAATGGGATATCTGGTGACCACAGGTCCTGGGGATCACCCCCAGAACTGGGGTCCAGCCTAGGGGAAGGCCTCGGAGAGACATTCCTCCAATCCAGGCAAGGACTGGAGACTGGCCTGGTCCTACAGGACCCTCTGAAATTATACAAAATCTGGGTAGAGTTATCTGTTTCTGGGAACCTCACCAGTGAGTACAGGTCTGTTATTGGATCCAGGTAAGGGAGCTCTGGAAGCTGGATGCAGCATTACGTCCACAGTCAGGTCCCAGAGCAAGACATTGCCTGGGGCTTCTGGTTAGGAATCAGTTAAGGATAAGGCTTTTGTGTGTATTGATTTAGTTGTCCCTTCTCTCATCTGTTGGTCTCATTGCATTCTGTGTCATTCTTGTCATAATTGCCATGGGTCAGTCAAGCTCATCTGTCTGTACACCCCTTCAATGTTTTTTGAAAAATTTTCAAGAATTTCAGCAGAAGACTGGAGACTATGGAGTCCCTGTCAGTGCCTTTGACTTGGAGAAATTCTGCTCATGGGAGTGGCCAGCTTTTGGTTCTGGGTGGCCTTCCAAGGGAACCACAGACCTATCTATACCTTATAGAGTCTGAAGGACAATTTTAGGTGATCCAGGCCACTCTGACCAGATCTTCTATATACTAATTTGGATTGAAATTTTAACAGAAAAACCTAAGTAGTTACAGTCTTGCCTGGATTCCCAAAATGGAAGACCCCTCCAACACCAAAATGGCCCTCGTACTAAAGAACACTCAGAAAGAAAAGACTAATAGGGTCCCAGTACTGATGGGACCACTGGAGGATCTGCTCTTAATGGACCCTCCCCCATACCTGATAGCCCTTCTGCCCCTTCTGAGACCAGAGGGAAGAAGTGGCCGAGAGGCAGCAATAAGCCCCTCTGATAGCTGGGAGTTGATCTTCAGTCCCTCCCATATCAGAAACGGCTCTGCTTACCACCCCTCTTCTGGTGCACAGTCACTGGATTCTTCTGGGGCCCCAATTTTACCCTTAAGACAGGGTGACCCTGCCCTGGGGAATGACTGCTCACCTTTCATGGTTTATGTCCCCTTTTCCTCTAGCCACCTGTATAATTGGAAAACCCAAAATCCCTCTTTCTCTGAAAAGCCCCAAGGGCTTATATCCCTCTTGGAGACTGTCTTTTTTACCCACCAGCCCACCTGGGATAACTGTCAACAGCTCCTCCAGACCCTCTTCACCTTCGAAGAATGAGATTGAGTCAGGAGAGAGGTGAGAAAGTTAATTCTTGGACCTAAGGGACAGCCTACTACCAAGCCAACCTGATTAGAGGCTGTGTTCCCTTTCACCCATCCCAGATGGGACCCCAACACTGATAAAGGTAAGGAGGCTCTTGATTGGTATCACCAGACTCTGCTTCAGGGAATATGGACAGTGGCCAAGAAGCTGACCAACTTATCTTGGGAAAGCAAAACTATACGAAAGCCGGATGACTCTCCAGCTCTTTCCTTGAGTGCTTCCTTGAGGCATACCACTTGTACACCCCTATAGATACAGAGACGGCTGAAAATAGGTGAACTGTAAGTATAGCATTTGTCACCCAGTCAGCCCAGGTATAAGGAAAAAGTTAAAAAAAGTAGAAGGATTTGAGGGTAAGGTGCTGGCCAAACTGGTAGAGATTGTCCAAAAGACTTTTATTAATAGAGATGACCCCAGGACAACACAGCCCAAAAAAGTAGCCAGAATTTTAGTACCCATAATGGCTGAAAAGGAAAAACAGAAAGGTAGACAGGAAACCATTGAAAAAAGGAAGGGGAAAAAAGAAAAAGGTTGGGCCTAGGTGAAAACCAGTATACCTACTGCAGAGAGAATGGACATTGGAAAAACGAGTCCCCTAAAAGAGGACTTAAAGGATTGAAACCATCCTGCATTCTAGTTGAGGAGGCAAATTGATAGGGCCAGGGCTCCATTCCATTGAGTCCCCAGGAGCCCAGGGTCACCTTAGAAATTGTGGGCAAGCCTATAAAATTTCTTGTGGATACTGGGGCAATAATCTTCATCCTCCAGTAAGCAGAAGGACCCATATCTAAGGAAAATATACCATACAGGGAGCAATGGGAAAGAGAAAGTCTTACCCATGGATGAAGACTAGGATCACTAACCTTGGGGCAGAAACCATCACCCACTCATTTCTTGTGATGCCAGAGTGTCCGTACCCCCTTTTGGGAAGAGACCTTCTCTGAAAATTACAGGCCACCATCTCTTTCAGAAATGATTCAGCCGAGCTTTCCTTCAATACCAATTCCTTGGCAATCCTCCTCACTTGCCCCTTATTGGAAGAATATTTACTTACTGCAGAGGTGGCAGTGCCAGTCCCAGGCCTGTACCTGTGGGAATTTAAAGGAAAAATACCAGGCGTATGGGCAGAAACTAACCTACCAGGATTAGCCATCCATCGGCCCCCCCATTGTTGTCCAGCTGTCTAGCACCTCCACACCTGTCAGAATCTGACAATACTCAGCAAGCTTAAAGGCTAAAAAAGGCATTGCAGTCCATGTCAAAAGACTTTTGGAGGCAGGCATTCTAGTCCCCTGCCATTCGGCCTGGAACACCCCCCTTCTCCGGGTCCAAAAACCTGGGACTGAGGATTACCGGCCAGTGCAAGACCTCCAGGAAGTGAACAAAAGAGTTGAAATCATTCACCCTACTGTACCTAACCCGTATACACTCCTGAGCCTGTTACCTCCCAGCCAACAGGTTTATACTGTTCTGGACTTAAAGATGCCTTCTTTTCGCTTCCTCTGGCTGAGGTAAGTCAACCCGTTTTTGCATTTGAATGGATTGACCCAGAGGGGGGTTTCTCTGGAAAATTGACCTAGACCCAGTTGCCACAGGGTTTCAAAGTTCCCCCACCCTGTTTGATGAAGGCTTAAATCGAGATTTGGCCAGCTTTAGACAAAAGCATCCAGAAATAACCCTGCTACAAAACGTGGATGACCTCTTTCTGGCAGCTAATAAGCTGTCAGACTGTAAAAAAGTGACTGCAAATTTACTACAGGAGCTAGCCCAGTTAGATTATCAGGTCTCAACTAAAAAAGCCCAACTCTCTACCAATTTGGCAACATACTTAGGGTATGAGCTAAAGGTAGGAAGGAGGTCACTATCCTTGAGTAGGGTTGAAGCTATCTTAAGGATACCCCAACCAAAGACAAAGAGGCAGGTACAGGAATTCCTAGGGGCAGTTAGATATTGCTGACTCTGGATTCCTGGATTTGCAGAAATAGCCAAACCCTTGTATACTAAGTACAGGAGGAAAACAGAAAGCTCTAACCTGGACTGAAACTGAGTAAAAGGCTTTGAAAATGCTAAAACAGGCACTGGTAAGTGCTCCTGCCTTAATCTTGCCTGACCTGTCAAAACCCTTTCAACTGCATGTTGCTGAGGCCTGGGGAATAGCAAAAGGGGTTCTAACCCAAATATTAGGTCCATAGAAATGGCTGAATGCCTACCTGTCTAAGAGGCTAGACTATGTAGCAGCCGGATGGAAAAACTGCCTCTGGGCCATCGCTGTCACCACTATTTTGGTTAAAGAAGCATCCAAATTAACTCTGGGGCAGAACTTACAAATAGTGGCCCCACATTCAGTAGAAACATTACTAAAAAGCCCTCTAGAGAGATGGCTCTCAAATGCCTGGATAACCCAGTATCAAGTATTGCTACTAGATCCCTCAAAAATCCACTTCCTGAAAGTGACAGCCCTTAATCCTGCCACCTTACTTCAGCATGATGACCCATCTGAGCCCATCCACGACTGTTATGAGGTCCTGGATTCCCTCACAAACCTGAGGGCTGACCTCACTAACAGCCCTT
Organism: Tamandua tetradactyla; assembly: GCF_023851605.1. Lineage (NCBI taxonomy): Eukaryota > Metazoa > Chordata > Mammalia > Pilosa > Myrmecophagidae > Tamandua > Tamandua tetradactyla. Next base: position 127,035,619 of record NC_135328.1, read on the forward strand.
GGCCAAATACTGATGAAGAATTATATACAGACGGGAGCAGTTACATCTTGGAGGGAATCAGGTATGCAGGGGCAGTGGTAGTAACTGCAGACCAGGTCGTCTGGGCTCAGGCCCTAGGACATGGGACTTTGGCCCAAAAGTCTGAACTGATAGCTCTGACCCAGTCTCTGAGGTGGGAAAAAGGGAAGGTTGTCAACATCTACATGGACAGCAGATATGACTTCGCAACTGCACACATCCATGGGGTACTATATCAGGAGTGGAGACTTTTGATATCAGGAGGAAAAGAAATAAAAATTATACCAGAAATACTCACCCTACTAGAGGCTATCTGGTTGCCAGAAATAAAAATTATACCAGAAATACTCACCCTACTAGAAGCTATCTGGTTGTCAAAAAGGGCAGCTGTTATGCATTGCAAAGGACATCAGACTGCCGAAACTCAAATCGCCAGAGGAAATGCCCTGATAAAATGGCAAAAGAGGTTGCCTAAAAACCAGTGGGGACACTGCAGATACTTCTTATCTTACTGAGACAGGTACTGCTGAACCCTCCAAATTATAACAGGGAAGAAATTAAACTGGGTGAAACTCTGGGCACTAAAACAGATCTGGATGGTTGGAAAATTCTCCCAGATGGGAGAATCCTGGTGCCAGAGCACCTGGGGCACAATTTGGTTGCCCAAGTTCACCAAAGTACACACTTGGGCAGTATGAAACTAACTGAACTATTATAGAGAAATTACTACATTCCCCAACTGCAACGACAAGCCCAGCAAATATCATCCAGATGCCACATCTGCGCCCAGGTAAATTCTGGCCAAGGGAAGGAAGTACCCCAAGGGACCAGGATGAGGGGACGAGCCCCAGAAGAACAGTGGGAAATAGACTTCATGGAAATATTACCTGGTCCACATGGATACAAATACCTGCTGGTTTTCATTGACCCTGTCTCCGGATGGACTGAGGCATTCCCTACCAAAACTGAGACAGCACAAATAGTAGTAAGAAAACTAGTTTCCGAAATGTCCCTCGATTTGGCCTCCTGACTGCAATGGGGTCCAACAATAGGCCGGTGTTCATCACCCAAATTACTCAATTGTTAGCAAAAATATTAAATATCAAATGGAAATTACATTGTATTATAGGCCACAGAGTTCAAGGCAAGTTGAGAGAATGAATAGAACGATAAAAGAAACTTTGATTAAACTAAAGCTTAAGACTGGCGAAAACTGGGTGAGTCTCCTTCCATTTGCCCTCCTAAGGACTAGATGCACTCCCTATGTTAAGGGAATTACCCCATATGAAATCATGTTTGGGTGACCACCCCCACTAATTCCTAAGTTTGGGGAAGAGAAAATAGCTGAATTAAATAACCATTCTCTTCTAAAATCATTACAAGCCTTGCAATCTGCCACCCAGCATACCCAGGAAGTGCTGAAGGCAGCCCATCAGGGACCAACAAATCCTGCTCTTAATGAAGATCTATTTCAGGTGAAGCCCAGGGACCTTGTCTGGATTAAGAGACTTCAGCCAGCCAAATTGGAGGCCCAGTGGATGGGACCGCTGCCAGTAATTCTCACAACACCAATGGCAGTAAAAGTTGCAGGAAAACGACACAGGATTCATCACACCCAGATCAAGAAGGCTGCCCTGGACCAGCTCCCCAGAAAATGGACCATCCAGGGAACCGAGGATCCACTAAAGATAAGATTTTCCAGAAATCCCTTTGGGTCCTCCTGATATCCCTTGTGGGGGTCATGGGAAAAAATCCTCACCAGGTTATAAACTATACCTGGGAACTCACTAGAATTGTGGACAGGATAGTGGCCACTAAAAACATCACTGCATCTGAAACAATCCTCCAATTTGACCTCTGCCAACTGTTTGGGAATCAATGGAACTCTTATCAGGGAAATCAGAGGATGGGGAGGCATCTTCAAAGGGGAGGGCCAACTATAATCCAGGGACATGGATGTGGCACCCTTCCCCAAGAACAAAGCTTACAGCATACTGGCCATTATGCCTGTCCTGAGAAGGGCAATCTGGAATGTCAGGGGGAACACAAGTACCATTGCACCAAATGGGGTTGTGAAATATTCCCAAACTGGATGGACCGAGACCCATTCATAACCTTAACAAGAACACCGACCTCTAACTCCAACAGTTGCACCCAAGGTGCCTGTAATCCAGTTATTATTACAGTCCAACCCTGTAATACCCAAGTTTGGGACAGTGGGAAAGCTTGGGGATTTAGATTATATGTCACAGGTTATGACCCTGGCATCAGTTTCACAATTCAGAGATTCCTTCCCCAGAAACCGAACAACCCCATAGGGCCAAACAGAGCTCTAAACCCTGGCATAAAACCCATACAATCCCCCAAGCAAAAGCTGCTGCCACTCGAGTGGTCACCGCCATCACAGCTCCCTCCCTCCAGCCAAGGGGCAGGGCAGATTGCCACCCCCTGGGCTACCCTGGACCCAAACAGTCTCACCCCTTTAAGCCCTCATACAGGCTTCTCCCCCTCCCCCCAAAAACCCCTGCTTGACATGTTGGATTCAGTGTTCCAGTTCATAAATCAAACCAATCCGCTTACTACTGAAGACTGTTGGCTTTGCTTAAACAATGAACCCCCTTATTACATAGGAAGAGGAGCTAATATTTCTCTAGGCTTCATGGATACCCATATCAGAAACCTCTCAGTCCAAGAAGTGCAAGGCCAACAGCTATGCAGGTGAGGACAGGAACTGAAACTCACCCTAGGAGATCTCCAAGGGCATGGAACCTGTATTTATTCTGAGGATTTAAATCCAGTTAAATCCCCCTATAGTGACTCTCATGGACTCCTGATATTGCTAGAGAACATTTTAACTTCAACCCTAAATGGATGGGGCTGCCTCCTTGTAGCTCCTGACAGTACTTGGTTTGCTTGCACATCTGGTATCACCCCCTGCATAACTCCCCCAGTAATGGCTGTCAAGGAGGAATTTTGTATCTTAGTTCACATTATCCCCCAAGTATATTATTATTCTGGGGAGGGGGGTAGGGAACATTTAGAAATCACTTACTGGGCCAAGCGAGCCCCAATCTTGGTGCCGCTCCTTGTTGGACCGGGCATCACAGAATCAACTGTAGTTGGAACTTCAGCCCTTATCCCCGGGGACCAAAACTTTAAAAGCCTTAGCAAGCAAGTTGATCTGGATCTTAGTGAACTAGAAAGCTCTGTCAGTTGTTTGGAAAACTCCCTGAATTCACTGGTCAAGGTCATCCTCCAAAACTGCAGAGGCTTAGACCTCCTATTTCTAAAACAAGGGAGGTTATGCATGGCTCTCAGAGACACCTGCTGCTTCTATGCCAATCATTCTGGAATAATTAGAAATAGTCTATTCCTAGTCTGTAGCAGGTTGTGAGAGCAGGAGGAACACTGGAAAGCTGAAACCAACTGGTACAAAAATTTGATTTTCTGGTCTCTAGGCTAACCATGCTCCTAACCACCAAAACAGGACCCGTAATTCTTATATTATTAGGCTTAATGTTTGGACCCTGCATAATAAACTGTCTGACCTCATATGTGAAAAAAGAATACAAGCTATTAAATTATTAGTCCTTTGAACCCACTATCAACAGATTTATAAGCAAAATACAGAAACAGTGATTTGATTCTTTCATGAAACCAGTGGGAAATGTGGGGGGTCAGGAGCAATAAATCAGGCCCTAGCAAGAAGAAGGTATCCAGAGTCACAAGATCCAGGGTAGAAAGCTCCCAAGAGTTAAAAACTAAACAATAATCATTGTGAAGAAACTAAAAGAATGGGATGTATTGTCCAAGAGCTAACGATATTTCCCTGGTTCTGTAGATAAGCTTGCTTCCTTACAGCTGCAAACCAAGATGTAGCTCTAAAAAGATAATGCCCCTTTCCTGCTTCTGAAAAAACTGAAAGTGGATACACTTTCAGTTTTTGCCTTTATAAGACCCCCTTGAGAACCTCTGAATCTTCCTTCTCGGAGTTTCTGAGGCAGTTGCCAGTTGGCTAATAAAGACTCCTAATTGGCTCGCAAATTGCTATGAATTGTGTGGGCTCTCCTTTGGTGCACCCCACAGCATAATGGAACATGTCATTATAAACCAGTGGCACGTGTGAGAACTACAGCAATGCAAATGTAAGCAAAGATAGGGGATATAAAATGGTTAATTCTTTAATGTATTGTTTTCTGCTTAATCATCTCTAAGTTTGTTGTTCTTCCTCTTATAAAATGGTTTTAGAGTCTCTTTACAGACTCTTGTCTATAAAAATTTTCAAGTTTGTATACTTCTATGACTTTTCTTCCTTCTTTATAAATAATTAGATATGTGATTCTCTAGAGTCACAGACATTTAGAAAATGAGGATTTTGTGTCTAGTCAATGAAAACCATAGAGCAGGTCCCTATATAAGCAATGGAATATAATCCCACATTGTGGCTTCAGTTTAAAAAAAATATTAACTTGTTCGAGTGATTTTCACAGATGTTCCATATACTCTCTATATTTGTATGAAAAGACTATTTACCCCATAGATATACTAAAATATATTTAGTGTTTTAAAACTTTTTAAAACAAAGTGCTTCATTAATCTGGAGTTAATTTATTAATTTGAAGCCATTAAATAGAATTTATTATATGAAGGATTCATATGTCCACCCATGATTATATCAACTAGTCAACTTGTACATTTTTAAGTCCAACGCATAATAATTCTATGAAATATCCATTTGCTTATGATTAATCACTCCTGGGGATTAAATATGTATTTTTATATGATTTTTTCCTTATGATATAACAAATTAATATTGAATTTTTAATATTATAATGATAACAATTTTATATTTAAAGCTTTAAAAAATTATTTCTAATTTGAAGCCCCAGATGCAAATAGATGACTGATTATTAAACACATCAACTGTCCAATTAGAAGGTATTCAATATCTAAGCATTACTGGTATATCTTTTATTATTCAAATATTGTTTGGGACAGTGATTCATTTCTTGTTATTGAAGACTCTCCGAAGAACATATGGCATCAAACACAAGTGGTAAGTATAAAAAAAGTTATTTATGAGCTGCTTAATTTTACTTTTATTTAAACTAACTCAGAGATTAGCATTCCTTATATTCTAACATTGTATTTGGCTGTGCTAAAAAAGCAAGGCTGATAATGTTGAATCAATTAACTACTCAGGTAACAATAACATTGCAATCATGCCTTTTAAAAACTGAATTTCTTATTGAAGTTAAATCATATTTTCTTTTCAGAAATACTAGACACTGACTAACATATAAGTTTTTCCGTAAGATATTACCTGAACCCATTTATGTAAAAGGAAGAGTTGCACAGAAAATTATCCAGAAAGATTCACTTCTTTGACAGTTAGGGCCATATATTTACCAATGAACTAAAGAGGCTAAATATAACATGAAATCCTCTATTACAGATATTTAAGCCAATTTACAATTCAATCTTCTCTGTCCTCTGAGAAAATGTCTTTTGTCTGCCTGTCTGTTCCCTTTGCTAGGACAAGGAAAACTATTTCATTGTGCTTCAAATGGTCAAGTTAAGCAAATAGTTCTTTTGGAAAAAAGCAAACAAAAATATGAATCAGTCATGTAAGCATTCATTTACTATACCCAGGTAATTCCTTCTGTGAAAAGGAAATTTTCAGTAGTGAAATCCCAGGGCACTATTCGACAGCTGCTGCCTTGGATCCAGAATAATTGTGCCATCTTCCTGGATTCAACATTTATTAGTGGGTTCACATATGCTCCTTTACTTTACTTTCTGTCTTCATGTACAAAATGATGATGATAAGAGCATATCAAACACCTCATTTAAAATTAATAAACAATACACATACACATATATATTATGACATATAGAGAGAACATATGGGTTTATAAAGATGATGTATTTACAGAAAGAATGTCCTTTGGTCTAATAATTTTTAAATATTAATCACTATTGCTCTTTGTATATTTATGCAATTGTTCATATTTCATTCATTAAAATATTTTCTGAAGCATTTAAAGAAACATAAAATACTGCAGACATTTAATGAAACATTTAATGAACGTCTCTGACACATGTAATGAAATGTTCTCTGAACATTCTAATCCTCAAGCAATCCAAAAATATATTTTTACATATATGGGGAAGGGAGAAGTGTATAACACTCTAGAATTGAACATGATTGTAAATTAAATCTCTGACTGTGTATAGCATAATGGGTAGGTTACTTTAGGGCACAGATGGTTTTAAGGTCCTTGTGAATGTCTGATATAAAACTGATGTAACGTTCATTGAGTGCTTCACATGTGCTATGGAGAGTTATAAGTGCTTTAAGAATATATTAAATACCTCCCAATGTCCCTCTTAGGAAGGCACTTTGAATAATACCTGCATTTCTCAAATATAGAAGTTGCTAATTTCACCCAGAGAGCAAGTAGTGTAGCCAAGCATTGATCATATCTACCAGTACAGTGCCTGTGTTTCTGTCCATCCTGTTCTAGACCAACACCACATTTAATACACAATCACAGTAGATTTGAGTTTAGCATTTTTGTAGTCTACCAATAAGATTTTATAATACAGTGTTCAATATAAAGTTCCAATCACTTCTACTCAGGTTTCATTTCACAGCTTCCTGGCAGATGGAAACTGAAAGCTACATTACACAGAATCCCATTCTCTATATAGCACATGTTTATCACCTATCAATTTGTGGCATTTAACCACGATTTGGGAGATTGAAAGAGAAGAAAATGAATTATTGTATGAATTAGTCAGATGTGTGGACAATATCAATGCCATGGCATAGGTGTTCTTGATTTATTTATTGTCACTATTAACAAATCATTTCATATCTGTAAACTTCAGAATCTAAAGAAGTCAATTTAAGTCTGTTCCAAAGTCCTTTCCATCTATTGAATATCATATACTTCATAATATGTGGACCCATCTATCTTTGTCTTAGGTAAATATTCTCTTTTTCAAACTAACAATTCCCAAACATACAATTGAAAAAAGAAAGTAAAAATTAAATATAATATTACAAAAAAAGCATATAAACAGGATGAAATATTAATTGCCTTTTTTTTTTCCTTTCCCAGTTTATGGTCCATGCAGGCACTTAGTCCTATTGACTACATATTTTTACATCTCACTTCATGTTTCTTTCACCACATGCAATTATTATTTTTCACTTTTTATTGTATTGTAGTGAGCATTAGATATATTAGGCTCTAAGTTATTGCTAAAATTATCAAGTTTTACCTCTAATGCTGGAAATGAGCATTAGATTTAAAGTCTTAGGTAATCATTGCATTAACATATTTGAAAAATTTATTCCCTAATAAAACAGGAAAGAGTTAATAGCATTTTAAGCTAATCATTCAATATAATGAGGTCAATCACATTTCATAATTTCTAATAAAAACAGAAATAATCTTTGGATAATTTTAATACATTTATTTTTCTAACTGTTTAGCATAATAGACAAAGGAATTCAAATTATAATTAAATATGCTCCTGATGACATCAAATACACCTACATAAATGCTCATGCCAGTGTAACAAAAACATTTTATGGGTGCTAATAACTTTGTTCACAAGTGTTGTTTGCTGTGATTAATGACAAAAGATGCCCTATGATATTAAAAAAAAAGAACCTCACTTAGAATACAAAACATTTTATTGCCTATTGAATACTATTCAAATATTTCCTTAGAATGTAAAGTGTAGTATAATTAATAAATGGGAGAAGAACTTCATTCAGTCATTTTAATGTATTTAATGAATACAAAAAGCCTATATCTTTCCATTGTATACATATGTAATTTTTGAAATATATAATATGCATTGTCAATTAACTACATGAGCTGACATAACTTAGATATACAACTTGATAATACATTGCAAGATGGAACATTGAATACATCTTATGAATTTTGACCCAAATACCCAGTTCAAAATATTGGCAAATTAAGCCCACTGACATATAAAAGAAAAAACATGATTGGATTTAATCCAAAAGTACAATTTGTCTAAATTTTGAAATAAATGTAATCCACCTTTGTAATATCTCAAATGAGAAAAATATCTTGTGGTCATGTCAATGGATGCAGATAAATTATTTGACAAATGTTAACAACTATTTACATTAAAAATTCTCAGAAAAATTGGGCGGGCCGCGGTGGCTCAGCGGGCAAAGTGCTTGCCTGCTATGCCGGAGGACCTCGGTTCGATTCCCGGCCCCAGCCCATGTAACAAAAACGGAGAAACAGAATACAATAAAACAAGAAAATGTTTAAAAAAAATGTTTCCCTTTCTTCCTTCCTTCCTTCCTTCTATCCTTCCTTCCTTCTCTCTGTCTTTCCTTTAAAAAAAAAAAAAAAAAAAAAAAAAAAAAAAATTCTCAGAAAACTAAGAGTAGAAGAGCACTTCTTAAATCTGACCATGGGAGTCCATGAAAAACCTACATTAACCATACTTTCTGGTAAACTAATGAACAATTTCAATTGAATTTGGAAATACATAAAAAATATTCCCTATGTGCTTTATTCCATAGTGCAGTACACAAAGACAAAAAATAACACATACAGATTTGAGAAGAAGAGGTAAATCTAGCTTCATTCTTACATGGCACAAAGATGTACATGGAAATTCTAAAGACTCTAGAAACAAACTCTTTAATTTAAGTACTTTACTATGGATCTAAAATAAGCATCAACATAAAAAAATTTGTCAGTGACAACACAAAAATAAAATTAAATACAAAATGCCATTTATAATATAAACAAATTAAGAGAAATTCTAAAGAAAGATATTTAAAGCCTCTATATTTGAAACTAAATAAAATATATTGTTGAAAGGAATGAAGAATATATATAAATGGAAATATACTTCATAATCACAGATTAGAAGATCAATAATTTGATCATACTAGTTATTCACAAACTGAATTGGAGATTCAATGCAATTCTGATTTACCTCATGTCTAAATGGAATATGAATTTTGTGGAAAAAGTTAAGGATTTGTTGTACACAAAATTCTGAAGATACATTTAGTTGCAACACTCATAATATCAGAAAGGTATCAGTAGAAACTAGTTTCTAAACAAAGGCCTTTTGATAAAAAAACTTATTTAGAGCACTGACTGCTAAATAGATGTATACATCTGCCTTACTCATATATCTCTGCTGATCTTTGCAAGAAAACTTATGCTAAATCCAACCTATGTAGTTTACCTTTCCCACATGTAAGTCTTTTGTTTTCTGTCCTTAACTATTTAGCATATTTGATAACACCTACCCATTTCTTGCCATTCATGAATTTTAACTTTCTGGAGACTTAAGATCCATATCTGGGCAAGTATGTAGAATGTCCATGCATTTGTTCATAATAACATTATTGCAACTGTTTTAAGATTGATAAAATTCTACTCATCAGTGATTCTACCACAGAGACTACTGAATGTTGATAAAAATGGTAGTTTGCTAAGCTATATAGGTGGGTAATCAGAGGCCATCCAAGAGGTTATCACGAGATCAGATGTTGTCCAAGGATATTGCCTTTAATTAATGCTGTTTTTTTCCTATTGTTTTGGTTTTCTTTTAATCTGAAACAAAAATATAACTTCCAAAACAAATGTTTTTTTCAATAGAGATTGTTTTATCCTATCAACCCTTTTTATCTACATTTAATCCTGTGTAGTAGCAAATTTATTGTCTATATAAATTTGAAATACTTATGATATTGGTTTGAGAGCTCCCAAAATATTAAATTGCCTGTAATGTTCCTAGCACTCAAATTGTGTCATTTTTAGCATCTCTATTTATTTTACACTTATTAAGGTCTATTTCTCCCCCACGGCTGCTTATATCACTCTCCCCTTCCTTTTTATCATTGCTAGACCAAGTTGTATTAGTGAACCTTCTTCATCCCATGCTTATCTCTATAAGGATAATTTCAATTGAATTTTCATGATATGACTGCCCTCTTTCATCTGATGAGAGGGTATATTAGTTTGCTAGGGCTTCCAGAATGTAATATACCAGATATGGAATGGCTTTTAAAAAAGGAATTAATAAAGTTGCAACTGTACAGTTTTAAAACTGTGAAAATATTCAAATTAAGGTACCAACACAAGGTTACCTTCACTCAAGAAAGACTGTTTCCATCTGGAACACCTCTCAGTTGGGAAGGCACATGGCTGGTGTCCAGTGGCCCTTGTTCCTGGTTCCATCACCTCCAGCTTCTGATGTCAGTGGTTTTCTCACTAACATATGTGGGCCTTCATTTAGTTCCTCAAGGACACATCTCTAGGTTCTGGCTTGCTTAACATCTCATGGGAATGTACATGGTGGTATCTTCTGGTTTCTGTCTGTGTCTTGGCATCTGCTTTCTTTGTCAGCACTCCAAGAATCTCCAAACATCTGTGTCTCTGTCAGCTCTGAAGCAACAGTTCTTCATGCATTTGCATTTTTAAGAATCTCTCCCAGCTCTGTGGTTTCTCTAAAATGTTTTCTCTTTTAAAAGATTCCCTTTTCAAGATCCACATTGAATAGAGGAATTACATCTCATCTTATTAAAATTAGTTGTGTAAAAAAATCTGAAAATTGGGCATGTCACATCTTTGAGGGGATAATTTAATCAAAAGCTTCTGCCCTACTATGTTGAATCAGGGTTAAAATAAACAGCTTCCCCACAAGATTGAATCAGGATTAAAACATTGCTTTTCTTAGCACATAATACTTTCAAATGGGTGCAGAGGGCCTAAGAACAAATATTTATTTCCCATTCTTAGCATTTTTTCAGGGACTTATACAGAATTGATAATTGAGTACAAATAAATTAATAAATGAATAATGGTATAACTGGATAAAGGGGATTTTCTTTGCAAAATAACAAATGATGCAAATCTTGAAATTGATTACAGTTATGGATAGCCACAGTTTAAATCTCTGCTTTGGATTGTTTTTACATAAAGACAATACTTTTATTGCTCTTAAGCTTCAGTTTTTTTTGTTATCAAATTTCAATGGTCCCAGATTTTAAGGAACAATGGTACCAGCCAGGTCTTAACTTGCCTTAAGGAAAGTCATCTGCTATGTAGATTCACTTAGAGTGTTTTCCTCATGACACGTTTGCTTTAAATTCCTTCACAATAATGTTGATCAATTATAAAATGATCTTTTATGCATATTCTTTATTTATTTGGGGAATTGAAATGGCTTAAATATAGAGGTAAAGAAAATTCCAGGCTCTTTCCTCTTCCACTATTTGTACCCAATTTCCCAAATATTTGAAATGGCCATTTACAGATTCAGCAAATAGTGAAGGAGATGAATCCATCCCTGAATGCACCTCATTTTTACAGAATGTTAATTCAAGACACAGTGAAAACAGAAACATCAATAATAACGTTCATAATTAAGGCTATTATTTTTGTGTGCTTGCTTGCATTTGGCAACATTGTGAATCATTTGCAACTGTTAAATAGTTCAAGTCTCTAAAGCCTTCTTTGGAGATGTTATTACCAGCTATAATACAAAGTTAAGAGTAAAATGCTGAATAATGAAAGAAAACAATACTTCCAGCTTCTCCTGTGACATATTTTTTTATTTAACTCCTAAGTCTATAATATTCCTTACTAGCTCCCATTCTATGATACCCAATTGTCATAGATACATCGAATAAATATGATATTTCATTTACTTCTCTAAATCTGAAGTTGCATATTTTCTTTTCCCATTCTTGTCATTATGTTTTACTTTTCTATCCAACTTGATGATGCTATTCTAAATTTTGTAGAAATAATTTACTTTGATATGAAATATATAGCTTTTAAATTCAAATTGGACTTGCTGGAACTGAGTTATGAATAATTATCATTTGATTGTTCTATCCCTTCAGTTACATGCTGTAATATTTAAGTTCTGGTTTCAACTTGGACAAGTGATGATGCCTAGTTGTCTGTCCAGGAAAGCACTGGCCTGACCCTTGCTGAAGGGATACTTTGTGGCTGCTTGATAAACCGAAAGGCTTGAGTATTAAATCATCAGTAAGTTGACTGCAACTGTGGCTGATTACATCTGCAAACAACTAGGGTGCACCTTACACAAATGAGATAATCTAAGCAGTTGAATATTTTTAAGGAGAAGAAAGAATTTTCACTGCTTCTTTCAGTCAGTAGGCTTCTCCCATGGAGTTCATCGAGACCTTTCATTGGAACTCTCAGCTTCACAGCATGCCCTATGGACTTGGGCTTTCCATTCCCACATATGCATGGGACACCTTTATAAGTCTTATATTTACAGATATTTCCTGTTGTTTGTTTTGTTAAAGAATGTTAACTAATAAACAGGTTTTATGCTTTATTATAGTTGATGTAAAAATATATGCAGTTTTCTTTTATGTCATTTTGAAGTAACACATGGTATCACTTGAGATATATCTTAAGTAATGAGAACATATTTAAACTATTGAAAATAATAATAATTTTGAATTTGCTAGTTTTCATAATTATAAATTATACAATGAAATTTAATGAACATATCAGGATGTTCAATTTCAGATCAATTTTCCAAGCCTTGGATCAAATTAAAAGGGGAATAAAATTCAATTCCTTAGCTTGTATTGTCCATATTTAATATATTCTGAAATTTCAAGTTAGATTAATACATTTTAAATTATATTTAAAAAATTCATTCTCAAGATATTGTAATGTCTGGCAGACTTTTTTTCAGGAATGACAAGATATGTACACAAAAAGACGGAAACAAGCATCAGCTCATTAATCAGAGTGGTGATATTGAATACAGGAAAATGTCAATACAACTTATATTAGAATATACAGTCAATATAAATAAAAAATTGAGAATTGCATTAAAGAAATATTTTAACAATTTTACTGTGTTTGACCAACACTGGCCTATTCAACTGAAGAATCATATGAATGAATTCAGTGAGATATTTTTTCAAAATATGTGCTGGAAATATTTGCAAATTAGGAAAATAATATGCATAGGCAAATCATGCAAATGTTTATTTCCTTTTTACATATGTTATTTAAATTCTATAATCAGTAAAATATTTATATTAATTTCATTATTGGTCAAGGAGGTTATTGCTCAATAGACTCAGTGTTTGCATTTTGAAATGGGAGAGAAATATTCACCTAATGTGATTCAAGGAAATTCCATTGCAGTTAGTAATGATTCCTTTTTCTTTTAAAGGCCAATTTTGTAACATGGATTTTTAAGGTATTTTCTGCTTCAGTACTTCAATTTTACACATGAAGACAGAATATCAAATCTTTGGAATAGCTCTTGTACATCTTAGTCTTTTCCAGTGTGGATGAATAACCACTTTCCTCTTTTTTACTTATAACCATCCTCATTTCAGTGACATGGATGGGAACATAATACTGATTTAACTCAACCAAATAGATACTGGACTCCATGCACAAATTACTTTCTACTAAATCAGGTCTCCTTAAAATACATGTTGAACATTTGCACTACTGTGCTCAAAATGGCAGTTAACAGTCAGATAAAATAAGACCATTATTTTTTAGGGCTATGTGGTGGCTTGAAAATGTGTGTATTCTAGAATATATTGTTTTTAAATCTGATCCATTCCTGATACTGTAAAAGTGATACAAGTAGGGCCTTCTGATTAGGTTACATCACTCAAGACATGGCCCAGTGTGGGTCTTGTTCTTATTGCTAGAGTCCTTGATGAGTGAAATGAATATGAGGAGAAAGAGAGAGAGAGAAAGCCATTGGAGGAAGAGATTGAAAGCAGTGAAACATGGAAGAGATGTGAGAGACCAGTTGTTCTAGTTTGCAAAAGCTGCTGGAATGCAATATATCAGAAATGGAATTTCTTTTAAAAAGGGGAATTTGTTAGTATTAAAGTTTACAGTTCTATGGTCATGAAAATTTCCAAATTAAGGCAAGGCTATAAAATGTCCAAATTAAGGCATCCAGGGAAAGAAACCTTGGCTCAAGTAGGCCAATGATGTTTGGGGTTTCTCTCTCAGCTGGAAAGGCACATGGTGATGTCTGCTATGTTTCTCTCCAAGCTTCTTCAATGGCTTCCCTGGGGGCATTTTCTTTATGCATTTCCAAAAGTCACTGGCTGTGTGGGCTTTCTTGGCCCTGAATAGCTCTGGTGGCTCTAAAGCTTTTTCCAAAATGGTTCCCTCTTAAAGGACTTCAGTACATAACCCAACCTTGAGTGGGTGGAGACACATCTTCATGGAAACCATCTAAACAGAAGTTACCATCCAGAATTGAGTGGGTCAGATCTTGGTGGAAAAAATCAGAAAGATCCCACTCAGCAAAATTTAATGAGGATTAAAGGACATGGCTTTTCTGGGATACATAATAGCTTCACCTGGCACATTCCACACTTTGGACTTCAAAGAGACATGTTTTTTCCAAATGTAAAATATATTCATTCCATAATAATATCAGAAAACTTTAAACCAATTCAGTAGCAATATAAAATACAAAGTCAGAAACAAGTACAAAATCTTATCAGTCAGCTACAGGAATGATCTGTCATAAGGCAAAATGTCCTCTGTCTCTGGACCTGTAAAACTCAGAACAAATGATCTATTGCCAATATACAAATGAGAGACACACACAGGATACATACTCCAATTTCCATCTGAAAAAGTTGGAAGGAACATAAGGTCAGTGGACCCAAACACTTCTGGAAACCTGCAGGGCAAATGCCATTAGAACTCAGGGTATGACAGTTATTTACCCTTAGGACTTCAGAATGTGGCAGCCCCACCACCTCCAAGGGCATATACAGTTGCCTGGCTCTCTCCAAATTCAACATTGAGGGACAATGGAGAGATCACCTTTTCCTTGGATCCACCGACCCTAAACTTCAGTGCCAGATCTGGTTCCCCTGCCATCTCTGAGTCACATGCTCAACCCCTCCAGAACAATGGTGTGACCACCAGGTTTTCCCAAATCAGCAATGAGTATGCACCATGCTCTCCTAGGCCAGAGGGACACAACTCTCCCAGAGCAACAATGTAGAAAACTCACTCTTTGCCTTCAGGGCAAACTCACCCTCTCCAAGAGACTGAGTGGATCCACTCTTCTGGCCTGAGATTTCTTGATGTTAGATCTTAACTTCTATGGATCTGCTTCTGAAGTTATTTTTCCTTCAACCTGTCCCTTTTCTGTCCCTTTTAATCCAGGCTGGTAGTGATTCAATTTATGCAGATCTTCCAACACTCTTGCTGATTTTCTAAACAGTATGCTGGGATCACCTTCAATTATCAAAGGAACTTTCCACACATCCTTCCTGCATAACTCCATCTCCAATCTAGGCATTTTCTGAAGTGTCTAACTGGATCCATGCCTATATATAGGCATTCAAGGCAGTGAGGTTCCCTCCTAGCTATGCATTTGCTGCATCCCATAAATTTTATGTTGTGTTTTCATTTTCCTTGAAATATTTACTGATTTTTTTTGTAATTTCTTCCTTGACCAACTAGGTAATAGTGTGTTGTTTAGGCTCCATATATTTGTGAATTATCTGGTCCTCTACCTGTTATTGATTTATGCAAATTGGAAGTAAAGTGACTCTTCCCACATAAGAAAGAACCTCAGCTGAAAGTTAGCTACCTTTCTTCTGAAGAACTACATGTTTTAATGAAACAAATCCTCTTTTATTAAAAGCCAATCCATCTCCAGTGTGTTGCATTCTGGCAGCTTTGGTGGACTACAACAGATTTGGTACCTGAGAAGTGGGGTGCTGCTGTGGTTTGCAAATACCAGATATGTTGGAATGGTTTTTTGGATGGATAAAGGGAAGATTTTGGAGGAACTGAGAAGAGAATGATGGAGAAGTCCTGGAGTGCTTGAAAGAGACTGTTGGTTTCAATGGAATCACTGCCAATCTGGACAAAAGGGGACACAAAAGGGACAAATTGGAGTTTGCAGAGTGAGAACCATGGAAGCTTGGGTGTGAAGCCAAGAAACCTTGGGCCAGGAGAGTGGACCCACCCATATGCATGGAGAGAATGAGTCTCCCACCTCATTGCAGTGGAAGAGTTGTGCTACCTCAGGCCTTGGAAAAGGTATAGCATGCTCCTTGGAGACTGGGGAGAGCCTGGCTGCCACCACATGGAGGGGTTGAGCATGTGCCCTGGAAAGGGCAGAGAGCCCAGGTGTGGCCCCAATGCCTGAAAAGGGTGGAGCCAAGAAAAAGGTAGTCTCCTCAATGTCCCCCAAGGTTGATTTGGAAAGAAGCAGGCCACTGTATAAGCCCTTGGAAAAGGTGGGGCTGTCACTTTCTAAAGGTGAAGCATAAATGACTTTCAGACTTTAAAATCCAGTGGTGTTTGCCTTGCAAGTTTTCCTTCCAATTTCTCACTATGGATCCTGTGACTGTCCCTCCTTTGTGTATTGGCACCAGATAACTTGTTTTGAGATTCATAGCTCCATAGCCAGAAGAGCATTTTTTTCACTTTGATATTGTTTAAGGTGATGCATGTAGTTGCCAAGTTGACAAGGGGTGGATATCTGGTAGTTAAGTTCAGGTGTCAACTTGGCTAGGTGAAGGTGCCTAGTTTTATTGCTGTGGATATGAGCCAATGGCATGTGAACCTCATCTGTTGCTGATTACATCTGCAGTCAGCTAGGAGGAATGCCTGCTGCAATGAATGATGTTTGATTTAATTGGCTGGTTCTCAAATGAGAGAGGTCAAAGTCACACAGCCCAAGCAGCTCACAGCTCAGCACTCACAGCTTAGCCCAGGCCTTTGGAGATGCAGAAAGGAATCATCCCAGGAAAGTTGTGAGAACCCAGAGGCCTGGATGGAAAGCCAGCAAAGATCACCTTTGCCTTGCCACCTAAGAAAGAACTTCAGTTGAAAGTTAGCTGCCTTTCCTCTAAAGAACTACACTTTTTTAATGAAATAAATCCCCTTTTATTAAAAGTCAATCCATCCCTAGTGTGTTGCATTCTGGCAGCTTTGGTGGAATACAACAGCTACCCAGCTCTTTCTATGAGTCTAGCATCACCTTAATATCCAAGCCAGAAAAGAGCTACAAGAAAAGAAAATTCCAGACCAATCTCTTTAATGAATAAAGATGCCAAAATCCTCACAAAATACTTCCAAATTGAATCCAGCAGCACATTAAAAGAATTATGCACCATGACCAAATTGGGATTTATTTGAGATATGCAAAACTGTTTAAACACAAGAAAGTAAATTAATGCAATGCATCATATGAATAATTCAAAGCATAAAAATCAAATGATCATGTCAATTGATGCAGAGAAAGCATTTGGAAAAATTGAATATCCTTTATTGATGATTACACTTTAGAGGATAGGAAAAGAAGGGAAATTTCTCGGCATAATAAAGGGAATATATGAACAGTCCACAGCTAACATCATCCTCAATGGGGAAAGACTGAAAGCTTTCCCTCTAAGATCAGGAACAAGACAGGAATACCCAATGTCACCATTTTTATTCACCATGATGCTGGAAGTTTTATCCAATGCAATTAGATAAAAAAATAAATAAATATCATCCAAATTGGAAACAAAGATGTAAAACTCTCATTGTTTGCCAATGATATGATACTATATGTTGAAAATCACAAAAATATACAGCAAAGCTACTAGAGCTAATCAATGAGTCCAGTAAATTGGAGGGGTACCAGATTAATACCCAACAATCACTAGTGTTTCTATATAGTAGTAATAAGCAATCTGAGGAGAAAATTTAAAAATCCATTTACAGTAGCAAACAAAAGAATCAAAAGACAGAAAGCTATATGAAATTGCTAAGTGAAGTTATGAAAGTTAATTATAAATTAAATGGAATGGCATACCATGTTCATGAATTGGAAAATTAAATATAGCTAAAATGTCAATTCTACTGAAATTGGTTTATAGATTCAACACAATAGCAATTAAAATCCCAACAACTTTCTTCACAGAAATAAAAATATAACCAAATTAGGTTGGACGAGCATGGTCCCCAAATAAGTAAAAATATCTTGGGAAACAATAATGAATTGGGAGATCTCACACTACCTGTGCTGGTTTGAAACTATTATGCACCCCAGGAAAGCCATGTTTTAGTCATGATTCAATCTTGTTGAGGCAGCTGTTTCTTTTAGTCCTGATTCAATACTGTAGGTAGAAACTTTTTTTTTTTACATGGGCAGGCACCAGAAATCAAACCTGGGTCCTCTGGCATGGCACGTGAGCATTCTTGCCTGCTGAGCCACTATGGCCTGCCCTGTAGGTAGAAACTTTTGATTAGAATATCTCCATGGAGAGGTTCCATGCCCAATTGCATGTGTGACCATTGATTAGATGGAGATGTATCTCCACCACTTCCAGAAGGGTCTTAGTTTACTAGAACCTTTTAAAAGAGAAAACATTTTAGAGAAAGTGACAGAAACAACAGAGCCAACTGATACTTCAGTGAAGACTTGAAGTAGAAGCCAACACTTGGAGAAGAGATACATGAATATTTTGAGATTTTTGGAGCCCATCAGACATCACCATGAGATGATAAGCAAGCCAAAACCTGAAGAGAGCCTAGGGAAACCAGGAGATGAAAGCAAACACTGAAGAAAAAAAAATGGAGCTCAGGAGCAAGGGAACAGTAGTTATACCAGGTGACAGAAGTGTTCCTGACACATCAGCTTTTCTTTAAGTTATCACTCAAAAGGACAGGTCAGTTAGTCATGCTTATATCGCACTCCATATTCAAAACCAAGTTATATGGGATGCAAGTGTAGCTCATTGGTGGAATTCTTGCCTGCCATGCAGGAGACCTGGGTTCTCCAGTCTCATGCACTTCCCAAAACAAACAAGCAAGCAAACAAACAAATGAAAAACCAACCAAACAAAAATTCAACAAACGGTGCTGCAATAAAGGGATACTTACATGGAAAAAGAATGAAATGTGACCCCCAGGATGCAGCATACATAAAAAACTGAGTTACAGACTAGTTTCAAAGAGCATTAGGTGAGTGTTTTACAAAAATGATGTTTTATACTCAAATGTATGGCAGTTAGTGGTGGCCATAGTGCACTCGGTTTTCAAAACTGAGTTACAGGTTAGTCTCAAAAAGCATTAGGTGAGTGTTTTACTAAGATGCTGTTTTTTCACTCAAATAAGTGCAGGGCAGTTAGCGTTGGTTATATCACACTCCATTTTCAAAACCGAGCTATACATTAGTTTCAAACAGCATTAGGTAAGTGTTTTACTAAGACACTGTTTTTCACTCAAATAAAAGGAGAGCTGTTAGTTGTGGATATGTTGCAGTCTATATTCAAAACTAAGTTACAGGCTAGATTCAAAGAGCATTAGGTAAGTGTTTAACTAAGATGCTGTTTTTCAATCAAATAAGTGCATGGCAGTTAGTGGTGGCCATATGGCATTCCATTTTCAAAACTGTGTTACAGGCTTTCCTTGGGGGCCTTAATTTGGACAACTTTATAGGCTTAGAACTGTAAACATGTAACATTAAATTCTCCCTTTTAAAAGCCATTCCAGTTCTGGTATAACACATTCTGGTAGTTAGCAAACTAACACCCTGCTTGACCTTAAAGCATACTACAAAGCTCCAGTGGTAAAAACATCATGGATTGGCATAAAGACAGACACAGTGACACATGGAAACAAATTAAGTATTCTGAAATAGAATCTCTCATCTGTGAACAGGTTATCTGTTGAGAAGGAGCAGCTTATTAAATAAATGGTGTTTGGAGACATGGATATTGATACACAAAAGAATGAAAGAGAATCCATATATCATACCCTACACAAAAATTAACTCAAAAAGAATCAAAGACCTAAGCATTAGAATTGAACTTTTGAAGAACATACAGGGGAATATTTTTTTAAATCTTGTGATAGGAGGTGGATTCCTAGACCTTACACTCAAAACATGAGCAATAAATAAATAAATAAATAGATGGGATCTCCTCAAAATTAAATGCTTGTGCATCAAAGAACTTTGTCAGGAAAGCAAAAATGCAGCCTATGCAATGGGTGACATAATTTGGGACCCACGTATCAGATAAGGGTTTAATATGCAGAATATATGAAGAGATTCTACGACTCAACATAAAAAAGATAAACAACTCAATTTAAAAATGTGCATAAAACCCTAACAGATACTTTTCAAAAACAACAAACACAAATGGCTAAACTGCACATGAAAAGATGCTCAATTTCACTTGCAATTAAGGGAATACAAATCAAAACCACAATGAGATACCTTTGCACACCTAAAAGGAAGGCCATTATCAAAGGAACAGCAAAAGACATGTGCTGGAGAGAATGTGGAGAAAGAGGCACACTTATCCACTATTGGTGTGAATGGAAAATGATGCAACTCCTCTGGAAAGCAGTTCGTTGGTTCCTCAGGAAGCTCAATATAGAATATCTATAAGATCCAGGATTGCCATTACTAGTTATATATTCAGAGGGACTGAAGGCAAGGGCATATTGGACATTTGCATACATGTTAATAATAGCATTATTTGTGATTCCCAAGAGTTGGGAACAGCCCAAATGTCCACTAATGGGTGAGTCACTAAATAAGCTGTGGTATATGCATATGATGGAATTTCATACAGCTGTAAGACAGAATAATGTCTTACAAGAAGCACATAACAACATGAATGAATCTGGAAGACATTATGCTGAGTGAAATAAGTAACAAATAGAAAAATACTGTATGGTGTCTCTAATTTGAACTGAGAGTGGGGACACGAATGGACATTTGCACACTGGTGTTTATGGTGGCAGTGTTTGTGATTTACAATGGATGTAAATGTCCTAAGAATACAACTAAAATGTTATTTTTCCCTCAAATAAGTGCAGGGCAGTTAGCTGCAGCTATATTGCACTACATTTTCAAAACTGAGTTATAGGCTTGTTGAAGGCACATTAGATGAGTGTTTTACTAAGATGTTGTTTTTCACTCAAATAATTGCAAGGCAGTTAGTGGTGGCTAAATAGCACTCCATGTTTAAAACCGAGTTACAGCCTAGTTTCAAAGCTCATTAGTTGACTGAATTTTCCTCTTTTTTTTACATTTCACATAAATGAAATCATATAATATGTGGCCTTTTTTTGCCTGACTTCTTTCACTTGGCATAATATCTTCAAGGCTCATAACGTTGTAGAATGTATCAGCACTTCATTCCTTTTTAGGGTTGAATATTTTTCCACTGTATGGATATAGCATTTATCCATTCATTTGTTGATGAGCATATGTGTTATTTTCAGTATTGGTTTATTATGAATAATACCACATCTTTTACTCTTAAACCCAACACTTGGGTGTTTTACTCTGTAAAGCATTAAATTATTACCATTATTTTTTCATTACATTAGGGGGAATAGCTTTTTTCATATACCTGTATTATTATTGCCTTGAAATAGTGCATTGCATTTGTTACAAATCATGAAAAAACATTTTTATATTGTAAAATTAACTATTGTAAAATTAACTATATCCCATGAATTAAAATTGGGTTCACTGTATTGTACAGAACTATCTTTCATCTTTTTTCTAGAAAGATATATATGACCTATAATTGCCTGTTTTAATCACATTCATGTATATAATTCAATGCCATTAATTACAATGTCGTGCTACCATCATTGCCATCCATTTCCAAAACTTTACAATCAACCTCAGTCTAAATTCATTATAAATTAAACATTTATAATGCTTAATCCTACCTCCACCCCAGCCCCAGGTAAATGCAATTCTAGATTCTAACTCTATGTTTGAATATTCTATTTTTTTGTATCAGTGAGATCATACAATACCTAATGTTTTGTATTGTCTCATTTCAATTAATTCAATGTCTTCACATTTCACCCATATTGTCACATGAACCATAATTTCTTTCCTTTTTAATGCTGGCATTCAATTTATGTATGTACAACATTTGCTTTATCCATTCATCACTTCATGGAATCTTGTGTTGTTCCACTCTTTTGGCAAGTGTGAATTTTTCCACAGAGAACATTGGTGTGAAAATGTCTGTTTGTGTCCCTGCTTTCAAATATTTTGGGTATATAGATAGTAGAGTGATTGCCTGGTCATGTGATAATTTTATATTCAGCTTTCTGAGCAACTTTCAAATTGTGTTCCAAAGCAGATGCACCTTTTAGCACTCCCACAAGCAATGAATGAGGCTTCCTATATCTCAACATCCTCCAACACTGGTAATTTACTATTTTTTAACCTTAACCATTCCACGGAGTGTGAAATGGTATTTCATTATGGTTTTAATTTGCATTTCCATAATAGATAATGATCTTGAGCACCTTTCATATGCTTTTTTTTAATGGGTAGGCACCAGGACTCAAACCCGGATCTCCAGCATAGAAGGTGAGAATTCTGCCCCTGAGCCAGTGTCACACCACACTTTCATATGCTTTTCATCCATTCATATATCTTGTTTGAGAAATGTCTGTTCAAGTCTGTTGATCATTTGTCTTTTTATTGTTGAGTTGTAAGATTTCTTTATATATTCTGAATATTGAACACATCAAATATCTGGTCTCCAAATATTTACACCATTGATTAAATTGTCTTTTCACTTTCATAATAAAGTCCTTTGATGCATACTACTTTTATTTTTATGAGGTCTTCTTTATCTATTTTTTGTTATTGTTGCTTATGCTTTGGGTATAAAGTCTAAGAATCCATTGCCTAATGCAAACACATAATAGATGCTTTCATACATTTTCATCGAGATGCTTATACACTTGTCTCATATTTAAGTTTTGATCCATTTTGAGTTAATGTTTGCACATGGCATGAGATAGGGTTCCTCTTCATTGTTTTGCATATAGATATTCAGTTCTCATAGCGTCATTTGTTGAAGAGAATATTACTTCTCAATTGAGGGTATTAGGAACCCTCATCAAATATGAATTGGCCATAGGTGCAAAGGCAAATTTCCATATGCTCAATTTAATTCCTTTTGTGTATGTAGCTATCCCTGTTCCAGTATCATACTCTTTAGAGTACTGTGACTTTATATTATAGTTTGAGATTAGGAAATGTGAGTCTTATGAATGCATTCTTCTCCAAAATGTCTTTTGATATTCAGGGCCACTTACACTTCCATATATACTTGATTATTGCCTTTTCCTTTTTGGAAAAAAAGTTGGTGGAATTTTGTTTGGGAATGGAGTGAATCTGTAAGTTGTTTGAGGTAGAATTAACTTCTTAACAATATTGAGTCTTCCAATCCATGAGAACGGGATATACTCCCACTAATTTAGAACTTTTTAAAATTTATTTTTGCAAAGCTTTGAAGTTTTCCACATATAATTTGTTTACATCTTTGCTTAAATTATTCATAGATATTTGATTCTTTTAATGTAATTTTATTCTTGATGTCCTCCTCAAATTGTTCATTACTGATTATTGCATGTTGATCTTGTATCTTGCCATATTGCTTAATTCATTTATGAGTTCTAGTAGACCTGTTGCTGATTTTTCAAAACCTTCTATGTATGCAGTCAAGTCATCTGTAAATTGTGAAAGTTTTATTTCCTCCTTTCCAATTTAGTCACATTTCATTTCTTTTCCTTGCTTAAATGCTTTGAATAGAACTTCCAATACAATGTTGAATAATTGTGGTGACTGTGGGACATATGCTTCATTTCAGATCACAGAGGGGAAAGTTTTGGTCTTTCATCGTTGAGTATCAAGTTAGTAGTGGGTTTAACATAAACACCCTTTATCATGTTGAGAGAGTTTCCTTATATTCTCCTTTTTCTAAGTGTTTTTACCAAGACAAGATTCTGCATTTTGTCAAATGTTTTTTCTGTGTCAATTGGGATGATCATGTGATCACTCCACCTGTTTTGTTAATGTAGTGTATTATATTATCTGTTTTTCTTATGTTGAGCCACCATTTTGTACCTCAGATAAAACCTACTTGATCATATTGTAAAACTCTGTGATGTCATTGATGTTGTACTCAGTTTGCAGGTATTCTGCTGAGCATTTCTGGATCTATATTCATAAGCAAAACTGGACTAAAGTTTTCTTCTCTGGAATATGTTTATCTGAATTTAATATTACAGAGATTGCATCATACATTGACTAGGTAGTGTTCCCTCTTCAAATTTTTGAAAGAATTTGAGCAGAGTTGGTATTAATTCTTCTTGGAATGATTGGTAGAACTTACCTGTGAAGTCATCTGGTCCTGGGCTTTCCTATATTGTAGTATTTTGATGACTGATTCAGTCTCTTTACTTGTAATTGGTGTATTGAAATATTCTAGAATCAGTGAAGGTTGTTCCTGCATTTGTAGAAATTTATTCATTTCATCTATATTGTCTAAATTTTTTGCATTCAATTGTTCATAATATTCTTGTGTAATGCAGTTTATTCCTGTGGGCTCATTAGTAATATTGCCCTTCTCATTTCTGATTTTATTTATGTCTTCTCTTTCTTTCTTTGTCAGTCTAGAAAAAGGCTCTTCCATTTTCTTGATCTTTTCAGAGTACTAACTTGGGGTTTTGTTTATACCATCTATTATTTTTGAACTCTCTATTTTATTTCTCATTTAATCTTTATTATTTCTTTCATTCTGCTTGCTTTCTGCTTGGTTTATTGTTATATTTCTTGCTACTCCAGGAGTATAGTTAGATCTTTCATGTTAACTACTTATTATTATTGTTATTATTTTGCATGGGCAAGCACCAGGAAATGAACATGGGTTTCCAGCATGGCGGGTAAGAATTCTGCCTACTGAGCCACCATGGCCTGCCCTCCTTATTACTTTTTATGGTGAGCATTTAGGACTATAATTTCTCTTTCAGACTGCATTTACTGCATCCCATAAATTTTGATACGGTATTTTCTCAGTCTGATTCATCTCAAGAAATTTATGGATTCCTCTTACAATTTTTCATTTGACCCACAGATTGTTGAAGAGTCTATTTTATCTTCAATGTATCTGTAGCTTTTCCTGCTCTTTTCCTGTTTTTGAGGTCCAGATTTATTCTATTAAAGTCAGAGAAGATGCTTTGTGTGATTTCAATTTTTTTTTAAATGTGATGAGAATTGTTTTGTGACTCAAATTGTGGTCTACCCTGAAGAACAATCCATTTGCACACGAGAGAAATGTATATCCTGCCATTTGGTGTGTATTGTTCTCTAGATGTCTGTTGTCTTATTTATTTAATATATCATTTAAATTCTCTGTTTCCTTATTAATCTTTTGTCTATATGTTTGATCTATTGATAAGGTGCAGATGTATTAAATTCTCCAACTACGATTGCAGAGGTGTGCATTTCTCTCTTCCATTGTACCAGTGGGTTCCTCATATATTTTGAAGCATGTTGTTTCATGCATTAATGTGTATGATAGTTTATTACTTCTTGGCAGCTTGACATTTTGTTAATATACAGCTTCCTTCTTTGTCTCTAAAACTTCATTGGACTTAAAGTCGATTCTGTCTGATATTAGTATAGCTGCTCCAGATCTTTTTGGTTACTATTTGCATGGAGTATCTTTTTCCATATTTTGACATTCAACCTGTTAGGGCTTCTGTATCTATGATCAGTCTCCTATAAACCACAAATAGATAGAGTAGGCTTATTGATACATCCTTCCAATCTGTATCCCTTTATTGGGGAGTTTAATCCATTAACATTCAATGTTAGTAGTAAAAGCAGTATTCACTTTAGCCATTTTTCCTTTGGATTTTATGTCATATATTTTGTCTTTCTTTACTTTACTGCAAATCCTTCACTGTAGGGTTGAAATTTTATGATAAACCTGATATTCATTTTTCATTTCTGTTTCTGTATGGAGTTTTATATATTTACTTCATGGTTACCTTTGTATTTATTATTTGATCAGCCTACATAACCAATAATTTAAAAAGACAACTTTTAGCATCACTACCATTTAGGTTCTCTGCTTTCATATCCTTCTGTTCTTGCCCTTTGTGTTGTTTTATTTCCACATCACCTCTTTATGTTTTGCATGCCCATTATCAAGCAATATGTCTTTACTTGTTCAATTATATTCTGACTCATTTGAATTATAGAGTAGAATTGTATATTGAAGACAAAGTACCATTGAGTCTTGAATTTATCCTTCTAGTTACCTTTACTGAAGATTTCCACTTTTTCACACTACACAAAACCACTTGTCCTTGTCTTTTCTTTTCTGCTTGAGGGATTCCTTTTAGAAATTTTATAGAGTAGATCATTTATTGATGAATGCTCTCAGTTTTTGTTTATATGTGTATACTCAAACATATACTAATCAGAATGTCAAATGCCAAAGATAAAGAAAGAATTCTGAAAGTAGTAAGAGAAAAGAATTTGTCATATAGAAGGGAAACTTAATAAGACTATGTGGTGATTTCGCATCAGAAAAAATGTAGACAATATATTTACATATTTTAGTTACTGAAAGAAAATTTTGCCATCCACAAAATTCTTTATCTTGCAAAAATTCTTGATTAATAGCTTTTTATGAAACAAAAATAAGTAATAGAAATGCAGATGTGTCAACATTCAATTTAAAGAAGAGGGATGGCACAATACATGGAAATGCATTAACAGTAAGATTCTGTAATCTAAATAGAAAAAAATGTTTTTCAGAGAAATATATCATAAATTGAAGGAATATTTTAGACATGTCCTACTTTAATGATTCAGTAGTGTGATTAAGCAATTCTACATGTTTAACACCAGAAAGTGCCTTCAAATAGTCACTCTAAAATACATCTGCAATTATATAATTAATATGTTCCCCTAGCTAGGCCCCAGATTTCATGTAAGCATTTTATAAAGAGCTCATACAATATTTGGAGGCATGTCTGCTGCAATGAATGATGTTTGACTTAATTGGTTGGTGCTTAAATGAGAGAACACAATGTAGCACAGCCCAAGCAGCTTAGCATACTGCATCTCAGCACTTGCAGCTCAGCCCAAGCCTTTGGAGATACAGTAAGGAATTACCCCGGGGAAAGTGTTGGAACCCAGAGGCCTGGAGAAAAGGGCAGCAGAGATTACCCTGAGCCTTCCCACATAAGAAGGAACCTCAGATGAAAGTTAACTGCCTTTCTTCTGAAGAACTAACAAAATAAAACACTTTTATTAGAAGCCAATCAGTCTCTGGTGTGTTGCATTCTGGCAGCTAGCAAACTTGAACAGTATCCTTCAGTCAATTCTTTCCATTGGGCATCATGTATAATGCCCTCCGTCAACAATCCATGCATCACATTATTCTTGCTTAGTTGCACAGTCATGACACTCTCAATTTTGGATAATTTTCACTGCTCCAATGTGCAAATAAAAGAAACACATCCTCACCAAACAGAAAATCTAATCTTCCAAATAACTCTTGTCATTACCCACCATTTATTAAAAATAGACCATAGCCTACAATGATATTTTCCCCCTATACCCCTCATGCAGGTTGGAAGGATTATGTGCCCTAGGAAAACCATTTCTTAATCTTGATCCATCTTGTGAAGGCAGCCTTTCTTTTAATCCTTATTCAGTACTGTAGGTTGGAAACTTTATTAGATTATATCCACAGAGTAGTGGCTCACCAGTTGTGTGTATTAACACTTGATTAGAGGGAGATGTGACTCCACCCACTTCAGGTGGGTCTTGATTAGTTTACAGGAATCCTTTAAGAGAGGAAACATTTTGGAGAGAGTCACAAGAACTATGAAAACCCATGCAAACAGAGATGTTTGTAGATGAAGAAGAAAAATGCCCTTGGTGGGTTTCATGAAGGAAGAAGCCTGGAGAGAAAACTAGCAGATGTTGTCACATTCATCACATGACTTTCCAGTTGGGACAGAAATCCTGAACATCATCAGCCTTCCTGAACCAAGGTATATATCCCTGGATGCCTTAGAATGGACATTTCTATAGCCTTGCCTTAATTGGTCATTTTCACAGCTTTAAAGCTATAAACTTGCAACTTAATAAATTCCCCTTTTTAAAAGCTGTTCAATTTCTGGTATATCTCATTCGGGGAGTTTGCAAACTAGAACAGATTTTGGAAAAAGAGAAGTGGGGTGCTGCTGTGGTTTTCAAATACCAAACATATTGAAACATTTTTTTAAGTGGATAAAGGGAAGATTTTGGAAGAGTTGTGAAGAGTTTGATAGAGAAGGCCTAGAATGCTTTGAAGAGGCATGGTAGAAATGTGGGCTCTGAAAATACCACTGATGAAGCACTAGACAGAAATGAGGCATGATTTTTTGCAAACTGGAAGGAAGGTGACCCTTGTTTTAAAATGGCAATTAATCTGGCAAAGTTGACTGGTGGCTTTGACTGGAAGGCAGATTTTAAAAGCCATGAACTGGATATTCAGCAGAAGAAATTTCCAAATTAAATATGAAAGTGTGGCTTAGTTTCTCCTTGCAGCTTATAGCAAAATGCAACAGGAAAGAGATATGCTGAGAACTGAACTTTTGGGTATGAAGAAACCAGAAATTGATGCTCTGGAAAATTCTGGGCTCCCAGGAAGGGAGACCCCAGAGAATGGTGCCCCACATGAAAATTTGGGCAAATGAGGAACCCTTCAGCCATTTCAGAAAAGCCAGGATTGGAGATGGAGTTATCCATGAAGAATTTGTGGAATCTCATTCTCTTATGGGCATGAGCTGAAGCTACTGCATAGAAAACCAACAAGAGTGCTGTGGGGCCTGTATAAATGTAGTTGCTGTCAGTTTGAACTAAAAAACTGAGAAGAAAGAAAAAGTGAAGGTAGGATGTCTTCAGAGGCAGAACTACAGAGGCTGAGGTTTGAAGCCAAGAAAACTTGGGACAGGATAGTGTACCCACCCAAGTATGTGGAGAGAGTGAGTTTGCCTCCAAGGCAGAGGGTGGACCTTCCACTTTGGCAGTGAAAGTGTTGTGTTGCCTCCGTCCTTGGAGATGATTGAGAACATTTCTTGTGGATCAGGGAAAGCCTCACTGCCAACACATGGAGGGGTGGGGCATGTGCTCCAGAGATGGCAGAGAGGCCGAATGCAGCCCTGATGCTTGGAGAGGACAGACTCATGAAAAAGAAAAAACTGGTCTCCCCAATGCCCTCCAAGGTTGCATCTGGAGAGAGGTGGGCCACTGCACAGCCCTTGAAAAGGGCTTTCTAAAGCCCCAAAGATAAATGACTCTCAGACTTTGAAATCTAGTAGGCTTTGCCCTGCAGTTTTCAAAACTGCTTGGGGCCAGTGACCCTTCTGTTTCTTCCACTTTCTCTCTATGGAAGTGGGGGTATTTGTCCTATGACTGTCCTCCTTTGTATGTTAGCAGCAAATAGCCTGCCCTGAGTTTCTACTGTTCCAGAGCCAGAGGAGAATTGTGTCTTATGACAGACCATGTCTTTATCTGACTTTTTTGTTGCATGTTCAGGCACTAGGAATAAAACTGGAGTCTCTGGCATGGCAGGTGAGAACTCTGCCACTACATCATCAACACACTGCCGTGTACCCGCCTTTGAGGAGACTTTGTGCTGATTTTAACCTTCTATTGTATTTGCATTGTTACTGAAATGATTTTAGGCTTTTGTGATATTGTGATGAAGTTCATGTATTTTATATATGGGTAAAACATGTCTTCTTATGTTCCAGATGGTGGAATGTGCTGATTTTAAATGATTATGTGCCCTATAAAAGCCATGTCTTAATCCTGATCCATCTTTTGGAGGCTGCAGTTTCTTTAATCCCATTCAATACTGTAGATAGGGAAATTGATTAAATTATATATCACCTTATCATA